>NC_064671.1:40900882-41233025 GCF_943734685.1 Anopheles coluzzii | reverse complement strand
GCCTTTCAAACATTCACATTCTGCTCCAGAATTATCCCACGAACGATCGCTCAGCAATGCGAAACAAAAGCTTCTGACATACCTTAAAATATATTTTACCCTGCCCCTTGTTCGTCTCCCATTGCCTCGAGCCTTCTGCAACGGTTCACTCCATCGCATCTGTGATCATCAAATGTGTGCTCTTGTTTTTTTTTTTTGCTCGTTTTTTAAATGTTATCTCTCGCCTCCTACCCACCCCCTCTCCCACCCAAACGGCTCACAAACATACCACAGAAATCACCGATTCTGACAAAAATTAATTCACAATCCGAAAAGAATTCTCATCATCCACTCCTGGGAGCGATCGCGACGTCGACCGGACGACAGTTTTTCGGTGGCAATTTTCTCATACCAGCCCACAGAAGAAAAACTGCTGCTGCTGGTGTAGCTGTGGCTGCTCATTTCGCTTCTTTGATTCATGGGGCGGTGTAGGAATCTTGGTTTTTGTGCCCAACGCCGCAAATCTCGTCCACAGTCCCAGCATCACTTTTTAAGGTGACTTTTACGCACGTTTTTGGTGCATGATAGCAGGAAAATAATGAGACGAAAAACCAATCCCAGCACGACCTGCCCGCGCTGGTGTAGAGTTAAGATTTTTTCGTTTGTTTTTCGGTGACGAGATCGGTCCAAATTCATCTTTTTCTGCCTGTTGTCATAGTGCAATCGTTTGATATGGTTGCTCGTCAATTTAGCTGCACGGAGGTCGGTTTTTGCTGGTAGTTTTTGCTCATTTTGCTCAGCTCTTGGTCGATTTTGTCGCCGGGCTTATTTAATTCAACAAAAAAAAAACATCCCGTTCATCAGCCGTGGAAATTTTATTTCAAAAAACCAAATCGGACATATTTTCACCCGTTTCTTTATCGGGCCCATTTGTTGCATGGATTTAATCCTCCCGTCGTCCTCGCAATCCCCGCTTGGTGATTATCCTGACGGGCGGAATATATGGAAGTGAGCGAAACCGATGGTTCAGCACCACAGCGCGGGACAGGATGTTTGCGATCGGTAAATATTCCGGTAGAGCCATCCGACACCGGCAGATCAACCGATTTTCACCGTTTTCGGTGCGTCCGGTGCCTGTGCCAACCTGTCCACGGGGAGGAAGCATTTTTTTTATCTCCGTCTTCTTTGACCACTGCTCACGTTTTTGTTTGCGCTGACCCTTCTCATGTGATCTTGTTTTTTCTCTCTCTTTCTCTCTCTCTCTCTCTCTCACTTCCTCTGAAGAACCCTTTTTTACCTCATCATGTTTGGGAAGATGTTGGAAATGATTTTTGGAGGCACTGGAAGGTGCACAGACTCACTGGAATGGTCAACAAAAACGCGCTGAACTGTGTCTCCCGTACATTATAAAAACCCGTACTGAAGCGAGCTGCACTCGAAAGCGTTTGTTTGATTTGTCTTTTTTTTTGGTTGGACTCAGTTTTTCCGTTCTTTTGCAGGCCTAAAATCAGTTTTTCAAAAGCACACACTCGTAAAAGGTTTTGTCGTCGTACGATCGGGTGAATGATCATTGACTGTTTTGTTTTTAAAGATGCATTTTTTTTTGGTGTGTTGCCTTGCTGTTCCATATTGCCAGACAGCGAGGATGTGATTGCGTTTGACTTCTTTTGGATAGGGATTCGGTACGATATATTGCAAAAGTAACATACACAAAACAAAACACAAAAAGCTACTCTTTTTCTGCCTGGTGCTGGCCCTGGTCGCAAAAGGGCATCGTTGTCCTTACGCTTCGCGGATTACAATTTTGCCATAAGGATGCGATTTGTTTTTTTTTTTAATACATTCCTTTACACATATGTTGCTGATGCACGATCCAATGTAGATCTGGTCTGTCTGGTCGATGATGTGAAGTTTTGCTTTTGCATCGTTGTCCTCAGCCACTCGGCTATCGTTTGTTTTGATCGTCTGTACAGCGATATGCTGCGTCCTTAAAATATCGCGTTTTGAATAAACCATCCCTTTTTAGAGCTGTTTGTATTTTATTTCCCATTTTTTGTTTTTAACCGTCACCCATCACCCAAACAGTGCACCCGCGCTGTACCAAAACGGAGCGAAACGACACGACGTGACTGCTGGGGAAACGAAAAACGTGTGTTGTGAGGCAAGATTTATTGGTAGTTAAAATAAACGAAGCGATTCACACACAACTGCTTATGGCGTATTGAAGCACCGTTTAATGCCCGATTTCGGCTCGTTAAAAATTATGGATCTTTAATCGGTTGCCGGATGACATCGGGCATCGTGAGCATCATGAAGAGCGGGAGGAATGCATCCGTCTGTGCAGGTTACTGCTGCACGCTGGCTGCTACCTTCAAATCCCATCAAATGTTCGATCGGTGCTGCTTGCTCCGGTGCTGCCAGTTACAATGAGTGCATTCATTTGGAGGCTTGATGGCCTCGAGCAAGAACGCCAGAACGCGGGATTTGTCTATGCATTCGGACACCGTTTTTTCAAGAGCTCGCCTACCGAAATGTGTCTCAATGAAGTCTGTTAACACGCGAGACAGCCGGAGTTCTCATAACGGATCATAAATCCATCACACCCCTAACATTCCTTCCCACGTAAGTATGCACCGAGACCTTAAACTGGATCGCGTCTAAAAAAGACCCTTCGTATGAGGTGATCACACCGGAACACGGTGTGATGGAATGCTGGAGCACGCACATGATAAACCAAACCGAGCACACACGCACTTATGATGGGATGATGATGATTTTTACTATCAGACAACAACGCACACACACACACAAACACACACATTAACAATCCAGTGAACAGTGTACAAGTTGTTACCGGCCCTGAAGGTGCATTATTTGACCCCTTTTTTTCCTCCAAGTTGCAGCTTTGCATCTGTGTGTGTGTGTGTGTATTTTTTTATCTCCCGTTTAATGCTTCTTCTGACGAGACGCGCGAAGCATAACGCTTGTCGCGAGGTGACGCGTCCACCGAGGGTGTTTTGAAGGTGTTTACAGCCGTTTTTTTAATGGTGAGTAGCGGCCGAGTGAGTAGCTTTCGATGTATGTTTGAGTATAAAACATCCATTAAGCAGTGTTACGGGGTTATGGAAAAACAACAACAGCCCCTTCAGTGTACTACCCACAGGTAATCGATTAGATCGTGGACGGCAGACGAGCTGACGAGAATGAACATGAATAGCACGCGGTTAGGTGATCGCGGTATGATCGTTCGGGCGGATGACCTTTTTAGTATGCTTTATGTTGCTTTATGAGAATGGTCCGGCAAATGGTACCTTGGAGGAGGTTTGATAGCTGCAAGAAATTGCAACGGTAAAACAGACACTAAACCAGCCAGCCAGTGTGTTATTAAGGGTGATTTTTCACCAACACCTTCGGTAGGTCACTAAAGTTATGCAAAAGATATATTATTCCATTATTTATACGGCATGAGTGTCGCAAATCGATTCGATTGCCAGCTGTTGAGCTTTCGTGCTAGCAAACCTTACCCTCCAGATGGCATGACAAACTGCTTACCACCTTTTTGGCGACTCAATTACCTTGGCAAGATGTCTATTTGTTAGAAAAACGCGGGGAAAATGTTCTATTCCATTCTTTTCCCGGCTCTCGGGTACTGTCAGTGATTCATTCATCTTTCCAATTCCGATACCGTTACATACCATTCTTTACATCGAAACGGTGCTCTTCTCCTGCTGCCTTCTAGGTTCCCGATCTTGGACCCACTCCTTGCAAGGACCCGATGGTTTGCGAGAGTATGGCAATGGCCGAAAAGACCCGAGACGTCTTTTTTCCTTCTACCGATTAGTTCGAATCAGTTCCGCTTTCTTCGATTTCTTTCGACTCAAGATGGGAGGGTATAGAAAAAAAAAGATATAAAATAAAAAGCCATCCATTGAAATGATATGTGAGAGAGAGAGAGAGAGAGAGAGAGAGAAAGAGAGCAGAGAGAGAAAAAACCCCTACACTGCAACAAAACAAAACGATATGAATCCGTTCGATGCGCCGATTCTTCGATCGTTTCATTCCTTTTTTTCCTTCCTCTGTTACCACTCTTCTGGGTCTCCTTCTTCTCGGCTGCTACTTCTCCCGTACCGTCACGCCGCATTTACCACCAAAATGCCAACGTTATTTATATTCATCGAAATAGACATGTTACGCAGCGGGTGTTAATTATATTAACAACAGCACGAACAATAGGGGCAAGCCTGCAACGGCGGAGGTCTGCTGCCACACAGAACTCCCAAAGCAAACCGCCACTCAGCACCGTGGCATGCGGTCCCTTGGTCCAGGCCAGGAGGATCCCACACCCCACCGTAGCATAAAAGCGCATCATCTTCATCATCGGCGCGCTGAAGGTGCGCACCGCGGGGCTTAAAATGTCTCACACGTCGCCGCAAGTCGTTTGGGGCTTGTAGCTTTGTTGTGTACCGGGCTGTTTCTTTATTGTTGTTTCCTGCCACACGGAAGCTACTGGCCGGAAGGTGGTCGGCCTGGATGCACCACGGTTGTCTCATTGTCTACCAGGGTGAGGTTTTGTGTGCAAAATTGTGTAGAAACAAAGTTTGCTTTTCTTGCGCCATGAAGATGCCCCCTGGGGACGAATGTGACTGTTGCCTATTTTCTGTTGCCTGGAGTGGATCTCATTAGGAAGAGGCACACTCACCAGCTGCCACCGACACGGTTGCAGTTTTTGATGTTGCCCAGCAGAGTAGAGGTTAGAGTTGTGGTTTTAATGCGAGGAATAGGTCACGATCGTTATGACTTAGTTTTGAAACCGCTCCGCTCAATTCATTCAAGGCTGTTGTAGCCGACAAAGTTACACTCACACACAGCCCTAATGATACTGTGGAAATTGTCTGCGGAACATAACAACAACAGCACACACACAAAAAAACGCGAAGAAGTATTATAAATGATACGATCATGAAATGCACTTTTGCCCATGCACGTCCGACCGTATGGATTAAGCTCGTCCGAACCATCCCACCCGAAAGGAATGCTCTGCGAACCTGCGAGCTGGCTGCAAAGAAGCACACATCCTTCCGCGCTTGAGCGCGAGATAATAGCACCCCTCGCAGTGCTCGTGGTATGTCGGTTTTTGTGGTTAAGTTGTCTGCCTGGTCTGCGCACTCCTTGCCTTCCCCCCGAGGCAATGGGGTGGTTTTGTGTCACACTGACGAGCGAGGAAGCTCGTTATACTAGCCCCGTATGTCAACGGGAGAAATCAATCTTACTCCACCCGGCACGCCACATCACAATGATGCGATAATTTATTATGTCGCTTTTGATTGGCAGCCCCATACGCTGAGGACTCTCACTCACTGTGAGTGTTTTACCCTGAGCCCTGAGTTTGAGTTTTGATGTACTGATGCACTAATGCGCCGCAGCAGCAGCAGCAGCAACAGATGGCGCTGGCTGGTTGGCTGGGAGTTCTATTTCGGGGAAGCGACCTGGACCTAATTTTCACTCCAGCGCGCGCAAACCGTTCGTCGGCGTAAGTTCAAACGCGGCAGTCTCTGCCCGAAAATATGTGTGGTGGTGAGATGATAGTGGTTCGGTAAATTGAAAGTACATAAAATCAGGGCCATACCTTCCCCATCATCCCGCGTTCCCTGCAAGCTCCCACTAATTGGCAGTTTAAAAAAGGTTAATTGACCATTAAAGCGGCAAGAAATGGCTCTGCGCTCACGCAAACGCCAGCACGCTAGCGCCGCAAACCGATGCGCCGATCGGGCGCAAGTGAATAGTTCAAATACAATGAGGAAGAGTGAATTGTGGGCGAGTGGAAAAAAAGACAGAGAAAGTATAGCTTCGCTTTTTTGGGAAACAATTTTTCCGAGCCGCCATTCGTTTTGCTGCTGGCAAACGATTTGGGATTTGGATTGGGAACTGTTTTGATACGCGTTTGCTTTGATGTTGGCTGAGATTTAGAATCGAAATGATTGCGGGTACTTTATGCCTTCGATCCAACGAATCGTACGTGGAACAGCGGTGTGAAGATCGTTTCATATGCGTTGTAGAAAAAACATCCCTTGGTTTGTTTAGACTGGTATTGGGATCTGTGAAATAATTGCTGCAAAATTTATTAAACCATATTTTTACTAATTTATAGCGATATTATTGTATTTTGCTCATAAATCCATTTCTTTATTTCTTGATTTGTGTAACTACGTGTTTAGAGATATCTTTTCGCACAAATTAGTTTTGAAAATCCCCAACACATTCTAGCGCGTAGTTTTTCTATTTAACTTGACTTGAACCTTTTGACAGGATTGTTCGTGTTTCAAGATTCTTATCCATTAACAAAAAAATTAGCTTATTCGCATTGTACCACATATATGTATACATGCACCAACAAGTACCAAATCATGAACGGTCGCCGAACGCAAAATGAAATTCTGGCCGTGCAACAGTTTTCCCTGATGAACGCTTTATCTCACCTGCAGCAGCTCACCGCAGTGAAGCTGAAAATGAACCTTTTCTCACGCGGCCGGTGTGATATCGTGCCGGTCGTCTCTTGCAACCGCAACCAAACGCCTCACAAAGCGAGATGGAGCCACGGGGTGGAGCTTAGCTGAATCTCGCTTCAACGAATCCACGAATGCTCGCAATGTTCGCCAAACCTTCAAGCCACATTCGCGAGCCACATTCGCGAGCCTTCGCTGTTTTTCTTCTAACAAAAACGAACCCTCTTGGTGTTGCTCCTCTTGCTTAATATACCAAAAAAAAGCAGTTCACAACGCATTCCAGCAGAGTGTTTTTGAAACAGAATGATAGAATAAAAAAATCCCGCTGCATTCGACTCTAACTTGTGTTGGCAACAGGTTTGCTGGTTGCGCATTGGATAGGGGGAACCAATACCCCGCTCGCTTAGTAGCAGACGCATCGTGTTAGTGTGCAAATTGACGATAATCATACGGCCGCACAGTGTGCGGAAAGGGGTCGCATAAATTGCAACGTGTGAGGTCGGACACAACATAACGCTTCAAGGCTGCAACCGATTGAACAAGGGTTTGGTTACTGTCGTCGAAAAGGAGAGTAAAGAGGGGTCGAAAGAAGCATATCTCAGGCGCAGTAGTGGCAAAACATCATATTAAATTCTTACATTTTTATCTAAAACTTGATTTTTAAACAGCATTTGTTTTTGTTTATGTAAAGCCAACTTGAAATATAAAAATAATTAGTTATATGATTATAATATGACAAGTTGCCGCTTGCAATTTCAACAGAACTCACACTCCCAAACCGGATAGGTGGATAGGATGCAATTGCAACCCTGCTAGACGCACTGGCCCCCGCCGTGTGTACGTGCGCTCTATGCTAATAAATCCTTATCATGTTAATCACTAGCCGCACTTGTCGTACATGGTGCACTTTGCATCGCATTTGCAGGCAGCGGTAGTCTTCGGCCCTGACCATGGTCGAGCAAATTGCCCATCGAGCACGTGGATGAATGAGGCAGAATAAAGGGGTGATGCAGAGACGAGACCTTATTAAGCGTAATTGTAACTCAACTAAAGCTGATGAATGAGGTATGAAAAGTGTGTGCTTACAATTAACCGTCAAAATGGTTCATTTAAATCTTTCCAAAAGGGTGGAAAAGTAATGGACGAGACCCGTGATTGACTGGCATGCACAACAAACCAGCTGCGGTATAGCCGGTGCCGTTGCAGCGCAATTTCTGCTTGAAAATGACCGAACAAATTAGAGTTCCGTACCGTTTTGTTTACAAGGAAGTGGCGAGTGGTTACAAGTACACAAATATGAAACCAGCGCTTGAATCGATATCTCTCGCCGGGAATGCCCCGGAATGAAACACACTCACGCGCAAACAACGCTAACTTAACAGCCGATCGGAGGAAGAGGAGGAGGAGGAGCAGGAGAAGGGACAACAAAACTGCCGTGCCCATCCGGATTCCGGAATCACACCGGAACTGTGACCGAAGACGAGCGAGAGATCCATATTCGGGATGGCGGGCGAGCCGGGTCGAATGGGTGGCATCGGCATCCGGCGATAATGAGAACATCAAACAGATCCCAAATTCCTTCGGCGGTGAGGGGAGATGTGGCGGGGGAACACACAAAGACACAAAAAAGCTTCTCACTGACTGGTTTCAACAACCGAAAAATTGAAATCGAATCGCATATCCCCGGAGTGGTGGCTCCGCCGGGGGTGGATTGTGTTTGGGCTCGCGCGTCAAGCAATTAAACGCGCTAACGTCTTACTCCGTTGTTTGGGCTGCAGGGTTATCTTTTGTTTAACCAGTTCAAATGGGTTCGAATTTGTTCGACAAACAGTCGCCGGTTGGAGTGATGGAAGGCACAACGGGAGGGATGAGCTCTATTCATTGAATGCTTGTGTTGATTAGTAATGTTACAGAGTTTTTTTACAGCTTTTTTTATTGGTTCTAAAGAAAACTGAGATGAAAAATTCCTTTATATCCATTTTGTGATTTCAATCCATTCCTATTGTCACATTTATTTCAACCTATTTATGGGAAGTGTAATCATACAAAATTGCAATAATTTTACGCAATTGTTCAACTAACGAATTACAACATGATGATCAGTTTCACTAATGTGTTTATACTTATAATATCATTTAACTTTGTTTTACAATTTCAAATTGTCATACTAGTCATTCAAATTGTCATTCAATCCTTTAAAATCTATCTATTTCTTTAATTATTCAAACATCATATTCACCTGCCAATCCAGCAGCCCAGCCTGTACAAGCTTGTACACCTTTAAAGCAAACAAGCTTGGAATAGAAACTATTTAGTCATTTTTATCTAATCTTCCATTATTGATAAGCGAAACCGTAAACGACGTTCCACGAAATGCTTAAACCGCTCCGTATGAATCAGGTGCGCCATCGCTCATCCAAGCCAAAATGGTGGGAGAATGATATTTAAAAGCGCTGAAAAAAACAACGATTCCTCACTGTTTTGATGGATTTGACTCATCACGCGTGACAATCCTACCCCAGAAAGGGGTAAGGATCGTACCGCAGTTTTGTCTATCGAAGTCACAATGTAGAAAGCCTGTATCTTGGTTAAATAACCCACCTTCACCGCCCCTTCTCCGCCAGTCCAAACCGGCTCGGAGCATGGTTCTGCGTCATGGGAAAATGTTGCACTCCTAATTGGTTCCACCCCGAAAGGCCCGCCGGTGAGGCAGAAGCAAAACTGGGGAACCGTGCGCTCCGGCGCAAAGAGAGCAAACAACAATTAATTGACTTGCGTAAGCCGTAGCAGCCCGGCGCGTCGTCGCGGTAGGTTCTCCCGGGGTTGGGTTGGTACCTGTGCCCCACCGGTACACCCCTGCCTACGGTACTGCATGCATCACGAGCTTTACGGGCTCACAATTGTCACCCTGAAGTTTGACAGAAGCAGATTGACAAAAGATCCGCTCGAGCCTTTTAGCATTAGTGCACCACCGGCGGAGTTGTTTATTTGTCCCGGCAATGTCGTGCCGGTCAGGGTGGGAGAGGTGGTGGCGGGGGGATGCGGGTGATGGCTGTGAATTGCGCATCTCGTACCACCGAGCCTTGAAGCTTGCTTTCAAGCGCGAGCGCTAATGTTTGAACTGAAAGGTTTCCATTCATTCGGTGGGGGTTGGAAAGCACGCTAGACAAAGCAGCCCCAGGAGCAGCGGGAGATGCGTTGGAAACGGAGTTGAATTTCTATGCAAATGCCACCTACAACGCCGCACGAAGGGTTTGACCATCGCCGCTGAAGTGGTACGGGATTCACTTCTTTTTGGCCGAATGCACCCACCTCAAAAGTGAAGCCACCCACCCGGCCTCCGGGAACACAACAAAGGTACCGACTGTGTACGTGCTGGCCCTTTACCGCACGTGGTCTTTGCTCTGTTCGGAATGGTTCGGGGTCAAGCTATGTTGTCTTGTCCCGAGAGAGTGTGTGTGTTAGAGAGAGAGAGAGAGAGAGAGAGAGAGAAAGAGAGAGAGAGAGAGAGACATACTTTACAGTCGTTCGACTGCAAAAGTGTTGCTTTCGTAGGCAAATACGCGTGAAATGTATTTCGCGCAGAGGACGTACGATCGAATGGTGATCGGTTTTTGTGGCTGACAGAGGAAAACATTTACCCCAACACAGAAGGGCAAAAAAGGTGCGAACAAAATACATGACAACTACGACGAAAAAAACAACCGCCGTGCGAAGAATGGCTTTGATGGAGTACGAGTACGAAACCTTATTAGCCATAAACGCAAGCATAAAAGTAGATGGTAATCATCTAATAAACCAAAGTAAACCATACTGACGCGTTTTGAGCTGTAGAGGAGCGGTTCTCTACGTTGCCAACATTTTGCTAGCTCTATTTTCCGACACCCGAAAGATGCCCCAGGATATTATTGGTGGTTCAAGACAAGCTTCGACACGCTGTCTGTACGGTTCTTTCGTTCGTTCGTTTGGCATCCATCGCCGTTCGCCGTCCATACCATCGCACAGCTCGTTTATCTGGAACGATTGGCCAGATTTTACAACGTCCCTATGAGGTTGAGGCAATCATAGCTGTGACTGTCGGGTAATGCTAGATGAGTGTATTTTCTTTCGTAATGACTTACCAATCGTTACCTCAAGACGCTTTCAGATACCAAACTCACTACACGGTACGCAAAACATTTATTGTTTTTGTGTCTGGAGCGCAAAAATAAAGGTACGCTTTTCCTAATTTAATATTTTCCCGTTGCTGGAATTGAAATAGATAAATGAATTATATAAGCAGAGATTAAATCAACTTAAAGCGCACACGCTCACACCACGACGGGAGCAGCAAGATCAGAAATCCCTTTGATGTTTGGCATTGTGAAGTGCACAGGTAAGTGAGACTGAGTGAGGTGATTATAAGGTGGAATTATTCTGTGGCAGGTTCCGCCACCGGCTGAGGGCCAATACTGCGCTACTGGTCCGGGCTGTCGCGTTCCGGTTCGAGGTTAATCATTCAAATTTAGTAATTTCCACACGCGAAAGTAACGGGCAAGCCGGTGGCGGTTGTGAGCACCGTCCGATAGGGGGAAACCTGTCGGAAGGGTTTAACTTTTCATTCACTCTTCAATCAGCCGTGCTGAAATGGTTCCAGGTTCCGCGTTAGTACCGGTGAAGTAAGGATGTGCGAATGTGACGCAGAACAAAAAAGAACGGTGAAAGGATTAAAGTGTCGTGAGTGAGTGATGTGTTGATGCGTCTCAGGGGAAGGCAGGTTTTACTGGTAGTGGATAAATTGCAGAATTAAAATCGTCATACGACATAAGCATACTGTATGGAGCATGGGGGTTTTCGGCTTTTATGGGGTGAATTGCTAATGAACAAGGGAGTTTGTTTGTTTTCTTCTCTAAAAGTGTCATCAGAGGTACCATTCGATAGTTAAAATAACTCAACATAACGAACTATTTAAACGCAAATTTGTACCATTGCGTTAAAGAAAATACATTTAAAAAAATCCACTTAACGAAGGTAGATTAGATGAAGATTAGATAATAAATTGAACGTAAAACGCTTCGCGCATGATTTCTGTTGTAATAAAATGCTAAACGAACTTGTGTGGTTTGCAATGTAGTAAATTCATCTAAATCAGTGTGAAATTACTCGTTCATAACAGATAATTAAATAAAAAATGTTTGGTTTGTTACCTTATTATTTATTTATTTAATTAATTTGAATTTAAGGCCCTACTTTTATGCGTAGCGTTTTTTATTGTATTATGATACATTCTCCTACTGATTTTCAATATTCCGCTAGTGATTGATCTATTTCCTTATATCATTCGAACCCCTGTAAAGAGTAATCTTTGCAATACGTCTTATTTGGACCGTTCCTTCGGAATAAAAAAGGAGTCATCTTTGTATGTCCTGTAAAGCAAGGTGTATGTACATGGTAAACGATCATGGTGGACATGTATCATTAATAAACATCACTAAAGTTTATTTATACAATATTGTTAAATAAATGTCACTTTTAAGTATTGCGGCCTTTTTGAACCAGTCCTGTTAAAAAAAGGTGATTTTTTTTAAAAAAACTTATAAAAAAATCATACGACATACTTTTGAACCTATAAACTTCCATCAACTACCCTGAAGGTTATATGAAAATGGTTCTTTACTTTGGTAAACTGATTGAATATTTAGTTTAACGAATTCAATACAGATTTTTAGAAAACAAATTTTGCTGAGTGAATCTGGAATTACAATACATATACGTTGCAAAAAAGTGGCATAAGCAATTATAAAAAAAAACTTTCGTATTGGTATACGAATCGCTTATGTTTCAATGTCAAAGAAAAAATCCTAAACCATAACCGTCTGTGCTCCATTCTCGATTTTTCTCTTCTTTATTCACCACCACGACGCCGGTGGTCCTGGCCGGATTGGTTTGATCGAATAATTCACCATATGGATGCTAAAGTTCCTCCGTATACACACACACAGGCAGAAACATATCTCACACCTTCGCATACTACGCTCGAGGGGCAAGCCCACCGCGACCGCAAAGGAATGCGCAGGCCATCGGTTGGTCACGGCAACACTTTAATCCTTCACCTTTATCACCCACCAACGATCCCCCAGCCTCAGAAAGAATTGCACCCCTCCGCCCACACGATATGCACGCACGCCAGGCGATTTATAGCGATGCAACGGTGCATTTCGGTGCATTGATTGTTTATGAGAAATAAATTATCCACGCCACGGCCCCTTACGGTCGAGCCTATCACCCAGGTTTTTGTATGTGTGTGTGTGTGCATTATCTTCCTGGCTACAATCTCTTCGGCAGCCATTTTGCCTCATCCTGCCGATTGCCGATTGTGGTTTTGGGTGAAAAAGCTTTCAGCTGGAGCCCCGATATGGCTCTCGATGGCGGCAGCTGGCCAAACATGCCCCTGGCCGTAACCATAGGAACAGCAGTGTGTGCCGTAGTTCCACACTCCAAGCCCTAACCCTCGAGACCATTGGGAAGAAATATTACCCAACACCTCCATCTTGCTCTTTCGCATCAATCCCGCATCCTCCCGGCGGGTAGGATGTGTGTAATAAAATGGTGAAAAGGAGGCGTGTGATTTAAATCGGGGAAGGATTGCCGACCGGCAGGGAAAGAACATCGCCGATGGATTGCCTTTGTGGTCGGGCTTTGAAAGATGGAATTGGGTGGCCACCATGCGAGCCACCTGAGTAACAAATGGGATCGGAGCGTGCGTTTGTGCAGTGCGGCAACGGTAACTGCCCCGCAGGAACAGAATGGAAGAAACGGCCCCGGCAATGGCTTTTTGGGTGAAAATATGTTGAAACAGCAAATTAAAGATGCTACACAAATTACAGCATACCGGTTGCTAGTGTGTGTGTGTTGTGTTGCTCCTTTTCTTGTGTTGTTCTCACCTCGGACAGCAGCGGGGATGGAAAAGTACCATCTCATCGGTACCCTCGGTTTGGGATTGGACAGAGCCGAAGTCGATCTTTCGTCTGCCAGCGCAAACAACTGCCAAATGCCAAAAGGATCACCCCAAAAACACACGGAAGGACCCGGCTGCCCCTTTCCAGCGGTGATAGCATCGCACAAGCCACAAATGCAACCTTTCCGACCAAAATGACGTGCACGAAGGGGTACGATGAAAGCGGTGGAAGAAAATTGATTCTGGGAAAACGTGGCCCAAAACAAAGCCCCGGTATGGTTTGCAGCGGCTGTGATTTTTTTTTCCGCCGCGCTGTTGTTGTTTTTCTTTCGTTGGTTGCCGCCCGAGAGGGTGAGATGAAACAATTTAAGGATAATTATTTTTACTTTGTAACGGACCGGGTGCCGCTTTAAAGGAAGCGGCCCGCCGTCGACCAATACCAACCCGACCACCTGACAACCGCCGGGCGGTAAGGGTGAGCCGATGGAATTGTGCCCTTTATTATCTAGGATCGAGTGGCAATCGAGTTACGCAAAAGGTTCGTAATTCATCCGTCCGAATGACACTCGCCAATTTACATATCAGCCTGCTCCCGAACCGTTCATCCCGCCGTGGGACTGGTGTGTTTGCGAAGGATGGTGTGTGTGTGGGAAACATTGTTTATCCATTGCAAAGCCGTGGCATCGAACGTGAAATCATGATCACCCTTAGCCAGTGCCGTCGGAGAGGGGTAGTTTGTGCAATTATACTCATGTGCACCATGTTTATTGGTTTGGTTTTCCATTGTCGGGACCAAATGTACGATTTCCTGTGTCATTTGTCATCCAAACCAACAAAAAAGTGAAACAAATAAATCCTCAGCCTTGCTGGTCCGCTCTCGTATTTATTTACCGAAAAACTGCATCACATCCATGCAAGCGGTGACAGGGGTTGGCGCGGTTAATCATAATGTAAAACAAATTTTCGTGTCATCGGACAGTGCAGTCTGGGGAGGATGGCATAAAATCATGAGATAAAAAAACGACACACATGTACGGACGCTGGGTATCTGGAACATACTACACACGCACGTGATCGGATGGACATGCTCGTGTGGCGGCCACTGAAGCACATCAAGGGAACCCTTTTTGCGCGGACACACACACATAGAGGACAATGATGCACATTATCCCACGAGAGCGCAGCATGGGTGGTGATGCAGTGTTAATTGCTCGACAAAAGGGGTACAACCGTACGGCACTGTTCCATTGAGCTGAGCGAGAGCGAGCGCGAGAGAGAGAGAGGGGAGAGAGAGGAGGAAAAAACAAACCTAATTGACCCATACCAGTCGTTGCGTCGTGGTGTACAGGATGCATATATCACCTTGTTCCAGAGAGCAGGATTTTTTTCTTTCACTGAGATTTAGGCTGGAATTTAACAGAACGAAAAAAGGGATTGTAGGGAGTTATTGGTAAACTGAAACCCGTTAAATTATTTCACCTCTCATAAATAGTTTTGCATAATTATTTTATCACGAGGAAACACTTGAAACTTCTTCTTCTTCTTTGGCACAACAACCGCTGTCGGTCAAGGCCTGCCTGTACCCACTAGTGAAGTGAGCTTGGCTTTCAGTGACTTATTGTTACCATAGTAGGATAGTCAGTCTTACGTATGGGGGCACGGTCTATTCGGAACTTGAACCCATGACGGGCATGTTGTTACGTCGTACAAGTTGAGGACTGTACCACCAGACCGGACCAGACACTCAAAACACTTATTCAATTTATTCAACCGGCAACGAAATTTGCTTCATGTTGTCAATGATTTTTGTGTTACCTTTTGTTTCTCATTAATGGAATGAAAGATATGCAACTTAATATGTTGTTCAATATTCAACATAAAAAAGTAATTAATATTAATAAGTAATAAGTAACATTTTAACATTTTGTTTAGACGTAAGGTAGTCAAGTTAAAGCAAACTTTCATGTTTTAATTTACTTACTGCAAACTGTACTATCCTTGACATTTGTTTATTTGTTTATTTGTAAATGTTAAGTGATTGGCCATCCTTGGCCTTATCACTGATCTTATAAACTAAACTTATAATAACATAAAGCATCACGGTACAATGTAACATCAGCACAAAATAAATAAGAGTATCACAGCACAGAGTATCACAGCAAGAAAAACAGGTTAACTTAGGAAATTCCAGTCAAAAGAGTCATAATATGCATTAAATCTGATAGCCATCGCAGTCAAAGGTTCATTATCGCTATATGCACGTCTAGTTTGGTCAACTCTTAGTAGCCTAAAGTTTCTTAAAATACGAGCAGGTACGTGGAAATTAACTCTAGCTAAAAGGTCCGGTGAATCTATCTCTCCTAGGATGATTTTTTTTCATGAACAAGATGACATGAGCATTATTTGGTATAAAGTTAGTATCACTTACTGTCGAATGTTTGTTGTACCGGAAACTTAATAGTTATGCCAAAGAGAGCTCACCAAGGCGCATAATTCATAATTCATGCCTTGAATTTCTTATGATAGCACTTCACAATGATAGCACTTCACAAACAGCATGCGTTGCCATGTGAATTGTAGCAACAAAACAAATTTTGCTTAGAATTCCTTGAGTAGGGGTCTAAAATAATTTTCTGTAGGTGTACATAAGACATACAATTATTTGCACATGTTTCCTAGTGAATTTCGTAAAACGGTGAAATTTCTTATTCTTTCACAGATTCATGGGTTGAAATGTACCCTGGAGGAGACCCTCGAGAAATGATCCACTTGAGTTATGATGAATCACAAATACGACGATTTTGATGTTGACAGTTATCGTTTATCTGAAATGCACAGATTTTTTTTATATTTCTCACAACTAACCGGTGACATACACATGGGAGATCTCTTATATTTTAACTCATCGGACCTACGGACAAAGGTAGAAATTCAATGAAATGGAAAGACATTTAGCATTATTTATCACATTTAACTGATTTTACTAACTGCGTTGATCAAATTATATCATTCGTATTTACTTTCATGAATGCTTTGCATACACATATTTCAAGAACACGCTTCTACGTTTGGCAAATCAATCCAGCTTTCAATCAAATATCAATCACAGGATGTATTGTATGTTCCCGTAGCAAGGACTGATTATCCAGCTGCTTGAAAGTGTCCAACAATCTACAGGGCCTGTAGAAAGGCCGGCATGTCTGCGTAGGACGTTACGCCAAGCAGGAGAAGAAGAACCATATACTACATTCTTATTGTTTAGTAGTTTATGGATATCGCCTGCTAATTCCCTGTTTGGCAGTGTAATGAGCAGGCATGTTGGCTTTACTGGAATTTGTTTAATCGTAAAAGGTCGTACTTACATGTATATAATAAAACAAAATATATTAGAATACTACAATAAGAATAACTAAACACCATATTCGTTGAGCAGCAACAAAAACGCTTCTCCAGCTATTTATAATAACATGCATTATAATAGATCCAACATCGTTGTTGTGATTTGTTTTAACATGACCCATAAATTCCCCATTCCACAGAAGCAGCCCCACAACGGCCGCACCCACTTCCTGCACAGCATCCGGTATCATATACGGAAGGTCACAAGTGGCTGGGAAAGGCTTCCCCAAGAAGATTTGCAATTGAATACGCGCAATGCTTTTTATTTCACAATGCTGTGGAGAATGATTTTTTGTTCGTTTCTGCTTCCGGCTCGCACCACAAAAACGGCGCCCAAGAGCGAGAGATATAAAACAGGACCTCCTCTAGCTGTGTCCCTATTGGTGCCGCGAGGAAGAATATGATCGACCCGGTAAAGGGACAATCATACCCCGCAGCATGCGCAGTAGCATAGGGTGCGCATCGCTAACAACATTGTTGTCGCCCTGCGAGAGCTCGCGAGTGCTTGCGTGTGTGTGTGTGTGTCTTTGTATGTATGCCTGTGTGTGGTTCGCGTTTCGCATTGTCCTAGCACTGGGATGTATAATAACATCTCAGCGGAGAACAAACCAGCGCACGAGAGATTGACACTCGCGGACGGGGCGGCAAAGCGGCGGCGGGAGAGGAAACCATGTCAAATCAATGCTGAAAGACACATAAAAATCGGTCGTGTACTGGGCGAGATTTACGCGCTCATTCAGTTGTCGTCCTGCGATTCTGCGGCGTGGAAGCCGCACCTTCCGTTACGGGGCTTTTCACAACGGCGTGTCTGTGTGAGGTTCGCGCGTGCATTTAGCAGCCAGCTGAGTGCTGAACGGAAGCGAGCCGGAGTGCTGCTGAGGCACAGAAAAACGCTGCAAAAAGTGAGCCATCGATTTCTCGAGATCCGTCAATTTGCTAGTGGGTTTGCGACTGCCAAAGAAACCCTCAACCCTTGGGAAAAGCCAATTTAACCCAACCCGACCGCCCGGGCCTTAGTCACCGCGCGCTGTGTCGAGTTTTCGAAATCTCATCAAGCAACTCATCACCGTTCATCTCGACAGTTGGAAACCGGAGCTGGCAAGAGGTGGTGGAAAGTGGTGGCACACAGAGGAGAGAGAAAAAAATCCAATTCCGAATTCCTTAACTATCCCCTCCGCCCAAGCGTTCGCTGCGCCATCGACGTGTTTTTCGAAACGGTTTCGGAACGGGCGAATAAAAACAAAAAAAAAGAAACGGTGCTGCTTGAACGACGGCACACGGATGAACACGTTGCGAACCGCAAACGCTGGTGAGCTCCCGGCCGTGAGCGACATTCCCAGGCGGCACTCAGCTGGCGTGGCGTCGTGCCACACTTTTGCCGTCCGAAGCTCGGAAAGCTCCCCAGCACCGGGCCACGGGACAGATCGCACGAGAAACTAGAGAGAACTAGCGTTTCATTTCGCGCGCGCGCGTATACGCAGGGTTTCAACACGGCGAGGGTAAGCGAAACGCGATCACACGGTACGGTTGTTTGCATTTACGCGCGAACGTGCGGGCGGCCAGCAAGACCAGAAGGCAAAACACATAGTGTACAACGTGGGCAGAGTACAGCGTGTGCTTTTTGGTGTGCCAAAATTTATCAACCAAAGTAGTTACAAGCTATTTAGAGAATTAGTTTGTGTTTGAGTGATGAATTTGAATGTGGAAATTCGTGGTTACTAATAGAGTTGATGTTATTCATCGCATTCGTTTGACTGCATGCATGCTTTAAGTGTGTGACACCAAAACTACGCGCCGAAAAAACGATTCCCTCCAGCAGAGTGTGAAAGAAAGCCATCACCATTAGCGCCATTTGTCTATCTCTGGCAGCCTGCAGAAGAGCCATCGCGAGCGAACCGAGCGAACAGATAAACGGTGGCATTTGAACACAAATCTATCGCATCGAAAGGACCGACCGAATTCAACAATAAAGGAATCCCGGTACGTGTGAGTGCGAGCAGGAGGTTTGGTGCGTGAGTTCCCCGTTGTTGTGGACCGCAAGCGAACGCAAGGGTCGGTTGGCCGGTGGTGCCAAAGAAGCACGTTCGACCAATCGGAAGGACCACGCCGGGCATCAGCCACCAAAACTAAACGCTTGCATCGGTGGTGGTCAACGGCAAGCCACCTTTTACGGTTGCGTTAGGTGATGTTGCGTTGTACCGTCTGGGTCAAACGGGAGGATCCTTTGGGGAAGAGTCCATACGACAGATCGAAGGAATTTTGAAACTACTAAGCTTCAAGCTGGACGAGAAAATGTCCATGCTATAAGTGAGTGCTATTTTTCAACGTACAGTGTCGTGTTCACGTGTGAAAAGCTTCAGTCAGTTGTGTAATCGTATAACCGTGCAGTTTGGTGTGATTTTAAATGCATTTTCAAATAGTGTACGATCTTTACGACTCGTGTGACTTCTGTTGTGAGTGAGCTTTGAGTGCCCCTTATTTCGTTAGCAGATCGCTGAAAACGCACAGTGCTTCGATCCTGCATCGCCAAGTGTCCGCCAAGTGTCCCCATTGGTGCCCAGAGTGGTTGAGATGCGATTGCAAAGTGACTGGTCGATCGGTACTGGCACGCAATGGATTAAGCAAGCGAACGCACTGACACTGAACTGCAGCATACCGTGGTGCGACCTGGATCGGGTGCATCCTTTCGCAAACGTTACGCCACGCAGCCAAGCCAAGCAATGGGGTATTGGGACGAGCGAAGTGTACGAAGACTGCTACTGTGGTTGGTTCTAATTGTGCTAAAGAGGTAAGAGAGTGCCATTGAGTCTGAGAGATGCAATATCATTTGATTTAAGTGGTTCATGAAGTGAAATGCTGAAATAAGTGATGAAATAGCTTAACAGGATTAGTAGTTGATATTCTACATCTTTAAGTCTTTTACTGAGTGATGTTTTATCATGTTTTAATGTCCTTATCTTTAGGTTTTAAATGGTTCATAATTTTGTATTATCCATTCTTGAAAAAAAACTAATACGTTATTATTTAACTATGATGATCCCACAAATTCAGTCCAAATATGTCAAATTTATTCAACAGACAATTTTCAAACCAAATCTCCAATGGAATTTCCAATGAAAAGCGTTAGAGATAAAATTTCTGAGTTTTTTCTAGCTAGTTAATTTGTGTACTACTAAAACTTTTAAAGTTTAGTTTCAATTTCGAAAATAAAAACGATCATAATTTCTAATATTTGAATTTATTTTCAACACTTGTCAAGTGGCGTACCTCATTTGGGCTATGAATACACACGATAGTACGTACAAAGCCTATGTGTAACTGTGTAACATTATTTTTCAGAATTTGTTCCTAGCAGACATAATTTGAAGCATTTTAATAACAACAATAAATAGAAAAATTAAAGATCTTAACAATTGTCGCAAAGTATCTCATTGATTTCTAAAAAATAATACTGGAATAAACGAACTTAATACTAGATCATACGAACATTTAATTTGTTTTAGGTTCTACAGATTTCTTAGGTTGCTAACAGTCAACCAGTCAGTTGAAAATGTGTCATAAAGATCAGTTTAAGTTTTAATATGCATTATAAAAGACATTAAGGAACAATGTGGTTTATTATGAATTATTTCAAAACGACGAAAATAACAAAAAAATATGATAAAATATATTGTAGTTAACAACTTTTATTCGATACATAATTTCTAATGCGCGTATAATTTTTATGCACGTATGACAACTTTAGGCAACCATATTAGTATATTTTTAATATAGTATATGATTTTAGAAAATATTATCCTTTTCCTATATTTTAAAGATGCTAGAACTCAATTCAGTATGTTTTAAACTAAAATAAAATAATATTTGATAAAAAAAAATGGAAAAGCAAATATATTTCTAAACGTACAACACAGTAACCCTATTCCGGGCGTACGTGAGAACAATTTATCGTCATATTGTTGTTGGCATCAGGTTTCTAAATTTGTTTACTATGAAAACAAACATATTTTTCTGCGTTCGATGTCAAATAAACACACGCGCACACAAAAACTTACGCTATTCACTATGACTCTTGCTAGAAGCATGACGAACAACATCGCTCAAAGCGCATTAATCAAGATTTATCAGCCACCAGCTCGGAGCGTTTGCCAAACCGGAGCGCTAAATACAAACATAAAAACAACGAACCACTTCCAAAACTAGTCATACTGGGTGCTGTGTTAAGAGATCCCAAACAGCTTTTTCTATGACTAACCTTTACCGCAATCAACTGTAAATCAACATTATACTGACAATAAAAAAAAACATACACGAGACTATTTCAAAACTAATAAAATACTCGGAGATCGTCAAGCAGCAATGCAATGAAAGAGAATGCTCATCTGCTCTTCTCAGATAGATGAATGGATAGACATGTGACCACTGCACAACGAGGCCACTGAGCTACGGCGTCAGTTTCAAGATGAAAAGTAAACCCTAGATCCGATAAAGCAATGCCTGAAATGAATACAAATTTACGCATTATACGCTCACGTGTTTATTTCTCAAGGATCCAGAATGCTTGCGCCAAAAGCCAAGATGAAACCAACGGCCACGTACTCAATGCTGGCAATGCATTTATCTTGTCAGCAAACTTTGCTCGCGTATGTATTTCGCGCTGCATCCAATGTTGGTCATGCTGAAAAGGGGTGCCAAGAACGCGCCAGGGCGGGATGCGTTCCGTTCCCATAAGATCTACTCGGTGTGATAAGAAGGAAACGAAAAACCATGAAAGATAAATAGGGCGAGAGAGAGAGAAAGAGAGAGAGAGAGAGAGAGAGAGAGAGAGAGCATGAAAGGGATTGAAGAGAGAAGCTTTTCGAGATAAGAAAAAAAGGAAGCACAACGGAACAAAACACTAAACAAACACGACGTAAACAAGCAATTGTGGAATGGAATGGGATACAGGATGTTTCCTGCCCGGGCTGAGAGCGCTGAGACGCAGGGACGCCGTCCGTTGCATTTCCGCAAACTGCCCAAACAAAAAAAAGCGGATTTATATCCGTCAACGTTCCGCATCGTCCACCACCCTAAACCGGAATGGCCGGCGATGATGGGAGACGAGATGTCCCATTCACAAACCGCTTCCGCTGCGTTGCATCATCGTCATCTGCCGGCAGCATTACGATAAGCCAAATCCGTGCGTAGCTTCGACCTCCGGTTTTGCATCGTTTTGTGACATCCCTTCTTCTGTTAGACAATTCGATCGGCCTATACGCTGATACTGATCTGCTAAAATTGGGAAACCGTAAGACAGCGCAAGGACTTGATGAACAAGGATCCAGAGAAAGAGCGAACGGTAGAAGAGGGAAGAGGGGGAGAGTCTGTGTGTATCAAGATCGAGATCACAGATAAGCGCAGTCTCAGCGACAACGAGGGCTGATGACGACTGGCAATGAGTCCGAACTGTTCTGGTTGTTATTTTTTGGCAGTGATCCGAAGGGATTAATGACATCAATCAGGGAGCTGGTAAGATCTACGGCTGGGCTTTGTGGATGTCATTCGATACGGAGGTTATCTTTTTTTCCCAAACCATCCAAGATCGTTGCTCTGGGACCTTCTGTTGACCATTTGGAGTAACCAGTTGGAGGGTGTTCATTTCTAGTGAATCTGAAAGTTTCCAAATCTTTACGAAACAACGACTTCACTGCATCATTCACAAATCTCGAGACACATTTTCATCCTCCACCCCGCCCAGGGAAGGGCGGCGTTAAAAGGTTGCGTGAAAGTGATCACAGAACCGTCCACAGGCACGCACAAAACATCGAGTTGTCCTGCCAGGTTGGCATTCCAAACTTTGGACGCCGACAAATACACCGAACGAGGACAACACATTGCCCAAACGAGCCCCGGACTATTTGAGAAATCTGTTTCACGCTTGTTCCCATGCGTTACAAAATTTGTTCGGCCGAATATTTCGCCCGCGTGGCGTGATTAGGAATGCATCTCGCCCAACCTGGCAACCTTGGGCTGTATTTCCACAAAAGTTCCACGATTTAAATTAATTCTACCCTTTAGTTGTGGGTAAAGTTTTGGTTTTTTACATACAAACAGGCAATAAACTTACATAGTGGCAATTAAAATTTTGCCCTTATCCGTACTTATCCCCAACCAAGAGACACACCGAATGCTCACCTCTCCACTCTAGGACGTTCCCGGACATCGTCGATACCGGCGAGTGCGTTCACTGTACGCTCGATAATTTTCTTATCCTGGCTCCCCGAAAATAGTTGGCATATTTTTAGTACGATCACGGGCAGCAAATGCAGAGCGAGGTAGCCAACCTTCGTTGGCAAGATCGCAAATTAGTATAAGGTTTCATCACCTCCGCCGGTTAGCCACAACCACGGCAGATTCCAGCACTCTCTTTCTCTTCCACCTTCCTTTTGGACGCGGTGCAAGCATACATTCCTTAATGGAGTGATTATTTTCCCCTTGGGTTCCGTATTTAATCGCCGTTCGCCGTACACAACAGGCTGAAGGTAGTGGCATCAAAGGGGAGGGGTGGTGGAAAATCACTGTACCAGCATTCGCTGAAGTCAATGGCTGGTGAGTGTGGCTCCCGCAAACGGTGAAACGAGCCTGTGGAATGCGCTTTGCGTTCGAGTGCGAGATGACTAATTGGTTGCACCCGAGAGGAAACGATCCAACTGCCTATCTCTTACAGTGGGCAGTGTACGGGAAGTGCAATCCACTCCATATGGCCTAGTATTTATGAACCACTCGCCAGTGGGCTAAAGCGTACAGTTGCTGTTCCGAGATATCTTGCATTGCAGTTGTTAATTTCTCAAGTAACTCTTTTCACTAGCGCTCTGTAAGGTATAGTACGCTACCACGTTTCGTCCTGTGATTCACCAGAAAAGCTACAGGAGCTCACTCACCACCAACAGAAGCTTCAGTTGGATTGGACCCCACGAACCTATCCCGAGACGTCTCCAAATCGACCGTACCGTATCTACCGTATGAAGGGCGCAGGAATCCGAAGCATTTAGTTTTATTGGCTTTGCTTTTTTTTATTTCTGTGCATCCCCTTTGCCGATAAGCCTGTCCTCCTCGCCCTTTTCGCCTGATTGTTAGTGAGAAGATGTGCACTGACGCGATTTACCCAAGAAGCAGGGAGCGGGTAGCTGGAGGATTGAAATATCTTTCACAAAGTTCTCACGGCCCCAATCCGTGGACACGGCACTGGAAACAAGCGATGGAAAGCGGGAGTAAGCGGGAGTTGGCGGCTGGATTGGGCCAACAAAGTCGAAGAATCGTTGGTTTCTTCGCTGCGCTGCCCGCGAAGGTTGAATGTCGACATCAATTTAAAGGGCTTCATATTTACCTAACCCTGCGTTACGGTAGGTGTACACCTTCTCGATGGCGGCGTTCTCTGTTGGTGTCTTGTTTTTTTGCTGTTGTTGTTGTTGTTGCAAACATTCTACCCCTTCCGAGGAATCTAGTGCAAAGCGGTAGCAATTATGATGAATGTTTTGTCTGCAGAATGTCAAGCCGGGAAAAGCTGCCAAGTCCTCAGAGCTGTTCCCAGGATCGTTTGGCTGTGAACGAACGGCTCGGACACTGCAGACAGGACGAAAGCGTCGCCTGTGACTGGCCTGTTGTTTTTTTTGTTCTTGTTGCTGCATTTGTGTGCTCAAGCTACACCAATTCTCAGGAGGTTGCGGGACTTGCAGGCAAAAAATGTCTCCATTTCCCAATGGGTGATGGATGAATGTTTAAACGGTCGACATTAATAAGCGATATGAATTTTTGCCTTTATTTTATTGGATTTCTCATGACGGTTTGTCCCAATGCGAAGCAATGTTACCTGCTCCTCTGAAACGGTTAGCTCCAAAACATTCCGTTTGAGTAGCAAATATTCCCGAAAGCAAATATAACCTCCACCGTATGGGTTGCGTTTTTTAACTTCTTCAAACGGAAGATGGAGCGAGTGCAGACAGGTAACACTGATAAACGACAAAAAAAGGATGAATTGGAATTACCAAAGCGAACCCAAAAGATGGACATGATTAACTCATAACTCACCGTTGACACCAATTAGGCTCGGATTAATGTGCACTGCAACGCGATGTTGCATCTCGCCTGTCGCTAATTGATAAAATTAATTCTACCCCACCCCGTCCGTTCGTTGCCGGCCATGGCAAAACCAGATGAGTCGCCAAAAACAGCAGAAAAAGCACCAACCCAACGAAAAACATGCACATAATGCGGTTGCACTTCATTATTAATGGGCATCTTTGCGCCAGTTCAACCAAGCCACGGGTGCAGCGGGTGTTAAGCGTCTGCTTAGGTGCCGAGAATGAGGCTCACAACCAATGAAAAGGTAACGTTATTATGGTTTAGCCTTTGTTGAAAACTACTTGGTGTTCCGTATTTTATCAGAGCCAGGAGAAAAAACAAAGCTCCAAAGTAGAGCACAAATCTGACGACAAACACAAACAGACAAAATGTGACTTCTTGCACGCCTGACTGTCGTACAGGATGCATAATTTATCTGCCACGTATTAATTGGCCTACCATTAAGTTAACGATCGCAAATTAGCAGCCATTTCCCCTTGCTCGGGTCATGATTTGCTGGCAAGATTTCCTTCCGATACCGTGTGCCGTGTGCGTACGGCTGTTATGTCAATATTGCCTTTAATCGGTTCGGTATGTGTTTTGTGTACGACACGTTTACTCACTTTCTACTGTCATGTTTTGTCGTTCCTTTATTTCTCTCTCACACAGGGTTCAAAGTTTGCCGGACGTCCGGGCGACGTGTCGTACTGTGCCGGGGCTGGCCCGGGACCAGCTGGAGCTGTGCTATCGCGCCAGTGACGTTACGGCGGCCGCCATCGAGGGCCTGGAGCTTGGCGTTCGGGAGTGTCAGTACCAGTTCCAATGGCACCGGTGGAACTGCTCATCGCTCAGCACCAAAAGCCGCAATCCACACACATCCAGCATGCTGAAACGAGGTAAGCACCACCAACACCAATCTGCTCATCAGTTTTGTGTATCCCCCCGGAGCAATAGGACTTTTCGGACGCACACGACGCACCTTGGTGCGACTGGGTCACTTGCGTGTTGGCCGTTGTCTAAATCGAAACCGGACGACCCTTTTTAAGCGTGACCAACGAGCTTACGGGTCATAATTTTTTATAATGCTACCTTTTTTCATTCCTTCCTGTCCATCCCGTACCCTTGCTACGGGAAAATCGCGCTCAAAAAACACACGACCAACTGTCTCTCCTAACTGCACGGACCCCATTTTCCTGGCATGTCATCCTCGGCATGGTCGACAAAAGGCAGCCAACTGACATAAAAATTGGAAAGTTTATGGTAAATTAAAGCTTCGCAGCAAAACTGGAAGACGAGAAGGTGTCGCTTTATGCACCGGTCATTTTTTCCAGGCCCCGCCGGTGATGCACCCCTGTGGTGCATTCCGATGGTGCACCCGAGGGTAATGCTCATTAGCATAGTCTTTCTGCCGGGCCGATGACGACACCGGCGAACAATATATGGGACGACCATTCGGTAGTAATACGTTCACTGACGAAGGACTGACGGAACGATGTTCTTGGGTGTTCTGCGACCGATTGTGTTCAGTGCCTCTGCCGGATGACATTAAACGCCTGGAAAGGTGTCGACAAAGATGACAACGAGAGCTCTTTCGAACAAGCAGAGCACACAATGGGTGGGATAGTTGGATGCCTTTTTTTCGGCACTATTGAAACAATGTTATTAAAATCTATATCTTCATCCAGCCAGGCGGTTGGTGGTAGTTTGTTATGCGTTACCATTCCTTCCTACATTGCTGCCTGTTTGCGTGAAGATGTACTAGGTAGCGTAACCTTTGAATTCAATGGTCATTGTGACAAACGGCACATTCTTGCAAAGAACGTCTCAGGAAACACTATCACTTTCTGCGGGACGTCGTGTTGACGTCTCGGCCAATCAGCAGAAGGAGATAGTCTCCACCGTCAACTCGGCTGATTGACTGATGCTCTTTAACCGGGACCAACCTCAACCTACTCTATCCTCTAAAAGTCCATTCAATTGTCAACCGTGTCACCGTGTTGGCCCATCAAGCTGTATGCTCTCACCGACTACCCGAGATTCCTTCCTACCACTGCCAAATGCATCTCATTCAATCGTCAAACCGAGCCAGAAGGCAATCAATCCTTCAACCTAGCCGGCGAACAAAGAACCCGGACTCGTTGACAACTCGGTACAACTTCGTTCGGCGTGTGTTCCGTTCGGGGTGTTCCGTGGCGTTCCGGAGTGACTTTTACCGTGGTGACTTCCTTCACATGGCCTGTGCGAAAGATGGATGGATGGGCCGAACTGAAACATCAAAATCGAAGTATAAATTGATGTAAATTTTGCGTTTCTCAGCGCTCCCTCGGAAGCAAACCACCCACCCGCCTCTATGTAAATGACACATCATCAGTGTCGCGCAGCAGCAATCGGTGAGGCCTTCTCCGAAATCGGGCAAGGCAAATTTGAAACACGCGAAGAACATAATTTGTCATGACATATACATATGTCAAAGTGTAGCCACTGGATATCCGCTGCAGATAAGGCGGAAGGTGAAGGCGAGCCTTGCGCGTTTCGGTCATCATCGTCTCGTCAATCGTGTTTGTCTGTGTGTGTATGGTAGGGACAAGGGTTGTTTATGTTGTCGCGATTCAGCGATTTTCCACTCGTCAACCGGTGACATTTCCCTCAACGGTTCGCCGGCTTTTATGCATGAGCTTTTGCAGTTGGTGGCCACTTTTCTAGTTCGTTTGCATCGCAATCGATCGAAGCGATCGATCAATCCTTGTGGGCTGTACAGTTGCCGAGGTGCGGTCATTCGTCAAACTGATCGGTTTTAACGATCATCGTGTGCCGTGGCAATAAAGTGTATTGAGCTGGTGGCGAAAGGAAAAGGTTACACCGAATGCAGGAAGCAGAGCGTTGCCGTGGTTCGTCTACCGATTGGGTGAATTCGTCACACTGAAGATTCGCTCTCCTGAAACAATGGACGAGAAGGGAGTTTGTTTTTTTTTCAGACCTACGACAAAGGGGAGGACCGTGACGCGAAGGGAAGCGGCGAAGGTACTTATGCGCGTGGGGTTTTCGGGTAACAGGCAGACAGATGGTGGTGAATACATTTGAATGCACTTACCGAGTGCACTTCCTTTGATGTGGATGACGCAACGGGTGCCGGTAATATTTATAACCACGTCAAGCAGCTCTCCAGTGGCTAATACAGCCATCCGTCTCCGTCAGCAGAATTCGTCCCTCGCGGAGGATTCATGTCGATCAATAATTCGAGGATGTAGCCAGGCGGATGATTATGTTCGGTAGAATATTAATTGAGACAACCGGGTTTTAGTGGGTGACGATTTTATTGTGCAGAGTTAGTATGACTATGATGGAGGTTTAAATGGATTTAATTTAACTGAGTATCAAAATCACAAAACCGAATTTTCATGCGTCCCACTGAACCATTATTTTAACTTTCAGTTGTTCATCTGACAAATTTGACAAGTATAGAAATAAACATACATATGTACAAGGGATTATTTGTGTGAATAGTCAACCTACTGTTAACTATTGAATTAATGAGTCTGAAAAACATTGTAGGGTATTAATATTGTACAAAAATGACTATTAAGGTTAGAATCATTTGAGTATTACAATATGTTTTCGTAGATTTTTAATCTATTTTTTTATTGTAAGGTTGTGTTGTGGGTTGTTGATTTAAAATGAATTCAAAATCCCTAATCGAAATCGGTTTATTATAGCATTGAAAAGTAAATGGCGTTAAACATAAAATTCAATTTAATCTCTTCAAATTCAATCTTTTTTTAAATTTGTTTGAGGTTGTGAGAGGTAAAAATAAATGACACTGCTTAGTGTTTGCAATTCACGATCATAACCTGAGGTATTTGTGCGACTTAGCAGGTAGAAGTTAGGTAGTCGATTAAAAAATAAATAGTAAAAGTGTAGAATACAGATGTTGATAGAATATAAATAAGTATACAATCTATAAATAAATCTGTAGCTGACGGCGGTCGAAGAAATGTTGAAATGTGTGAAATAGTATAAACATAATTGGTAAAAGTTCATACCAATTATTCAAATGAAAAGCAATCAAAACAACGCCATTTTGCATCATCGTGGCACAATTGAAGCAATTTGAACGCAAGTAATTCCGCACACTGTTTGTTTTTCACCACTCGGGCTTCTGCATAGCGGCCTACCAGTCTGCCAACAAACATTCAGGAATGTAGACACTGCCCGATACCCTGAAGCTGCAACCAAATTCAAACCTGTACTAATGCGGCCCAGGT
This sequence comes from Anopheles coluzzii, assembly GCF_943734685.1. Classification (NCBI taxonomy): domain Eukaryota; kingdom Metazoa; phylum Arthropoda; class Insecta; order Diptera; family Culicidae; genus Anopheles; species Anopheles coluzzii. The sequence goes on along the minus strand of NC_064671.1, from coordinate 41,203,845 downwards.
GCCACTGAACCGACCGAATCGATTTAATTGAAACGCTTCCGGTGGTCTTTCGCAATATTCGTTCAGTTCTCTCCCTCTTTCCCTTCACCCAACCTGCCCACTCCAATTACTAGCTGGCACACGCACTGCACGAGAGCGCAAAGCAAAACAAAAAAAAAATGGAGAAAAAAACAACCCCGCTTAATGCGCTCTAAGCGGAATCATTAAATTCAATAATAATTTTGCTTGATTGACTTCCAGCGCCAAAAGCTCGCAACCAATCGCGGGCGGGCGAGCGTGTGCGCCGGTTTTCGTCCGTATTTTGCAGACCCTCCGATTACCGTTAGCCGGTGGGTAGGGTGAGTGGGAGCGTTGGCGATCCTCTCACACCCACCCACTAATGATGGGTCCACAGTCCTTGTGGGGCTGCAATGGCTAGCGTTGGCATATTGGCAATGTAAGGCAAACAGAAAGAAGAAAGGGGGATAAAAACTGCACACTCCGCGATTCAATTTCCCGCGATATGATCGATTATTTTTACATTTTCACCCCGAGGCTTGGATGGCGTTGGGTGTTGGGTGTAGGGTGTAAAGTAAAGCAACGAGAAAGCGCGATCGGTTCCAACCCCGATCGGTCGTTCTGATGTTTCGCTGAACCGTGCACAGATCAACATCGTTTGGGAGGCATTGATGGAGCCGTTCACACATTGACCCGCAAGCAGGGAATTGGCCGGGCAATCAGGGCCAGCGTATCGATCAGCCCGAGCTGATCGCACGACCCGGTGCACATAATGATCGACGCTGGCAGCGAAACACGAGGCGACACGCTGTTTGCTCAAGCCAAATGACGCAATTTGATGTAGCGAATACGATACGGGGCAGCTAGTACGAGGCCCTTGGACACATGGACACATGGACGTAAGTGGACATGAGTTATTGAAAGTAAATACAGTATTAGGATATGTATTATTAGCGATAATGAATAGGCATTGCGATGGGAGGGTCGGGTTCCATGTGCGAGATAATATTAGATCCATTTTGTTTTCCACCGCACTCACGGGTGATAATCAAACGTTTGCGGCAGTAGCTTGCCCATATGTCCTGGGTTGTTTTAATGTACAAACAAATCATTCGCTATTTGACTGCTAGAATCAACTGCGAAATTGGCCTTCGATGTAATCACTTCTCTGCCAGCATCGTACGCTCGTACAATCCGTTCAGTGTGAAGAATGTGTCTCCGGACTGCATATGCAACTTATCCGGCATGAAGGCAGCAACGGAGCAGCAAACAGCATCACATCATCTTGGCTGGGCCGGCAAGCTTATCAATTGGAAGCATTTTCATTGCTCATTGTCAACACTCGTGCGATGGTAAATTGCGATGCTGCTGTCAGTATCCGTTCCCGCCGCTCTGTCCCGATCTGCGTTATTCGTGCACAGGAATCTTGCGCTACTTGTTACGGTTGAAGCTCTCCAGGACGACTTTCGATTTAGAAGATTGAACGTTCACGGTGGACACATATATGTATGTGTCTGCCAGGTAAAAGAGACAAGCCAGTGGGACAGACACGACGACATCGTTCCTTTGCGTGATTGTGCCTTTCAAGCTACCTCCTTTTTTTTGTTTAAAAATGACTGTGGCCCCAGCCCGTTAACAAAGCAAATAAATTCACCCAACTACACGATCAGATCAAATCAAATCAGATATTTTCCTCACAATATGTGCGGCTTCCGCCATGTCCCGGTCGAAGCATTTATGTTCCCGGTAGAAGAATGTTCTCGGGCGAAGGGAAGGGCTTTCATGCTTCGGGGCGAACGGACATCGAGAGTGCTTTATTTATGCGCACTGCGGCCGCATATTCAAAACCGGGGCTCATACACACACACATACATAAAACTGACATTTATTTACCGATGAGGGACCGTAATACGAATAGTTGCGGTTGCTGGTTATGTGCGCTTGGTTGAAATGCTGCTGCATTGTGTCCGAGATGATGCCTCCCCACAGTTGGACGGCAAATCGGAGCAACTTTATCATACAATGTGCCACCAAGCTTTGCCACAAAGCTGCTGAGGTGGGGCGATATCCCAAGACGATTGACACTTTGCCGCCCACTAACGACAAGGCGCGCGGCAATCGTGAAGTGTTGAGTATGTATGTGATATTAATTTGATTGACCGAGTCCTAGCGTCAGCCGCACGTTTCTTCAATCGATTCTTGCTGGGTGGAGTCGCGCGTCTTCCACGCTATCTATTTGCGCTGGTTGATTTGATCAGCCCAACCTTGTGTGTGGTTCGTGGTGCAATTTTCCACAAAACCACTAACCGTTCTGGGACGTTCGAGATAGGTAAACCTTTGAAAGCGAACACACGAAAAGAAATACAACCGTGAACAACGAACCGTGGAGATGGCAAGGCAGACGACCGTGCAAATTCCCTGCTCCTATCAACTTCAGCCCGGGTGGCAGGTTGTAATAAATAATTCAAAAATCACCAGCCAACATCGACCGCGCGTCCTTGCGATCACAGCACAAACCCTCTCTTGAAGTCTCCCTTCTCGTGCCCCCGGTCACAGGGGCACTTTTCAATTTAATTTCCATACAAATGAAATAAAATTTATTGGCTGATTGTTTTCGGATTTCAAACCACTGCCTCTGCCTGCGCAGCACGGGGCGGAAAGCGATCGGTACGCTTGGGGAGCGCGTTCGCAAGCGTCATGCGACATCTTGTCTGTCTGTCGTGCCCGTAGCTGCCAATTCTTCGGCCGCCGAGTAGTTTCCGTTTTGCGATCCATCGAAGAAACCATGGCTCTCGTTCGTATTTTCGGAGGAGGGTAAGTGACGCTCAGCTTGAGAAAAGCTAAAAGTGTGGATGGGGGAAAGTGTTTGGTGTATGGTGGATGCACGAGGATGAATTTAAACGTCCATCCAGTTCGGTGTTCGGTGCGCGGCGTTGGGAAACGGATCCCGCCTGGGAAGGATCGCGTATGAGATCGGGCTTACGGGTGGAACGGCTCTAAATCGCGACCAAACGAAGCTTGTGTCAGGAATGAATGGCAAGACGGAGAGCTAAATCAAACCTTCCATGTTGCAGCCGGAGGCTGGTTAACGAGCGCTTTGAATTTTCGGTGCAAGAGTCATACGAAGCGTGTATCAAAGATTGAACCAAAATCTATAAAAAAAAACAAAGTGATTGATTTTTGGAGTTATTCCGATCGGCTCTATTTTTGAGCAATTTCAAAATTTTTGTATTAGAACATTTAAAAGATTATCGAAAAGGAATACAAACATCTAAAATTTAAACAATTCTAAACAAAAGTTTCATTTTATTCCTTGCCATAGTCATTGGGAATCTTCTATGACCGTGTAGAATAAATATTAGGAGTAGAGAGTAGACAATTTTCATCCAACCGATTAGAGTTCAGTACTTTCATCTGACTATCATGTTTCCAGTGAAAGGAATACCCTCGATTGCCTAAATTACATTATTAGATTTCTTGAATAACGACCTTTGTAAGGCTTTCAAATGGTTGCTGATATGTAATGATTGAATTTTACATATTTAATGTTAATCAATCTTTGATCCTAGCAACAGTATAAACAACAAGATGATAGTCGAATAAACGTTGTCAACATTTATTCAGCAAATTGTTACCGATAGCTTGATATAATGTTTAAATATTAGCTTAAGCAGCATCGCTAGTTTTCTAGTAGTCGAGAAGCTGTTCATCATAAACAAAAGACTTTGAAAATAAAGAATGGATACATCCAGAATTAAACATTGATCAACTTTGACAATTTATAAATCTCACAAGAGATTCTACTTACACTCAAACTGATGTCTAAATGGTATCGTAGTTATATGGTATTATTATTGATACCCTGATTTAATGTCTACTATCTTCATTTACTCAAGTATATTAACAAATTGATTTCTTGAGCAATGTGTAAGCTGTTTCCAAACAGGACGTCATGAATAAAGGGGTAGTTATTAAACAAACATGAAAAGAACAATAATATGTAGATAACATTACAGATGAAAGTTACTTTAATTTGTATTTGATTTTGTTCATTATATTATTTAAAAACCCTTGAAATCCTGTGGTGGAATTTTGACACATAATGTTGGAATGTAATAATAAAATCAATCAAGTCAATTTTGTTTCTTCCGATATTAAGCCTTTGTGACAAATACACTGTAAATTTGATTCAGTTTCCTCATCATTTTGTTCCATTCATGATCTTCATCTCCACAGGCTATCGAGAGAGTGCTTTTGCGTATGCGATCGCAGCCGCGGGTGTGACGCACAGTGTGGCCCGTGCCTGCGCCCAGGGCCGGCTGATCTCGTGCGGCTGTGACCCGTCCGTCAACCGGAGGGGCATGTCCAAGTCCCTGCGCGAAAGCTTAGAAAAGGAGAAGCTCCGCTTCCTGGACGCTATCGCGGAAAGCAATAGCGTGTTCGAGGAGGGTGACAGCTTGCGCAAGCTGAAGGCGAAACAGGCGAGCCGGTGGAAGTGGGGCGGCTGCTCGCACAATATGGCGTTCGGGGTGGAATTTTCCGAGCTGTTTCTGGACTCGCGCGAAAAGGGAGCAGACATACAGTCCCAGATAAACCTGCACAACAACCGGGCCGGACGGAGGGTAAGTTGAAATGACACCACCTCACCCCCGTGAGCTAAGAAAACGAACCTATAGAACGAACGAACCCATTCTCTACAGGCCGTCTCCAACAACATGCAGGTACGGTGCAAATGCCACGGCATGTCCGGCAGCTGCCAGCTAAAGACGTGCTGGAAGTCGGCGCCCGACTTTCGCGTGGTCGGCCGCGTCCTGAAGCAGCAGTACCGCCGGGCGATACTCGTCGACCAGTCCAACCTTGGCAACGGGCCGCCGATGATCGTCTACCGCAAGCCAAAGAAGCGCAAGCACGTGCCGAATCTGCGCCCACCGCGGAGGCAACCGCGCGAGCAGCAGCTCGCGCCGGTCGGCAATCGGCTCGGTGGCCCCACCAACCGGAAGCTGGAGAATGCGCTCTTCTACTACCAAAGATCACCGAACTTTTGCGAGCGCGATCAGATCTCCGACATACCGGGTAAGTCGCGCACAGCAGGACTTTCGCTTTCGACCTTTTGTTTTGACTTTCATGTGCACGCACGCACATTTTACCTTTCCTCGCTCCCGCCGAAACAGGTACCATCGGACGGCGCTGCAATCGGACGAGCAGTGGGAGCGAAGGTTGCGCCTCGATGTGTTGCGGCCGGGGCTATAATCTGATCCGCGAAAAGCGCATCGATCGGTGCAACTGTAAGTTTCACTGGTGCTGCTTCGTGGAATGTGACGATTGTGAAATCGAGGAGTGGATTAGCGTGTGCAACTGAGCGATGCTGCTCACGTTCGGTGGCTCACCGGTTCGATTGTTTCCCGCTAGGGGCCCACCGGCGGAAGGACGCGGAGGACGGTCGGAGGCAAACTAATTAAAAACACTCCGCTTGCTTGCTCCGCTCCCAGAACTGAAACATCTGACCAAGGAGCGAGGGCAGCCAGAGGCGGGGGAAGCGTTCGGAAGCGTGATGTAGTGGACACAACTAAGCAGTATTACGGCATGTACGAGAAGTTGCCCCATCGGATGGTGTAAAATCCAGTTAGGCTAGGACCGTTTCTGTACAAATACAGTGTACCATTTTTTTGTTTGTTTGTTTACGTGTGTGTTAAGTGGCAATCGTTAGGCGAGCCTTCAATGTAATCCTTGCTCTCTCTTTCTCTCTAAACCAATACTAGCCATCTCGCTCACTCGCTGTACTTTTCTTTCCCACATCCCCCTTTGAACAGTGATTTCAATTGTAGCCGCTAAGGACCGTGTTATTTATTCGAATGTGCGTTTTGCGTTTAAATTAATTCTAACCCAGTAAGAGCTATTACACACCCCTTAGTGTCATAATGTACCGCACGCGAGACAGTCGAGTTCTGCCTGTCCGTGGTGGAACACGTCATCGCGCACAACATTATGCCGTTACATGGACAGACTGCGCTGGTGCCATCGACGGGGCGGAATTGATTGCAGGGAGATTGGCGCTGGAACGCGTATAGAAACACGTGGAAGCGTAGAACGACAAGAGGTGTAGTGAAACCAGCTTTAGCGAGGCGACAAGTAAATGTAGCGAATCGATTCGTGATAATAAATTATGTCAGTCAATACAGGTAATATTTGGAATTGATTTTTTTAATGGAGACAGACTAAACATTTGTTTGAGATGGATCGATCGATCATAATTATGGTGATGTTGTTAATAAATATTAAGGCATAAAACCCAAGACGCCATTGAGTGCGAGCGATAAAACATCTGCCATAAAGCAACGTACGTATGTGCGAATAAAAGCTCATAATGCTAGCTGAAGTCCGACATTTTGATCCTTTTCTCCCCAAACAATGCGACATAACGCAGCGAAAGGATCCCATTGAGCTGATATTTCGTGGGTTAAAGTTCAGCCAATAGGTGCGCCTTATGACTTGCAGCGATCCGTATCGATTCGTCGAAGAGCCGTCTTAACCGTGAAAGCATATACACTCCTAGGACTCTTTCCTTTCTTTTCATAGTTCCATTCAAAAATATCCGAAAACCAACAACTGTATCAATCCACACGGAATACAGGCGAACGCCAAAATGGACGACCATTCAGCGCAGCGATCGCACTTTGAAGTGATTGTATCAGAGGAAAGCAAAAAGAGCGCAAAAAACATGCAATACGGGATAATTACTTCTTCAGCTCATCACTATCATCATCATTGTTGGGCGCTCTGTTTTGCACTGAGTAGGCAGCTTTATGTCCCATTGATAAATCTCTTAATACTGCTGCAATGGCACTGCTGTACCCGGTTTAGCGGAAATGCAAGATCATCATGCGCCCTTCATAAGAATTCCCTCGGGGGAAAACTCTCGCCTAGGATCCGACGGCCGCCTGGCCCTTTTAATCATTGCTCGGCGTTTCGGTCGGAAAAAGGACCAACTGGAGGATTACAACAAGAAGACTGCAGGAGAATGATAGCTTCTTTGTTTATTTTCAGCACACACCTTACAGCGAGCCGGGACTTTGATCTTTGCCGTTCGGAGGGCCCTTGGATGAACAAGGACACGTAATAATGGCACGCGGGTGAAATTCACTACAGTTCCGAAGTCACGCCGTACCCGACCGGTGCGGATCATTCACCAGCAAAAACCCTGGGATGCAATTGTGTTTTTGCTGCGGGCCTAATCTGATCATCGAATTATGCGGCTGAGTGGTTTTGAAGCATTTAAGGGCTATTAGGAGGGCGAGTGGTTGTATGTTGTTCTTTCTTTGCTCATCAAAAGTTAACAGAACGCTGATGCGAGATAGCCGCCCAGGAACGATTATGTGGCTCAGTTTAAGCTTTACTGTCTTTCTTTGTGATTTGACCGATTTGAGAATAGCAAAAAAAAGATGATACAAAATCAGATTATGTAGCTGGACGTTTAGAAAAAAAGCTAACACAACTAACAAGCTTATGTTGAACTTGTTGGTGAAAGCTAGGACCCATTACTTTCTTCCAAATTACATTAAAAGGCATCTGTTTTGTGTATCAATGTAACTGATTCCTGCCTCACTATCGTGCATAGAGTGAGAAGTAAATCATATCAATCGCTTTGTTAATTCCTTTCCCTCCATTTAAAACCCTCTCTCTATTACTCGGAAATTTGAATCCCTGCAGACCGTATTGGCTTTCACGTGACAGCCTAAAACGCAACCAAGGTGTTGCATTAGCACAAATTCAGCCCCATATGGTGTCACCCAAAACACCCAGACGCATAGGATCACGCGGAAAACCTCGATGATGTTTGCATTTCAATTAGAGCGCAACACCATACTCAACACCCGTTTGGTTCGAATTCAACTAGTTGCTGCCGCCTTTCTAACGGGTGACCGCGAGTGAAAAACGTGCCCACCAACGGTCACAGCAATCGTACAAGCAATCGCTATCGGTACCGTGGCTCAGACGGAAGGAGTTTAGAATTCGGTTGTGTTCCAGCTGGAACTATCATTTGCCGTTGGCGTAATCGTGAAACCCAGGACTAGCCTATGTATGGGTGTAACAGGGAGGCGTACAATTGAATTAGTGAAACAGTTGGAGTTAACTTTTAAGGCTTCCCGGGGGACGACGTAACATCCCAGGGATCGCTTTCCCGGTGACCATTGACGGTGGCCAATGGTTAGTAGATGGTTAGAATTCGCGGCAAGCAGTCGAGCCGAGCAGGAGCAACCGCAGGCCACCAGTGTCGTTGTCAAGTCGTCGAGAAGAAGCAAACCTCATTGTTTCGCTGTGTCTCATAATAGCTGCAGAATTGGTTGGAACATTAAAAGTGAAAGTGTTTTTTACAATTGGTAGTTTCTATTGCAAAGTGAGAAAACAAGACGATACTGTAAAATAAACGAGAGTTTGGTGAAGTGTTATCAACGAGGATTTACTATATTCACCGGTAAACCAATGTTTATTAATTCAATTCTGTTGTATAGTGATCCGTGTATACTGTTAGTTGAAAAACTTGCTTATAAGTGAATAAATGCTCAATCATGTTAAGTGAATTAGGCGACTTTACTGGCGCCGGAAGTGTTTCAAGTGCTTGCCTAACAGGATTAGTGCAACAATGCGACCTCCAAGTGAAAGCCCACACAGGCTGTGCAAGGTTTCTTCTGCTGGTTTCTAAACTGCTGATTTACGTAACTGTGGATTGCCTTCATTCCGCATGCGAGTTGTTTCCGCATTGAAATTTTAACTACATTTCGTACCAGCAAATAACCAGTTGCCTGAAGTTCATCCATGGCAGAGTTATAAAAAAACGCTTTCTCTTTCTTTATAAAGTTAATTAAAGTGGAATGTGCTCATCTAGTCGAGTATTTCTAGTTAATTTAGCACACCGATGAGCGTTCAATTATTTACAACCAGCAGCGAGTAAAATGAGGTTGAGTTATTTTTTGCAGCAGTTAGTTTGTTGAAGGATTCTTCAAAGCGCTCCCATTAAGACCTTGACACATTCCTGCGTTAACTATTACGACCTCCATCATCAGTGCGTCGATCGGTTAGCGTCGATCGGAATGTAAAACCACAAACGTCGGGCGGCTAATACAGCTCGGCTGGGGAAGCAAAGGGGCGTAAGGGGTAAATATCTCACTCAAACCGCTGCAAAGGCAATGAAAATGAGCGGAATTCCTGCTCCTCAATGAATCTTGATTGAAGATCTTCGTGGTTTTTGTCACCCAAGTTTTATCGTCGTAGATCGATCGATCGATCAAGATGATCTTCAGAAGAAGAGTAGGAATGTGTTTGTGTGAGAATGGAAAAGATGTGAAATAATGTTTATGTAAAAAGTAGGCCATGCGTTTTAAGTCATTCTAAGCACGTTGATGGGAGTGATTTAATTATGACTTAACATCCTTTATTTTTGTTTTGAATAGTTCCACAACACCTCATGGACAAATAGATCCAAATAATAGCTAAAGCAAAGTTCTACCGTCTAAACCATAGCCGGCAACGTTCATGGCTAACCTTAAGATCGAAACGCTTCCCGATCCGGGCAACCGGTACAAGCTCGGCGAGCTAATCGGCAGCGGTGTGTGTGCAAAGGTATACCGGGCTACTGATACGCAGGCCGGCAACAAGAATGTTGCGATAAAGGTGCAAAAGTTTGAAGGCGAAACGAAAACCGCCATCCAGGAGGAGTTTCGCATTTTGCGCGACCACTCCAAGCATGCGAACCTGATCGACTTCTACGGCATCTATCGGAAGAAGTGTCCGGCCGGGGAGTGCGACGAGATTTGGTTCGTGCTGGAGGTGAGTGAACGATACATTTAGGTCGTAACATCACATTCAAGAGTGAGAAACCCCTCGTTACAGTACTGCGACTACGGTCCGGCAGTGGATGTCGTCCGAAAACTGTTTGTTAACAATCGGCGCGCCAGTGAGCTGCAGCTTGCGTACATTCTGCGTGAAGTCTCGCGAGCGCTGGTATATCTGCACGAACACCATATCGTTCATCGTGATGTGCGTGGTAGCAACATACTGCTTACGAAGGACGGCGAGGTGAAGCTGTGCGACTATGGACTGGCACGCGATACGAAGTCCACGCTGGGAAAGCGAGGCACCTGCATCGGATCACCCTGCTGGATGGCTCCGGAAGTTGTCACTAGCTCCAAGAGTGGTAAGAATTCGCTAGGATATGACTGTATATAAGATACAAAGCCAATGGAAAGACATCTCCCATCTCCACAGACAAAGATGTCTACGATAATCGGTCGGACGTGTGGGCTTTGGGCATTACGGCGATTGAGCTGGGCGATGGTAAGCCACCGTTCGCGGACATGCACGCCACCCGTGCCATGTTCCAGATCGTGCGCAATCCTCCGCCAACGCTTTATCGGCAATCGAACTGGTCGCAGGAGTATAACGATTTCATTGCCGAATGTCTCGAGAAGAATCCAGACCACCGGCCGTTCATTATGGAAGTTATCGAGCATCCTTTTCTGACCCAAGTGCCTGAGAACGACTACCATGTAGGTGTGCTCTACGCGTGGGGAACTCTGCCCTTTTGAATAACGCGCTCTCCTATTCTACTTCCAGCTGAGTCAAGAGCTGAAAATGTTGGCCGAATCGGTGCAGAGCACACAGCTGCCGAAAAAGGAGGAAGTGGCGGTCGTTCGTGGCATGCTAAAGTCAGCCGAAGCACGCCCTGAGAAGCTGCACGTCGAAGATCTGGCAGCACTGGAGCAGCTGTCCGAGGAAACGATACTGGAAGAGATCACGCAGCGATACAAAAACGGTAACACATACACGTTCGTCGGCGATGTGTTGATCTCACTCAATCCTAACGAAACTATTCCGGAGTATGTGCGTGGTGTAAGTAAAGGATTAAGAAACGATCTAAAATTCAATGGTACCTTGAATAACATTTGATCTTTTTTTCTCACTTAGTTCCATTCAAAGTACATGTTCAAATCGCGCTCGGATAATGCACCACACGTCTTTGCAATCGCGGACAGCGCGTACCAGGACATGCTGCACCACGAGGAACCGCAGCACATTATACTGGCCGGTGAAAGTTACTCGGGAAAAACGACCAACCTGAAACTGCTTATGAAACATCTCGGAGTGCTCGGTGAGGGCAATCCCGGAGTGTACGAGCGTATCGTAAACGGATACAAAGCTCTCAGCGCTCTTACCAATGCCGGAACACCGTTGAATCCGAACTCCACCCGAAGTATCGTACAGGCGCAGCTTACATTCGGTTCGACTGGTAAACTGTCCGGTGCTATCTTTTGGGTGTATCTGCTGGAAAAGCTTCGCATTTCGTCAACTAATATGTAGGTCAAAGTTATAGCAACAATTCAAAAGATCGTCTATTGAATCTTGCATTTCGCATTGCAGGAACCAATCGAATTTCCACATCTTCTACTACTTCTACGACACGATGGATGCCGAGGAACGGTTGCTGGACTTTTCACTCGAGGGAGGCCGTAACTATCGCTATCTGCGCATATCCGACGGCATGAGCTCGGACAAGCTTAAGTACTGCCGAGATGATATTGCCGGCAATGTGCGGGCCTTCAAAGAGTTTGAGGAGCAATTGTTAGCGCTCGAGATATCGCAGGACATTCTGGAAACCATCTACCGGACGCTGGCCGCAATTCTGTTGCTGGGCGAAGTGCGATTCAAGGAAACGGATGGCATGACCGAGCTGGAGAGCTTTGAGGTGATCAGCAAGATCGCCACGCTGCTGCAGCTGGACGAGAAAAAGTTCCAGTGGGCTTTGCTGAACTATTGCGTGATAGTGCGCGGATCGGCTGAACGCCGACGCCACACGGCCGATGAGGCACGCGATGCTCGGGATGTTTTGGCGGCGACCATCTACTCTCGGCTGGTCGATTGGATTACGAACACCATCAATCAGAAGCTTGCCTTTGGTAGAGCTATTTAGTGAGTAATTCGATGTTTCGATGTTTGGCAGAGGAAGAACAGAGAATATTAACCTATTTTTATTTGCAGTGGAGATAAACATTCCGTTACCGTTACGGATCATTTTGGATTTGAGTGCTTCCACCGGAACCACATCGATCAGTTGGTTGTGAATGCGCTCAACGAACAGATGCAGTACTTGTACAACCAGCGCATCTTTGTGTTTGAAATGATCGAAATGGTAACTATTGATAGTTATAGGTACTATGAACATGATCCTCAACGGGTTTGATTTCCTCTCACACACAGGAAGAGGAACAAGTTCCTGTAACTCCCCTTCACTACTACGACAACAAGCTGGCGGTTGACCACATCCTCACCAAACCGAAGGGAGTGTTTAGCTTCATCGATGACGCTAGCCGAGGACGTCACGGCCAGAACTACATCATCGATTCAATCCACACGAACAAAAGCCCGTTCATCAAGCGTGCCAGCGGACACGAGTTTACCGTGGCGCACTACACCGGTCGCATTACGTACGATGCGCGCGATATGCCCGACAAGAACCGAGACTTTATTCCGCCCGAAATGGTGGAAACGTTACGCGCATCTGGTGAGCCCATCATCAAGATCATGTTCTCCAATCAATTGTCACGCACCGGCAATCTTACCATGGCGGCCGAGGACGCGCTAGGCATGCTGGTGGACAAACCGACCAAGAAAAAGCGCTGGGGAGCGGCTCTGGTCGCGGAGAAAAACAAGGCCAAAAAGATGAACACCCTTTCGAAGGGTATGTACTCGCAGGTGCACAAGATGCGCACGATTGCAGGGGTTTTCCGGGCGACTAGCCTGGAACTGTTCAAAACACTCTCGATCGGCCCGAACAGTGGTGGTACGCACTTTGTTCGCTGCATACGCTCGGATCTCGAGTACAGGCCGAAGGGATTTGCACCGGAAATGGTGCGGCAGCAATTGCGTGCCATGGCCATACTGGATACGGCCCGGGGCCGACAGAAGGGCTTCTCCCATCGGATTCCGTTCCAGGAGTTTTTGCGACGGTACCAATTTCTGGCATTTGATTTCGACGAGAATGTGGAGATGACGCGCGACAATTGTCGACTGCTACTGCTGCGCTTGAAGCTCGAGGGTTGGGTGATCGGGAAGACGAAGGTGTTTCTGAAGTACTACAACGTGGAGTATCTACAGCGGCTGTACGAGACGCAAGTGAAGAAGATTGTTAAAATTCAAGCGATGATGCGTGCCTTCCTGGCGAAGCGTACCGTTGCGACTAAGCTAAAACAGGTCCATCGTGAATCGAGTGAGTTTTGCTAGGAATAAACTCTCTTTGTGGTATTTGTGGAATTTATAATAACGTTATTTATATTGCTTCAGTTCGAAAGCGACAAATGGTCAATCAGGATAGTCAGGATGAAGCGGCACTTAAAATTCAGTCAGCCTATCGTGGCCATATGGCACGCAAAAAGTATCGACCGCTGATTAACGACCGCACGGGCAAGCTGGATGCAGAGACGGCCGAGTTCATGAAGCCTTTTGTCTATCGCTGGAGAAAAAAGTCCATGTATCAGGTGCTTCTGCAGTATCGTGCAGCACGATATCAGGATCTGGTGAACCTATCGCAACAGGTATGTTTACAAATATTTAGTTTTAAACCAAGTTTAATGTTATTCAAATGTTATTTATTTTGTATAATTGAATTCCCATTTTTTAAATTTTTTAAAGAAAACACAATGAATCTTTCTTCTCTCCTATTTTTTTTTTTGGTAATGAAATGATTATCGTTTATCACTTAGACCCCAAAAATCATTCGATTACACAAAAGTTTTAATTATTTCTGATCAAAAGCCTCATGGAAAAACAACACAATATAAAGGACACGCACTGTAAGCGTTACCGGAACCCCTGTAATGCGCATTGCATAGCGTCAGGCGTAAAGAATCAAAGTAACGTACTGTAACGCATTACAGTAGGTGACCGATAACTGAGAGGTAAACATGCTCCAGTTAACGAACAATGTTCGCTAACTGGAGTGACGTTTCTATGGATTGATTGTTTTGATTGGCGTTGACTGGAATAAACATACCAAACTTTTTTTTCATTTATGTTGATATAAAGTATAGTAATTCGTGTAATAACATAAATTAATAGCAAACGTATGCAAAAGACCCTAAAGTTGCTTGAAAAATGCACATTTGCAATAAATTTCTCTTCATGAGATTCCGGATGTTTCATGTTTTGACGTTTAAGTGTTCGTTAACTGAGAGTAACTCCAGTTAGCGAACCTCCAGTTAAAAAGCACTCCAGTTAAAACACATCCAGTTAGCGGTCACCTACTGTACTTCAATTTTTCCTTCCCAGGTTCACATTTACAACCAGCGGCTCGTTGCCGGATTCGCCACCAGCAGCAACTGCATTATGCTGGACAAGATCGATCCGAACCAGCGCAATCCGGCCCTGCTCGGCCCGCAGCGTCCGGCTGTGTGGAAGTTGCGATTCCGATTCGACGATATTCCCTTCTTCGACACGACGTACATGTGTGACCCGTCGTCCGCCTCCTACGTCTACACCGGCAACGATTCAGACACGGAAGACTGGGACGCCCCGCTGCGACGCAGGAAAAACCTGTCCTCGGAGATTACCAAATCCGCTCAGAAGGGCTACCGAATGGATGGGCCCGGTGACGTTGGGCAGCATTCACTCGCCAACGAACCATTCCATCGGGATCCGAGCTTACCGATCAAACGGTACGATGTGTTTGCAATGTGAAGAAGGCTTCGTGTGTGAATAATGTTTGTGTTTCTTGTTTTATACTTGCAGCCTTTCGCCACACCATGTAGTGGAGCCGTACGCTGTGAACCGTCCCCGGTCACCGATTCAATCGGCCACTCCAATGTCCTCGGTCTATTCACCTATCCCGTATGCCCGGCAAAGTGTGGACGACATTCGCAACAAGTTCAGCGCCACCAGCTTCGACGAGACGGGCTCTGTCGGTACAGGCAAGACGGCCATTTATAAAAAACGGCAGGCACCACGGGTCCCAATGGCGGAGCCGGAAGTACCGATTGCGGCCGAGTTTCCGCAGAAAGGCGTTAAAAAGCGGCCTGCCCCACAGCCGCAGGTGCGACCGATCACACCGACCAAAATCAATCCGATCAAGGAAATGGAGCTGATTGGCAAGAAAAACACCGACGAGGTAGGAAGATCTTAAAAGTATGCTTGCTGAAGCACTAACACTGATTAACTTTGTTTTAGAATGACAACTCGGACGATGAGCCTCCGTTCAACTTCCAGGGTATGTTGCGGAAGACAAATTACAACCGTGCCTCGATGAAGCGCAACTCGGAAGGGCTTTCGATGACCACAACAAGCATCGATTACGATGACGCAAACAATAACAACACCAACGGCAACAGCTACTATCCCACTGCCAATGCGGACGCCAAGCGCAGAGACGCCACCAATGTGGTGTACCAGAGTAAACCGACCGAACGGCCGAAATCCTGCCAGGGCGCGGAGAATGGCAACCGTAGCAACAGTGCCTCGCCCAACCAGCGGAAGCTTTCCCTCTCGCAGGACACGATTATGATGAACGAGCAGAAGGCGGGACCGTCGCGTAGCCGCTCCACCACACCGCAGGACATGAACCAGAACAGCCTGACCGGGGGCTTCATCAGCGAGGAGATTGTACCGGGCATCATCGTGGAAGGATATGTGGAAGAGTTCTAAGTGTTGTCGATTGCTGATTGTTATGCTAGTGCATAAGTGCACGCTGTTACTCGAAAGTAGGTTAACGTTTGCCCCATTTGTTAGCCAGTTTGTTAGTCCCGCTAAGCTCACACACACACACACCTTTTGCCTAATAAAGTCTATTTCCTTGCAAATGCTCATGACCAAGTGGATCGCATTAGTTTCAGCTTTACTTTCGCGTATTTTATTGCATTGTAGAACTTTAACGTAAAAATTACCTCGCTGAGCTCTCATGGAATGAGGGCACACCGTTTTAGGAGTGTGTTTCTTGCGTTTCCGTCCTTTTGATTCACTTTCCTTAAGACTAGTAACGATCTACATCATAAGAGAAAAATAGGGTGATTCCCGTGTCCTTATGGGAAGCCGTGTATTGATTAACCGGGCGCGAGAGCCTGGCATTCTAACGCATTAGTAGGAGTAGTAACAGTGTGTTCAACCGTGGAGTCTGTGAATCCGTTTCCCTAGCCACAGTGTTGTGTGTTAAACGTGGATCATCCGTGGTGCGCTGGTGCAAATGAGTGTATGTGTGTTAATACACCGAGAAGTTTAGAGTTGTTGGTTGCCTTTTTAGTTAGTTGTTGCACTGGAGGTATCAGCCCTGTCCAGCTTACTGCGTGCTGAATGTCAGCGGGAAATCATTGCGCTGGTCCTTCATGCCCGACTTTTGCAGATAAATCTCCCGGTTCGCTTCCTGGATCGCTTCCCACAGCTTCGCCTCGGACATGATCTGTCGGAGCAGATCCTCGACTGCCGGTTCCGTGTTGAGATCGAGCAGACTGCTGATCGATTCTTCGTTCGGGTCAAAATCACTACCCATACGGTCCTTCCGCCCTGGGTCCATGGTTTGCAGGTGTCGCTGTAGCATGGCGGCGGCGGCAGCGGCGGCTGCGGCCGTCGGTGGACTCGAGGCAGACGATCGCTTCTTACCGCAACCGGTAAAGGCGTTGCAGAACGGTCTCTTCTGTGGTTCCGTGTTGTACTGTTTGTAGGCCCGAGGTTGCTACAAAGAAGATTAGAAAGGTTTTCGCATCAACATCAGTATATATGTTTTATGAAATCATCGTTTGTACTTACTCTATCTACCACACCGCATTCCAGCATCTGAAGTACGCAGAAGAGCGATACAACTGCCAGCAGCAGCTTGGCTGCAGTTCTGTGAGTCATCCTGTGCACTGCTGAAGCCTTTTGAAGATCTGCAATTATACCATTGTCAAGTGTAATCAGTGTCCTTTCAAGGATATCATCATCCCCCTTTTAACTTTTCCAAATGCTTTAATTATTCGAAACTGCCTTGATTAAAAGCTCCTTAACCTTGACCGAGTGTTGAATGGCTTCCGTACCGAGCTGCTCGACAGATGCACTGTGAGTGGGACGATTTGATAAGACCAACGCGTCTTTTAAAGATAAATCCTTTTCCTATTGTGGTGTTACGAAATCCCGAAGCTTCCCCCATACTTCCACATCTACCTTCTACCCATGTATATGGCTTCAGACGTTTGTCCGAAACCATGGGAAAGAGGAAAAGGGCATCTGTCTTGGACACGCTCCTGTCTGGGCAGGGGGCAAAACGGGACACAGCGAAAACTGGAACAAGCCGTTTTCATGCTGCGTTATGGGTAAAGTGCGAAAAACTGTGCACTCGCTTCCCGCTGTGCATTTTCAATTGCATTAACGTGTAGGGAAAGCTGTGCCGTCTCCTGTCCCGAAGGGTTGCGATTTTTGTGTTAGAGTAACACGTCGTTACCGGGGTTTTCGGGGGTAATGTTTTCTACATCAATTACAAACCATGGATGGTTTGTGGAACATAACGAAAAAAGCTATGAAAATTGATAAACATGACGGTTGAAACGTTATCAGTTGAAGTAAACGCAGGAGGAAACAAGCACACGAAAAAGTGTTCACAGAATCACATTTCATAGCCACGATTTAATATCCTGCTGCAAGACAATCGCCCCATCCCAGTCCCGACCAGATATTGTCTTAAGCAGACGCGTACTAGGAATGGTTCATTTTGGTTCAGCTTTCAGTTCCCGCTCCCGTTGCAAAACCCCTCCAAAACCATGTGCCCCGAAAGCACGTTTTCTTCCATCACTTTACTTACACGGCAAAATTCACTCACGCGCTTTGACTTGCGGTTTCAATTTGTCAGGTTCAGCAAAACGATACAGTACGTTCGATGCACCAGGAACACTGCTCACCAAACGTATGGGTTACCTCGTGCGATCACCAACAAAAAGCACGCCACCACATGTGAGTTTCCACGGAATGGGTATGTGTAGGGGAAAGCGGGGCAAAATGGACATGTTAAGCAGTTTACTGAATATTCCATTGAATATGCCACAAAACACAATTATTCATGCATTATTGTATGCCTCCACTATTTATCTATGGATTAAAATTGCCACATAGAATGAAAACAATTTAAAATCATGAAAACAGTGTAAAATAAAAGTTGATGTTTTACGAGAAGCTATTTTGACACGCGGGGTAAAATGGGCATAGCCCTGGGGCAAAATGGGCATATGTAAACAAACTGTGAAACGTCAAAACACTGGGGTAAAATGGGCCACAACAACTGCGCTTAGGTAATGGTCTATGCTTTTGCGCACCGTTTCGTGAATTGTATTTTCGTTCTATCTTTTGTTTTGCTGGTCAGGAAAGCCCTTAAAATTCTTCCAAAAATATGTTATCAAAATTAAAACAGTTTTTACACGTTTAAATCTACAAAATCGATTCTTTTGAAGCTGTGTCTGTTATCATTATTGAGGCGACAAATATAACACCATAGCCTCACCAAACGCCATTTGTCAAAAGTATCTGCCCATTTTGCCCCAAGCGTAACTGCCCATTTTGCCCCACGTGAAGCATTTTTGTATTTTATGTTATATTAGTAAAAATACGCATTCGATCGCCTTGCTTTCTTCAGACAAATTGTAAAGAAATATCATATCTTTAATAATATATAATGTAAAACTTCAACGCATCCCTGTGACACTGGGTTAAGCTTATTTTCGAAGTGACAAAAATTACATCAATATGCTACTAAACCTTATTTTGCACTTTTCTTGGTTATTTTTTGTGTTAGCGTTATGAAACTTACATGGTGTTCATAAAACACTCTAATGAATACATTTTGAGCATTGGAAAGTAGCTTTGTAGTCAAATAATGCTTAAATAGAGGGTGCCCATTTTGCCCCACATGCCCATTTTGCCCCGCTTTCCCCTATGTGTTTTGTTGCTTTTTTCAAATTCACAATCTCACGGGATCAGTCGAAATCGCTCACTATCTAAAGGGAAATCCTCTTACGGAAACAAGCTAAGTAGCTGCGTGCTTGAGCCTTCCCGGTTCTTTGCTGACTGAAAATGCTTGCCGCCGGCCATGTGCTTTTATATAGTTTGCGCGACCGAGTGCGACAACGAGCACGCCCGAAAGGACCGCCCGGAGTGCGCCTTTCTTGTAAATACTCTCCGCATCGCACAGCTTCAGCCACTCTCGCCACTTTTCCGACCCGTTTTCCCTCTGTGCTGTACTGTATCGTTATATAAATGCACATGATTTTTGCATAAAATGCTCGTTTAGCGGATTCAAGGAGCGGGCGTACCGAGTCGAGGAAGAGGGTTGGCATGTTTCTTAAGGGTTCTGGAAAAACGTGCGCCGGTTGGTCTAACGGGTCGTTGGAGTTTTTGATACGCGCGTACCAGGACTGACCACTTGCGACGCCTGGCCGACAGCTTTACCGACGTGGTGGGAGGGATTTTATTACAACGATCATTGCTACGATTTTGACGCCCGCTAGGACACCTGTTGACAGGCGATTAATGAACAAACCGCAAGAATCGTTTTTAAAAGTGATGCTTGCTCCGTACCGCGTATCGCCCACGGTACGGTCCCTCCTTCAGTACGCTGATCAGCATTCTCCTTCCTCTTCCGGTGGGAAACTTCTCGAGGAAAGTTACACTTAAACTGGCCTCGAAGTGACATTTCTTGTACCAAAACAGCAAGCAGCAAAGTAGAGGCAGGAAAAAAATTGGAAGGATATAGGAAGGAATCCATCAATACCATTCGCTGAAGTGGTGATCGGGGCCTGTCCGACATGCTTTTGACGCGTGATATTTAGAAAAAAACTACGAAGGAAAGAGGGAAGTGTGGGGAAGCGCCAGTTATGCGGCCACCTGGTAGGTGGCATTCACCTACTGAACTTTTATGCGCCCAACCCGTTCTGCCCTCCCTAATTCCCATTCAAGTAATGGTGCGGATCGCGGCAGGATAAACAATTGCGTTATGCAATTGCATCCACAAATCGTACACACACACACACACACTCGCGCGTGCAGACAGCAATGCAATGCATGCGAGTGCAGTACAAAGGGTGTGTTTAATTATTGGATTGATTTGCCTCTGCGTTGCAATGTGCTATACGCGCAAATAGTTGTGTGCACATGTGACAGGACTCGGGGCTGCGTTTCGGGCTTGTGGTTGGCAATGTGAGCGGCGACATCGATTTGCTGCTGCCGGAGTGATATAATTCCGGATGTGTCTGTTTATGTTGCTTTTTTTGCATGATGCTGCCCCGTATGGTTCACCAACCATACACAATGTTGTTTTTGTTTTTTTCACTACTTGCTCTCTAATTGTGGTGATGGGAGACACACTGTTTACAAATCGTAAATTTCTCAAATCAAGAACACCTTGTTGTGTAATATTTAGAGATAATATTTAGGTAGAGATTTATGATCTATTCTCAAATTTTCCCCCTTTTATTGCTGTATGCTTCGTTTGTTTTATCGTTCGTTCGTTGTTCATGTTAAAATTATTCAAATCTTTTTCGTGTTCAAATTGAACTAATTAAAATCATATTGCTTTGTATGTGTAAAGGTCACTTAAAAGTTAATTTTACCACAAATTGTAACACTACATATATTAAGCACTTTAATTTGCCATGATCCTGCTCTGATTTGACTTTGATTTCAAATATGAATTTTATAGTAAAAATATAAAGAAGATAAAAATAGAATTTGTTATGTTGGCGAAGCAGTTTGTTTGATTCATTTGTAACGTTTATAACTTATACTAACATATGCCATATTTTTGAAATATAAGTACGGGGCTGCATTGTAGATTATAGTGTAGATTATTTTATCACCCAGACGGATTGTTAGATCGACTTGTAGTCATACTATAGTTGACGATGCAAGCTTTAGGGTGCATTAAATCATGGAAGGATGTAGCCATGGATTGACAATGTTTGGAAATTTGACCATTTCAGCACGGCGTGCTAAAACGTGAATGGATCGAGAAGAAGAATTACAATTACAAATGATAACTGGAATAAAACTAGTTAAGCAATGGTAAATAATCCAGGACGGTTGGTTCTTTGAATAGACGGAATGGATCCTGGATGGTACCATTCTGACCAATCCACAACATCAATAACTGATTAAGATTAATAAGAGATAAAAATCCACAAAAGGTAACTAGAGAATAAACTTAATGTTGTACCCAAGGAATTACCTATCAACAGTTAGGTACACTATTAAGATTCCAATTCTCTCCTCACTTTCTGACTCATTACTGTTCCTGGCTAAAAGTCAATCCTTATCCTTGACCATACGTTATATATCGTTTGAATTGTCGATTTATTTCATTAATTATTTAATTATTTAATTATTTATTTATTTATTCAATTAAGAAATTGTCCCCGCATCAGCAGATGATTTAACATTGACTTTGGACCTCAAACCTAATCTCGCAACTTAATTTTTGAGCCAATCTCTATCAAATTGCGTGTGTCTATTTTTTATACCAGTTTCCATATTTTTGTTTCAACATTAATATACTGTCTGTTGCCGAGTTACGCGGTTCTCGGAATACGCGGATTCGGAGATACGCGGTTTTCTCAATTTAACAGATTAAACGTCAAATCAGTACAATTTACTTCAAGAACTGTCCAATGCAGTATAAATTGCATTTTTGCTAATAAATTTAATCCACATAAAAGTTAAAAGAATCAGAATTGTCAGCACGAATTGTATCAAATAACTGATAAAGTGTACACAGCTACTAAATTTAATCATACATACCAATTATTTAATTGTATTTTGGCCGAAAGCCGTGAAATTCGACTTACGCGGATATTCGAATTGCGTAGATTCCTCGGGAACCCGATAACCGCGTAACTCGGGAGCAGACTGTATTTGTGATTGTAACATAGTATGGTTTAGATAGTTGTTGAAACCTTAGATTTAAAAAAAAAATTAAAAAACAGGATAGGTTATATCGGCTCAGAAATTAGCTCTTGCCTAATCATAGACATTTCGTTTATTCGACATCAATTGGCTCTAATTTGTTTCGGGATAACTGTTATCTGACCACTTCTTATTCTTTATCTACTGTACATTATAAATAACTAATGAAGATGAGAAAAAAATAGGAAGCTTCCGGTTCAGAACAGTCTGTTAGAACAAAACTACAGAATTAGTGCAAATTTTTAAAAGGAAATCCGAACAGTAGTTGAGAATATTAGGCACTTCTTTTATTTATTCCTTTCCACCCATCGCCATGGGTTAGTTACATATGGGTTACTTGAGCAAGGGTTAGTTGCTTGTGTAATATAAACTCAGAAACTTCCATGTTGTTATCAGTACTTAAAAATTTAGCAGGAATATTTTAAAATTCTAGAACTGCTGAACTGCATTTTTGTTCATTTCATTTTCGTACGCATCGCAACTTTTCCGATCACATTTTGCCAGCTACGTTCTGTAGCGTCATCTTTTAGATAGTTGTCAAACCTTTCAAATCAATTTCAAACTGAGGCAATGCGATAGAAAATTGTTTGTTGTTCCAGTTTCAAGCGAAGACTGGGATGGTAATGAGAAATGGTAATTTTATCGCTGCAACTAAAGCCGAACTTGTAAAGATCAACCGTCACCGGCATAGGAAATTGTAGACTGCTATTATTTATTTAGAACTTTTGCTTGAAGGCAACTTACTTGAGTAATTCAATAATTGTTTATCGAATCAAACAAAATGTAGTTAATTATCATATTACATTCATGTGTTTTGCACACAGGCGACGGTATTTACTCTTACCCTAATGTTAGTTATATTTTCGAATGTTCTTACGCTTTGTTCTATATTATGTTTCAATTCAAATAGAGTTATTGATTATCATCATGTTCGACGACAATCAGAGCAGCTGAGTTTGACGAATTGTAATCAATTGATGCATCAAAGATCTTACACTGATGTGATGCGATTTCGATTAATTTTACTGTTTCAATTTTCAAGTGTATCTTGAATCTAGTTATAAGAGCAAGACACGTGAGATAAAAGATGTCCGATTGATCGATTTCTTCACAACGCAGATTTTAGCAACACTATATTTAACATATGTTATGGAAGAAGAAACATATGTTGAGAATATCTTTCACTACTTTTTATCTCATGCTATATAAACTGTCATTTACACGCTCTTTGTAAACATGTAAAATAGCACTGCTTGGTAAATTGCAATCAAAAATATTGTCAAGTAAAAGTATCACAAACAATCTTAACCCCTGTTTAATCATTAGTTAACTACCATTTCATAATTACACTTGCATAAAGTAAACACAATTAATGCCAAGTTCGTGGTTGATACCTCTGAAACTGATTCATTCTAAGCGTTTACTGATTAGACTGCAACTCAAGCGCAGCGCTCACTCGTGCAAACAAACAAAAAAAGAGTTGCAAACCTCTTGATGTGACCAAAATGTTGAGACGGTGCGTGTGACTGACCTAAAGAAGCAAGCATAACCCGTGTTAACCTCCCTGCTCCAAGGTCAACGGAACTGTTTTCTTTCTTATTGCAGATTATTGCCAGCAAGGGAATTCCAATACTCGCTCACAAATAAAACTGATCTTCAACGTTAGCTGAGCGATCAGTTCATTACCAGTCGTGCAGGGATCCGGTTCTGTTCGTATTATTTCTACCCAACATGGAGCTAAGGGTGGGATTGTGTTTTTTGTGCGTTTTGCTAACTCCGGTGCTTTGTGATGAGAGTTGTTTGAGACGTAGTGAGAGCTTCTTGTCGAAGCTGGATGCAGAGATTGAAAATATGAAGAAAAGGTTAGGGTGGAAATGAAAATGTTTATAAAGGACTGCAAATCACTGTTTTGATTTCAGTATTGGAGAATTTTCTTCCTTCACAAAAGAAGTCATGTGGAATGCAATGCAAATGGAAATGCGGCTTCGTGTAATGAAGATGGAAATGGAATCTTTTCGACAGACAGCTGCTTCAGGGCTAACAACAGTGAAAGCTACAGAACCTATGATCACCTCCACTGCAGCCTCAGCAGCTTCGGCAGCCTCTGCAGCTGCACAAGCCTCAGCTATTGCTGGCCCGTCTCCTGGGACATCTTCAAACGCTGTCTCATCGACTAGTTCTTGCAGTTTGCAGCAGCTTCTTCAGGATCAGTTTAGAGGGAATGTGTTGATTGAAATTAAAGCAGCACCGCCCGTCACAGAACCGTTACCGCCAACAGCCGAAAAGCTCACCAAACCAGGTACATGTTCTCATCTCATTTAGCTTATGAGCTTATGAGCATTAGCTTTATACCATTTCACAGATCAAATATCTTCATGCTCTGAGGCACCAAAAACGGGAATCTACAGTTTAAAACTACTGTCTAACGTTTCAACGGAAGTGTTGTGTGATGCAGAATACGATAAAGGTGGTTGGGTTGTGATTCAGTATCGTTTCAATGGTTCGGAAGATTTCTTCCGCAACTGGACGGACTACGAAAGCGGATTTGGAACACTCGATGGAGAGTTTTGGCTGGGAAATGAGAAAATATATCAGGTACATTTGAAGGAACTATTCAAAGCCTTCATCATGAATAAACTAATCCTTTCCATCGTCATTTCCAGCTTACTGCAGAAAAGCCGCGTGAGATAGCCTTTCTGATGGAGGACTTCGAGAACAACAAAGCAGTAGCCCGGTATGCCACGTTTAAGCTAGGCAATAAAGCGGAAATGTATTCCCTGAAAAGCTTAGGATCGTTTAGTGGAACTGCGGGAGATTCGCTGTCGCGTAATGTGGGGTCCAAGTTTACTACGCGCGACATGGATAACGATAAATCTGATAGCAATTGTGCCTTGCTGTACTTTGGAGGTTGGTGGTACGACAACTGTCATCTATCGAACCTTAATGGAAAGTACACGAAAGGTCCAACGACGCAATACGCAATATCTATGTGCTGGAACTCGTTCAAAGGGTTCCATTATTCACTCAAATCATCACGCATCATGGTGCGTTTTTAAGAGCATGTATAAGAAAAACGCATTTGCCAGTAGCCATCAATCGACATTTTTACACAGTGAATTATTTTAGTCAAACGATCAAGCAGATCCCATAAAAATTGTAACGACCTATGCAACGATACGTATATTGATAAAATGATTTCATGTATCAGAGCAATAGTGTTTTTTTTTTGTTTCTTCTTTGTCAATACAGTAAACTCTCTCTTATTTGTGAGCCAAAGGGACTGTCAAACATAAGGGGTTCACGAATTATTGAGGTTGAAAGTCAATGTAATGTTCAGATAGGCTAGAAAGATATAAAACATTTAGTATTCAACCAACGGTAGCTCTAACGGTAGGTCGCCTGGAGCCCCGCCGATGTTGGGACCCGTAGATCGCTAGTCTGTAGTCTGCAGTATGTATAAAAGTAGACAGAGCACTAGCTACTAGGGCCCACGAAAGATTGGATATTGGGGCTCCGAGGATGGCGAATCATTTACACCTCGTCCCCTCCCTCCCCTCTCCCGGTCAGCAATTATTGTAGTAGGGTCTGTGACCGATGATTGTTGGGGCCCGTTGGGGTCGTCAATCCATTAACGCAGAATGCAATATCAGCGATTGTCGTAGAATTTATAATCTGAGAATCAGCCGTACCGGTGAACTCATTCGTCAAAAAACATTCGTCGCTCATGATTGTACTTAAGTGGCACAAATCCACTAAACGACCACTAAACGGATTCTAAACGGCTCAACCTAGAAGATATCTAAAAAGTTTTTATTTAGCAGACAGCAAACGACTAATGTATTATAAAAAATAGCAAAAAGCTAGTGGCGCCATCTGTTGGTGGAATAGCCACACAACGGAGGTTTCCTCGCTTGGGGAGCTTTCTCATTCGTTCTGTACTTGTGTATAGTTTCGGATTGAAGTTATGCATCGCTAGAACTAGAACGGCGATACGATTGTTTAAATACTAAACTCCGATGTGAACCATTTGCACGTCGATTTTATCGCAAGTGCTGTCAAACGCTGTTTCGATTTATATTGCGACTAGCTGGCCCGACAAACTTAGTTATTCAAAAAAAAAATTAAAATATTCCATTATTAAGCGAAAGGCCACGGGAGTGACAAAATGCTGACAAATTTGTCAAAATGTGAGCTTTTGTCACTTTTTTGAGCTTTTGTCAAAATGTTGTGACCTGGAGCAGCCAGGAAAAAAAGTTGACAAAAGTTGACAAAATTTGACGTTCGTGAAAAAGCGTAAACAAACAGCTATTTGGCGCAGTTGTGACCCATTGTTATGATAATAATGCTAAAATGCATGATTCTAATTGATTTATGTACCTAGTTAGTGCTTCTTAAACAAAATATCGTTGATATTCAGATGTTGGAGCTTTTTGTCGCTCTTGTGTATGTTTTAATAAGATTGATGGAAAAGAATTAGAATATTAGTTCAAGCTTTTTATTTCACACTTCACGTAGTTAGGTTAATGAGTCGAATACAGAATACAAAAGAAAAGGTTAGAAAGAGACAGAACGTGACGCTACGAAAAGCGCGGACACACACTTCTGTCAGTTTGAAGTCCGGTTGGTTGCAGGTTTATGGAGTCGGGTTAAAGGATCGAAGTGTAGGATATTGTCAATCCTAACACCCCCGCTCAATATCCGGAAGGTGCCAACCCCAGTTTGGCTCGATGCTTCTGGAACACACCGGATGACAAGCCCTTGGTCATCATGTCTGCAACTTGTTCACCGGTCGGGACATAACGAACAGCAACACGCCCCCGCTGAATCTCTTCACGGATGAATCGATGTCGAACATCGACATGCTTCAAGCGCGCTGTATCTCGCTCCTCCTCGACAACCCTTATCGTCGACTGGTTGTCTTCGTAGTAGACCACCGGACCCTCCGGTTCCATGGAAAGCTCCTTCAGTAAACGAACCAGCCAAACTCCATGGCAAACAGCGGTGCTCAAGGCCACGAGCTCCGCTTCCGTCGAAGACAACGATATGGTGGACTGCTTCTTAGTCAACCAACTGATGGCACCGCCGCATACTCGGAAGACGTATCCAGTGATAGAGCGTCTATCCACCAGATCGTTTGCCCAATCTGCATCGGCAAATGCTTCCAGTACTGGTACCGGATCCTTCGCTGAAAACACCAAAGCCAAATCCAGCGTTCCTTTAATGTACCGCAGTATCCGTTTGGCATGTGTCCAATGCAGTTCCGTTGGACAGCTTTGAAACTGACTCATGTAGTTTACCGCGGCACATAGGTCAGGTCTTGAAGTTAGAGTTACGTACGTGAGACAGCCAACCAACTCTCGGTAAGGTTTCTCAGTACGCTCAGCTTCTTCTCCTCTTTTTAAGTGCAGGCGACACTCCATCGGTGTAGATGCTGGTTTGCACTCAAGCATGTTGAAGCGACGAAGCAGGTTCTCTAGAAATCCCCTCTGGCTGATGCGAAGGATTCTCTCTTTAATGTCTCGTTCAATTCTCATACCGAGAAATGTGCGTACCTCTCCGATGTCCGTCATTTCGAATTCCTTCGAAAAACATTTCTTGACGGCTTCTATTTGCTTCAGCTGACGACCGACAACAAGTAAGTCGTCCACGTACAGAACTAGGATAACCTGGCTGCTTTTGGAACCCTTCACATAAAGACACGGATCACTCAAGCTTCTGGTAAATCCTAGACGCTGTACGAAACTATGGAATCTTGTATTCCAAGCTCGCGATGCCTGCTTGAGACCATACAAAGAACGGTTAAGACGACATACAAGATTCTTACCTATCTCGAATCCTTCTGGTGGAATCATAAAGATCTCCTCTTCCAGTTTCCCATTTAGGAAGGCCGTCTTGACGTCCATCTGATGAATTATCATCATTTGGTCATTAGCGATACTCAATACTGTTCGCACAGTATTAAGACGCGCAACTGGCGAATAGGTTTCGCCATAGTCAAAACCTGCTTTCTGGCTGAATCCACGTGCCACAAGTCTCGCCTTGTAACGCTGCTCACCATTTGCCTCGTTTTGCTTTATTTTGAAAAGCCATTTGCATGTGATAGGTACACGCCCTTTAGGAAGTTTCACTACTGTCCACGTTTCATTTCGCTCTAGAGAATCCACTTCTTCGCGAATAGCTGTTTCCCATAGATTCCAATCAGGACGTTTGCTCATCTCAACCAGCGAGCTCGGAAGATTATCCACAAATGCAGTTGCATTCATGGCATAACCAGTATATCCCATGTCATAGTCCGCTTGCCAGCTGGGATGCTTTCGGTCTCGTTCCGATTTCCGAACTTCGACCATTTCGTCTTCAGATTCATCTGAACCCTCTCCAGGATCAATTCTGTCTGCACAGCTGTCAAAGGTCTCATCCCCATCCGCATCGTTTGTCTCTGCATCATGTACAACGCCTGATGCCTCCGAGACGCCGCCTGAATCATCGGGAACATCCTCGTCGTTACTTTCTGCCTCGGACTCACTTTCGGATTCGTATCGCACTCTACGAATCGGGAACACATCGGGACTGCAGCTAGGCTTCGGACTATCTTTCGAAATAGTTGTTGTTTCACCTTCTAGGAAGACCACATCTCGAGCTACGACGATCTCCTTGCGATTAGGGTTCCATACTCGATAACCATTACGAGCATACCCTACAAAAACCCCTTTCCAGGATTTTGCGTCTAGCTTCTTCCTTCGCTCCTTTGGAATGTGGACAAACACAGTTGATCCAAAAGCTCGCAAGCTTCGGACATTTGGTTTTCTTCCCTCCCACATTTCAAACGGTGTCTTACGCTGATCAAGCGCACTGGCAGGACTGCGGTTGGTCAAAAACGCTGCCGTCTCTATGGCAACTCCCCAAAATACTTTGCTGATGCTGCGGTCCTCTAACATGGATCGAACTTTCTCGACGAGAGTTCTGTTCATGCGCTCGCTCACGCCGTTTTGTTCAGGAGTGTAGGGAACTGTCCACTCGATCTGGATTCCTTTTCGCTCGCAAAAAACTCCTAAATTCGCGACTGATGTATTCTCCTCCATTATCACAACGCAGGCGAGAAATACATGAACCAAACTTTGCGTTTACCAGCGCTTCATACTTACGGAAGTTGTCGAATACTTCTTCCTTTGACCGCATCAGAAACACCATCGTAAACCGACTCCAGTCGTCGACAAAAGTAACAAAATACTTTTCGCCTTCTAGCCCTTCTGGCGTAACCGGGCCACATACGTCCGAATGAATCAATTCGAGCACTCGCGACGATTGTCGACCCTCGCGCGCGGAAAAGGGTTTACGCGTTTGTTTCCCGATGAGACACGGCTCACACACGAAATCGCCACCCGATTGTGAAACTTTCGCATTTAATCCGCAAACCATGTCATTTCCGATTAACACCTGAAGATTTTTCGCACTGAGATGTCCATATCTACGATGCCACAATTCGAGATTCTTTGGCACTCGTCCACACGAATATAACGCTGTACACGACGCTTCGTTAAGATGGAAATCTATCACGTATAGTTTCCCGCGACGCATCCCGATTACTATAACCTCAGAATTTCGCTCGATCTTAACAACACCATCTGCGAAAACAACCTTCAAACCGGCCATCTCCATTTTTCGAACGGATAACAGATTTACCTGCGCTTCCGGAATGAACAACACATTCTCTAACCTGATCGGAAACGACTCGCCATTCACTTCACTTAGCACACGAATATCACCACATTCCTTAGCGACAATGAACTGCCCTTCCTTCGCCACTGCGATGCGCATCGGTTCCTTCATCGGGTAAAGCTTCTCGAACAGCTTCCGATCGTTGGTCAGATGCTCTGACGAACCAGAATCAATTATCCAGCTCATTTTCGATGGTTCATCGTACTCACTACTAAGGAAACAAATATCTTTGCTAAGATGTGCACTCGTTTGCGACGTGTCGTTCTTCTTCTTCTTTTCCGGACAGTCAGCAATCTTGTGCCCTTCTCGTTGGCATCCGTAACACTTCCAAACTTTCTTTTTCTTTTGTTGCTTCTTCGCTCCACCAAACGATCCGCCAGATCCACTGAATGCAGCCGCTTCCACTCTCGAACCACTCGATTTGCTGCTGCCTTCGCCGCTTCGCTTGATCTCTTCATCAAGTAATCTGCACTTGCAGAACTCCAGCGTCAGCTTGTCTTCCGGCATCGTTTCTAGAGCTGTAATTACTGTCGCATACGCTGGCCCAAGCGTCAACAGTAAATAGCAAACGATATCGATTTCCTCCAGCTTTGCTCCGGTTGACTTGTAGTCCCGGACGATTCGCTCAAAGGTTAGGAAATGATCCTGCAACCTTCCTCCGTCATGCCGTAGTGTGAGAAGCTTCTTTTGCAGGTAAAGTCGACTGGCGATGCTTTTTCGTTGAAACACCCGCTCCAAGGCCAACCAAATAGCCCTGGGTGTCTGCTGATCTTGGATATACTCAAGCATGTTGTCACCAATCCGAGAAATCAGCAGCGACTTGCAACGCCTTTCCTTCTTTAACCTCTGCTCGGACAATTTCACTGCAGCCTCCTTAACTTCAGCACTGTCCTTCTCGTTTACCGCAAGCCGATGATCATCCGCCGCTTCCTGCTCCACGCAAGACATGAGCTCGTGCTCCTCCAGTAGCACCGACATTCGGTACTTCCATTGCGGATAGTTAGATCCATCGAACAGGGGTACACGCACATATTCCATCTCTTTATCCATCCTTATACGCTTTGTTATCACCAGCGAATACCTGGGCCCATAACCTAATAAGATTGATGGAAAAGAATTAGAATATTAGTTCAAGCTTTTTATTTCACACTTCACGTAGTTAGGTTAATGAGTCGAATACAGAATACAAAAGAAAAGGTTAGAAAGAGACAGAACGTGACGCTACGAAAAGCGCGGACACACACTTCTGTCAGTTTGAAGTCCGGTTGGTTGCAGGTTTATGGAGTCGGGTTAAAGGATCGAAGTGTAGGATATTGTCAATCCTAACATGTTTTTGGTGCGGCCACGAGAAAAGCTCTTTTTTGCAGTTGACAAGCAATTTTGACAAAGTTGAAAAAATTTTCAACATTTTTTTAGCTCCGTGGCCACGCGCTAATTGATTTGTTACTTGGGATAGTTGTATCGTGCCCGTATCCCCTCAGGATCCGATCATCGAGTGTAAACCGCCAGGCAACTCACACCAAGTGTCAAAGTGCCGTATACAACACAACAACTATCCTGCTCTTTGTATGGGAGTTAGAAAATCATTATTAAATTAAGTTTAGTGTACAATCTGAACGATTTTTAAATCTTAAAACCTATTCTCATACCACCATAAGGTGTGTGCAAAGTTTCATTGAAAATGATCCAGCCGTTTCGGAGGTTGCTCGCAACAAACACCGTGACAGGAGATTTTTATATATATAGATTATTTGATAGTTTTAATAGTTTAACGATTCTGAAAAAAATAGTTTGAGGTTCCCAAGCGCCACAGATCAAGCTTAAACGACTGGCTTAAACGAAATCAAATATCCATAGAAAAAAATATGAATGCTATAAAGTTTCACTGGTGTCCTCAATAGATGGCGTATTATAACGTAATACTGCTGTCCTTTTCTTGCAATGTGTTTCGACAAGCTTCATCTAATCATGACCTATATAGCCTTCTAACTTTGCGAGCAAAAATCTATATGAATGGTCGTGTATTTAAACAATCGTATCGCCGTTCCAGTTCTAGCTATGCATAATTTCAATGCGAAGCCATACGACAGTACAGAGGGAAGGAGAAAACTCTCAAAGCGAGGAAAGCGCTCCACCTTTTGCAATGCATCAGTCGTTTTCCGTCTGCTAAATGAAGTCTTTCTATATTCCGTTTAGGTAGATGTCTTGAGTCGTTTAGAACCCGTTTAGCGGTCGTTTAGTGGATTTGTGGCACTTGGGGTTTCAAGGATTGCTTTCCTCGTTTGTTACTTATTGCGCTGATGCACGTTTGTTTGCCTGGCACTTGAAAAATGCTACATGCGTTTTAAATTCAACATCTTATTCGTTAAAATTTAATGTTCATAATAAAGTAGAAAATGTCAGTTGTGTGGATTCCGAAAATTGCTCGTTAGGCCGCAAATACACGACGCGCGTTACCACGCCTGCCGAAAATACACGGACCGGAATTCCACCTGCTGTCAAACCCATATACAAAGTGTCAACAGCAACGTTCCCAAACTGTCATATCCATACATTTTTCAGCAAGCGGAATTCCGCGGCCACGAAATTCCGGTCCGTGTATTTTTGGCCTAAAGAAAATCATTTAAATTTGAATTTGAATTTCGCCGTTGGCCGTTGGTAAATTTGATCAATTTGTTCATTGAGACAACGGTTAATGGTTTTTTGGTTGCCAGTGACAGGGTTAACCCTATTCCAGGCAACCGGCTACCCGTGTAGCCAAATCGATTTTGATTGCTCATTTATCTGATTCTAGGAATCCAATTGACTTGAAATTCGAAATATGAGTGTAATCTACAGCTATCTTTCACTGGAGTTTTTCGTAGAATTTTTTGAGTATAATTAACCTGATTTTTAGAATTAAATTTTCCAATACCCCTATTCCAGTCAACTGGGCTACGCGGGTAGTCAGCGACTTTGGAAGCTTATAACTTTTGAATGCGCAATCCAATATCGATGCGATATTGCGATGAAAATTAAACAAACTAATGCACTTTCTATAACTGTGCATAGATTGGTCCAACTCGCTACCGTTTTTTAGTTATAGCTTTTCAAAGTTAACAGGAGTTAAAAAAATACAAAATGTAAAAAATGTTTTTTCAGTACAGTCTGTTCCCAAATTACGCGGTTCTCGACTTACGCGAATTCGGAGATACCTAAATTTGACAGATTAAATGTCAAATCAGTGCAATTTGCTTCAAGTTCATTATAAAAAGCATTTTTGCAAACTAATTGAAACCGCTTAAAAGCCATAAATATTACAACTTTCTGCACGAATCATATCAAAAAATCATAATGTGTATAATAGTACTAATTTAAATCAAAAACTCCGAGTAATCAATTGTATTTTAGTCAAAACACGTGAAATTCGACTTACGCGGATATTCGAGTTACGCGGATGCGTCGGGAACGCAGGTAACACATAACAGACGGTACTTTACAAAATTTTCACAGCAAAATGACTCTAGCAGTTTGGAGAACTGTATGTTGCACGTCTCTTCTAATTTTTTCAGATTTGTTTTACTAGGAATTAAAAATATAAGGCCGCAAATACACGACGCGCGTTTCTGCGCCCGCATTACTTACCATCAGAGACCATTTTATGAAGTTTTTGCATTTGTCTCATGTGCATTTTACAAAATTATTATGACAGGTGTAATGTAACGGTTTTTATTCAAATAAAAACTTCTTTATCTTTTTTATGGCTTATTAAAAAATCTTCAAAAAATATAATGGATGTGCAACATACAGTTTTCTAAAGGCCGGGCTACATTGATCGTACTCCGTGGTGTAATTTTGATATTCACTAGCGCATCTGGCGGTGGCTGGTGGAAGCTTTCTTTGGTCGTCGGGGGAATGGTCGTGTTGGATCTCAAAATTAATTAGTTTTTACACCGTTTTTTTATGCGAAAACGGCTGAAATACTTGCACAATATGTTTGTCTATCAATTACAAAGCTTTTTCAGTCCAGTAAAAATAAAAAACATAGAAAAATAACATATTATCTGGAGCGGCTCCACATTGTTTAGCAAAATGCTTCGGTCAGCCGCCGCCAGATGCGCTAGTGAAAATCGAAATTACACTTGCGAGTACGATCAATGTAGCCCGGCCTTAAACTGCAAGAGTCATTTTGCTGTGAAAATTTTGTAAAATACTGAAAAAAATATTTTTTACATTTATTCATTTTTTTTTCAAAAATTCCTGTTTGCTTTGAAAAGCTAGAACTAAAAAAACGGTAGCAAGTTTAACCAAACTATGCACAGTTATAGAAACTGCATTAGTTTATTTAGTTTTCATTATGATGTTGCATCAATATTGGATTACGCATTCAAAAGTTATAAGCCTCCAAAGTCGCTGGCTTCCCGGGTAGCCCGGTTGCCTGAAATATGATGTTTTTTTGGTTGCCAGTGACAGGGTTAATGGCTTAACTAGATGGTTGGCTAAATCGTCCATTGGGTTTTATAGCATGTGTAGCCGCGTCCTTCTGTTCTGACGACCAGAGTGGCCAGATTATTTTTGCGGTTTTCGGTAAGCGCATCAAAATTATATCGGTAGTTTTCGGTAGGAGTTTAAGATTATTTCGGTTTTCGGTAGGCTTTGAAGTGTTGAGCGGGGGGGGGGGGGGATGTCGTAGATGGAAGCTAATCTGTCTCATGAGGAACAGCACGAGAAAATAACATCTTTCATTTATTTAAAGGAGATAGTTTAGATTTGGTTCATAGCGCCCGCTGCGCAAAGCGACGGAAGAAATCAAGGCGTTCAGAGAATTTTATCATGACTCCCGCTGCGCAAATTTGAGCAGTTTTCTGCGTAGTTTTTTGCGTCGTTTTGTGTCAAAAAATACGCAAAAAAATACGCTAGACTTCAGCCAAAACTACGATAGCCAGCGTATTTATTGCAGTTTTTAGGTGCGGAACGAGCGCCATCTGTTGAAAGAATGGATGAACTAATTCAAAAATATTGGCGCACATTCCTTCCTCCTCCTCTTCCTCTAACTCCCTTCCCCTCCCTGCCTTGCCTTATACTTGCGCTTCAGCCCGTGCCTTTCGCCGTCAGCTGATTGTGTGTATGCGTTGGTGTATATGTACATTGCGGGTGTGTATTGTAATTGGTGGGTGTTAGCATTTATTTATTCGTGTGTGACCTTGACGATGCGGGAGAAGCTGGTTCATTTTGGGATTTAAAGTGTTATCGGTGTATTGATGGTTTATTTTATTTCGTGCCGCTGCTGATGAGGCCATTTAATGCCCCTGCCAATCGAGGGTGAAGAAGCCAATTTCAAACAAGCGTACGAGAACGTCTAACACTGACCTATTTTTTTTTTAAATCTGATGTAGCACGGTGTATAGTGGCAATAAAAAATATTTTTTTTTTCAATGTGCCGGAATTTGTCTCGAGTTTTCTGGCCACGACACACACACACACGGACACACACACACACGGACACACACACAGCGCGGGGAAAGTGATCGTCCACTCTATCATGCCGCGATCCCCCTCCCCTCCCGGTGCTTTGGATGAGGATGCGCTACAAGTTAATCCAGCAATTCTACCGATAAGGTAGCGGAAATCGATCGTGCGTGTACGCGCGTTCGGGGGTGCGTTCTCGCGTACGCGCGTACGCGCCTTTTTCCCTCTTTCCCTCCTTCCCTCCTTCCCTCCTTCCCTCCTTCCCTCCTTCCCTCCTTCCCTCCTTCCCTCCTTCCCTCCTTCCCTCCTTCCCTCCTTCCCTCCTTCCCTCCTTCCCTCTTTCCCTCTTTCCCTCTTTCCCTCTTTCCCTCTTTCCCTCTTTCCCTCCTTCCCTCCTTCCCTCCTTCCCTCCTTCCCTCCTTCCCTCCTTCCCTCCTTTCCTCCTTCCCTTCTTCCCTCCTTCCCTCCTTTCCCTCTTTCCCTCTTTCCCTTCCCTCTTTCCCTCTTCTCCATCTTCCCTCTTCCCTCTCCTTCCCCTCCTTTCCCTCTTTCACTCCTCTTCCCTCTTCCCTCTTTCCCTCTTTCCCTCTTCCCTCACTTCCCTCTTTCCCTCTTTCCCTCTTCCCTCTTTCCCTCTTTCCCCTCTTTCCCTCTTTCCCTCTTTCCCTCTTTCCCTCTTTCCCTCTTTCCCTCTTTCCCTCCTTCCCTCTTTCCCTCTTTCCCTCTTTCCCTCTTTCCCTCTTTCCCTCCTTCCCTCTTTCCCTCTTTCCCTCTTTCCCTCTTTCCGTCTTTCCCTCTTTCCCTCTTTCCCTCTTTCCCTCTTTCCCTCTTTCCCTCTTTCCCTCTTTCCCTCTTTCCCTCCTTCCCTCCTTCCCTCCTTCCCTCCTTCCCTCCTTCCCTCCTTCCCTCCTTCCCTCCTTCCCTCCTTCCCTCCTTCCCTCCTTCCCTCCTTCCCTCCTTCCCACCTTCCCTCCTTCCCTCCTTCCCTCCTTCCCTCCTTCCCTCCTTCCCACCTTCCCTCCTTCCCTCCTTCCCTCCTTCCCTCCTTCCCTCCTTCCCTCCTTCCCTCCTTCCCTCCTTCCCTCCTTCCCTCTTTCCCTCTTTCCCTATTTCCCTCTTTCCCTCTTTCCCTCCTTCCCTCTTTCCCTCTTTCCCTATTTCCCTCTTTCCCTCCTTCCCTCCTTCCCTCTTTCCCTCTTTCCCTCCTTCCCTCCTTCCCTCCTTCCCTCTTTCCCTCTTTCCCTCTTTCCCTCTTTCCCTCCATCCCTCTTTCCCTCTTTCCCTCTTTCCCTCCTTCCCTCTTTCCCTCCTTCCCTCCTTCCCTCCTTCCCTCCTTCCCTCTTTTCCTCTTTCCCTCTTTCCCTCTTTCCCTCTTTCCCTCTTTCCCTCCTTCCCTCTTTCCCTCTTTCCCTCTTTCCCTCTTTCCCTCTTTCCCTCTTTCCCTCCTTCCCTCCTTCCCTCCTTCCCTCCTTCCCTCTTTCCCTCTTTCCCTCTTTCCCTCTTTCCCTCTTTCCCTCTTTCCCTCTTTCCCTCTTTCCCTCCTTCCCTCCTTCCCTCCTTCCCTCCTTCCCTCCTTCCCTCCTTCCCTCCTTCCCTCCTTCCCTCCTTCCCTCCTTCCCTCCTTCCCTCCTTCCCTCCTTCCCTCCTTCCCTCCTTCCCTCCTTCCCTCTTTCCCTCTTTCCCTCTTTCCCTCTTTCCCTCCTTCCCTCTTTCCCTCCTTCCCTCCTTCCCTCCTTCCCTCTTTTCCTCTTTCCCTCTTTCCCTCTTTCCCTCTTTCCCTCTTTCCCTCTTTCCCTCCTTCCCTCCTTCCCTCCTTCCCTCCTTCCCTCTTTCCCTCTTTCCCTCTTTCCCTCCTTCCCTCTTTCCCTCCTTCCCTCCTTCCCTCCTTCCCTCTTTTCCTCTTTCCCTCTTTCCCTCTTTCCCTCTTTCCCTCTTTCCCTCCTTCCTTCTTTCCCTCTTTCCCTCTTTCCCTCTTTCCCTCTTTCCCTCTTTCCCTCTTTCCCTCTTTCCCTCCTTCCCTCCTTCCCTCCTTCCCTCCTTCCCTCCTTCCCTCCTTCCCTCCTTCCCTCCTTCCCTCCTTTCCTCTTTCCCTCTTTCCCTCCTTTCCTCTTTCCCTCTTTCCCTCCTTCCCTCTTTCCCTCTTTCCCTCTTTCCCTCTTTCCGTCTTTCCCTCCTTCCCTCCTTCCCTCTTTCCCTCCTTCCCTCCTTCCCTCCTTCCCTCCTTCCTCCTTCCCTCCTTCCCTCCTTCCCTCCTTCCCTCCTTCCCTCCTTCCCTCCTTCCCTCCTTCCCTCCTTCCCTCCTTCCCTCCTTCCCTCCTCCCTCCCTCCCTCCCTTCCTTCCCTTCCACCTCCAAACTCGTACCTTTCCTTTCCCGCTGCGCATGACCGGGAGCAGGGGGTACTGGCTGAACAGTATACTTAAATTGCCAGCGGGGAGGGAGGGGGATGGTCATGGGATCCCTACGATCATCTTTCCGGGGGCCTTTGTCGCTAATACTTGTAGACATACGGCATATCAAAGACTAGAGATCATCGGTGACCGCCTAGTCCGCATACCGTTAGATCCACCGCTGGTTCATGACGGTTTTTTTTTTATGGTGGAGGTGCATCCTTCCCCCTGCCTGCTGCGTATGCACCGGGCAGGAGACAGTGTGGCAGTATGCAAATCATCAGCATCATTCCGCACATCTGCATGCCCGTCGTGGGTTCTAATCGCGTATGAACCATCCGCCGTAGCAAGGGGTTAGTCACCGGCTCCGGCTACGTGGTACTCAAGTCCTGAAAAGGCCGGCATGATCGCGTTGGCTATTACGCCAATAATAATAAAAAGAACTTAGCATAGCAGTCCACACCCGGGTAAGAGTTTGTCTTGACTTTGTTGCTGCCGGGCTACCGCTGTGACGCGACAAATGCACAGAATGCACTCGACCAAAACATGAACCTACCGATCCGAACCCATTCCAAACCAATGCCAATGGTAGGTGGTGCCAATTAAATGGTTGTATTGTCTCCTAGGTAGCGGTAATCGACCGGGCGGCGTACAGTGCGTTTTCTGAGAATGCATGGAGTGTGTAGACGCAGCCGGTGACAATGCACGCATCAGAATCAAACAGTTTTGGGGTTCCGCACACACACACACACACGCGCACGCACGCATGCACGCGAGAACGCACCCCCGAACGCGCGTACACGCACGATCGATTTCCGCTACCTTATCGGTAGAATTGCTGGCTTGACTTGTAGCGCATCCTCATCCAAAGCACCGGGAGGGGAGGGGGATCGCGGCATGATAGAGTGGACGATCACTTTCCCCGCGCTGTGTGTGTGTCCGTGTGTGTGTGTGTCGTGGCCAGAAAACTCGAGACAAATTCCGGCACATTGAAAAAAAAAATATTTTTTATTGCCACTATACACCGTGCTACATCAGATTTAAAAAAAAATTAGATCAGTGTTAGACGTTCTCGTACGCTTGTTTGAAATTGGCTTCTTCACCCTCGATTGGCACGGGCATTAAATGGCCTCATCAGCAGCGGCACGAAATAAAATAAACCATCAATACACCGATAACACTTTAAATCCCAAAATGAACCAGCTTCTCCCGCATCGTCAAGGTCACACACGAATAAATAAATGCTAACACCCACCAATTACAATACACAACCGCAATGTACATATACACCAACTTAGAGGCGAAAGAACTCCGCAGGAGCCAAAGCCTCTCTAAACCATACTAACAACATATACACCAACGCATACACACAATCAGCTGACGGCGAAAGGCACGGGCTGAAGCGCAAGTATAAGGCAAGGCAGGGAGGGGAAGGGAGTTAGAGGAAGAGGAGGAGGAAGGAATGTGCGCCAATATTTTTGAATTAGTTCATCCATTCCTTCAACAGATGGCGCTCGTTCCGCACCTAAAAACTGCAATAAATACGCTGGCTATCGTAGTTTTGGCTGAAGTCTAGCGTATTTTTTTGCGTATTTTTTGACACAAAACGACGCAAAAAACTACGCAGAAAACTGCTCAAATTTGCGCAGCGGGCGGTCACATGAGGCCTTTCTGAAGTGTTGGTCGGAAAATTGTACTAGGGAATTTAACCCAACAAATGATTGGGACGCTCTAGCAGCAATCGAACGCGATATCGAACATGAAAAATATATGGGGTTTTACATGTTCGATGTGATAACCAACAAATCGAACATGTGAACCCAAGTGCCACAAATCTACTAAACGACCACTAAACGCCTTCTAAACGACTCAAGCTCTCTACCTAAACGGAATATAGAAAGACTTCGTTTAGCAGACGGCAAACGACTCATGCAATTCTAAAAATAGCAAAAAAGCTGGTGGCGCTCTCTGTTGGTGGGATATCTCAATCAGTTGAGCTTCATCGCTTGGAGGAGAGCTTTCTCATTTCCTCTGTACTGTTGTATGGTTTCGCATTGAAGTTATGCATCGCTAGAACTAGAACGGCGATACGATTGTTTAAATACTAAACTCCAACGGAAACCACCAGCACTGAAGCAAGTGAGATTTGAGTAATGATCGTTGGTGTTGATACCCACGTATCTGACCACACGACCATTCATATAGATTTTTGCTCAGAAAGTTCTAAGACTATA
The DNA here is from genome assembly GCF_943734685.1 of Anopheles coluzzii. Taxonomy (NCBI): domain Eukaryota; kingdom Metazoa; phylum Arthropoda; class Insecta; order Diptera; family Culicidae; genus Anopheles; species Anopheles coluzzii. The sequence goes on along the minus strand of NC_064671.1, from coordinate 41,164,107 downwards.
TAGGTCATGATAAGATTTTAGGGGCGCCACAAAAGTGGTCCCTAATTTTTTAAAGAGATACGCAACACGCTTTGCGAACTACACTCTTAAAAAATTTTCCCGAATCTCAGTTAATTTTTGTCGAGATCTGCACAACTGAGATGTCGGCAAAGATCTCGGTTAAATTTCTGTTGCCGACATCTCGGTTAATGTCATTTTGTTTTGACGTTTACGTTTAACCGAGATTTTCGGTTAGAGCAAATCGAGATTTCGGCTAAATATAAAAACATGTTATTTTTATTTTAGTGATTTTATTTGCGTATCAAATGGGTTTTTTTATGTGATGGAAAGCGTTGGGACAGGCGCCGATTCAACCGCCGGATGGGGCACAGCGTTTGGATGTGGTACCGGTACAGGAAAATGAGCCGGACAAGGAGCGGGCACTGGTACAGGCACGGTTCTGTAAAGCGGGCAGAGTGAAACAAGTCTGAGGGAACCCTTTTTAGTTTTCTTGTGATCGAGTGTTGATACTTACCTCGTGTAGGTGACCGGAAATGAATCCTGGAAGTCTGAACGGTCTGGCAAAGGTTGAACCAACCGGATTAGCTTCCACATCTGATCCTTAAATAGGGACTGCTCCGAGCGACGCTCTGAAGAGCACCGGTTGCGTGCGCTGATGGAGTTTCCTAGCACCAACCCCGCTCCATACCAGTGCTCGATCGCACGCTACTGATTCTCGTTTTTTTTCACGCTGAGAGACTCATTTTCACTTTTTTTACATTTTTTATTTTACATCACAACATCACTCCGAAAGGTTTTCGTTTCATTAGCACGAGATTAACAGAATGGCGAATGACAGATAGAATACCGAGCCTCGGCTAATCAAAGTAGTAAAGCTGAAATCTCGGTTATTTTGACGGATTATCTCGGTGACAGCAGTGTTAACGTATGTGCTCGGCATGTTGTGTTGCCGAGTTTCGGTTTAAATTTTTATTTAACTGATATTTCAGTTTTAAATGGTACTGATTTTCGGCTACTGGATTTTTTCAACTGACATATCAGCAAGAATCCAAAGAGCCGACGGATTTCGGCAGTTTTTTTAACCGAGGTCGTGAAATATTTTTAAGTGTGTACGTTTTGGTAGAATTCGATTTATTTTTTTCTTTTAATCCGCGGAACGGTGAGTTCGGGAGAGACGCGAAAATTAGTGTTGTTCGTTCGAGAGTTGCCGGAGAAGAAGTGTTTGTTGGGTAAGCCGGACGGATATGCGCGTGTCGGTGTGAAAACGTTTAGGACGAGAGAGAGCGTGTATGGAGCAAGCCACCGTTTTTATAGCTGCGGTGCAGCATGCTACCACCGTTTGTCCTGCTCTAGCTTTGTGTGCAGTCCCTGCCTAACTAGTCCGTTAAACATTTTCTGTCGGTAGTTCTAGGTGTGCGCACCAGATGGCGTTCTGGTCGCTACAAGATGAAACTTGTCGAAACACATTGCAAGAAAAGGATAGCAAATAATGATGAGTTGTAATACCCCATCTATTGATCAAACCAATGAAGCTGTGGAGCTTTCATTTTTTTTCTATGGATATTAAATTTTCCAGTCGTTTAAGCTTAGTCTGTGGCGCTTGGGCTGGTTCTGGTTGCTAATGATTTCCATATAGAGTTTAATACATTAATTGATTTGGGAAATGGTAATATGACTTTTTGGTCAGTATTACGAAAAAATCTGTGATTTTCGGTAGGATAAATGAAAAATCGGTAGTTTTAGGGGGCTCATCTGTGAATCGGTAGGCATATCAAAAATCGGTAGGAATACAGATAAATCGGTATTTCTGGTCACTCTGCTGACGACGATGATTTGACAGCTCTTTTACAGTACGTAACAAACAACACTAATAATAATGGAAGGGAGTGATGGAAAAATAAAATATTTCAGTTGCATTTCTTCATTTCGTGCTGATGGTTTAATGTCGTTAGAAGCATATCTTTTCAGAGTGTAGCTAATTTTTGAGTGATTTTATTGCTCAATTTGTGCTTACGGTTCCGATGTATGTTGAACATCACAGTTTAAAATGCAGGAACCTGCAGTCGGCGTTATTTTATCTGTCACCTACTGTAGTTTTGACAGTTATCCAGTTGCGTTATGGCAGATGGCGTTCCGAAACAGAATATTCTCAGAATTATGCTTTTCTTTTGTCACGAAGCATTGTAATAATTGTTATTAAATGCTCCTGGGTAAAGCAAGCATGTATGGTATGTATTTCCATGCATTAGTTATAAGAATCTTACAAAATAGACATATGTACACACACATACACACACATACACACATCGCTTGACCGTGAAGCAAAACGTCAGTGGCTGGAAGTCATCATTCATAAACACGGGCAAAACCTTCCTTTATTGTTTTCCTGTTCGTTGTTGCGTACGGTTGTGTGTAGGGTGAGTGTTTTCGCGTGTGCCGTGAAGCGAAAAGCCTAATCGTTGTACCTCTGTAAGCGTGTGTGTGAATATACTGCAGCCACTTGCGCTCAACTGTAAAATGTTATTCTAAATGGTAAATGTCCGCGCGTTGCTTGTACCGTTTGCACATTTTTTCGGTGGTGGAATTTGCCCAGCGTGTATGGGTTGTGCGGGCGAGTTGTGCGCAATCCGGGGTAGAGGGGAGTCGTTTTCTGTGTGCTGACCCGCAGAGTAGCTGTGCTGGAAATCCGATCCAGTGCGGCCGAAAGTGAACAAAAAGAATTGCCAAAGTGCAAAGCGCGAGATTTGCCACAAACATCGAATTGTGTGTGTGTGTGTGAGAATGTATTGCGGGGTATGAGAGGTGGTGCTTGCTGTGTGTGCCGTCATTCCGTGCCGCGCATGTTCCAGAAGGTGTGCCAGAGGGCGGGGGGCATATTGCCTGGAACGGACGAGTCTGGAGGGGCATGTTTCTGTTGAATGTTCTGTTCCCGCAGCGCCCATCTCGTGTATTGGTGTGTTTTGGTTAAAAAGATGACACACAGTGCAGTGTGTCGTGGTTTCAGTGACGATCGGTAGGGACAGTGCGGTAAGGGAGACTCTAGTTGGCTAGGGTTAGTTCTGTACTGTGAGCGTTCTATTTTCGGTGGACGCAGCCACGAAAATATGTACCAATGCTAATAATTTAATTATATATCAGCGCTTGTATTTTCGTGCCGATTCTGTCGCCCTTCCGTTGCACGAATAGATGTGTGTGTGTGTGTGTGTGCCTGTATATTGGAACGTGTTCTCGCCTGTCGGTTGCAACTTTGCTGTGCGTGTTGTTTGTGTGCGTGTGTCTGTGTTGCACATTCGTTTAGCAATGGCGACGATTGCTAAGATCCTGGACCAAAGCAACCTTCAAGTGCGGGTTACATCTTCATCACCGTCAGCAACAACAACAACACACAGCCTGTGATGATCTTCTGGCGCTTCACGCTCGTGTGTGCGTGTGCGAAGGAATGCTCTCTCTCTCTCTCCCTCTCTCTCTCTCTCTCTCGCTTTAACCTATGCACGAACACACGACGGAGTGCTGTGCTGTGTTTACATACACACAAATGAACAAGGGCCGACCCGATATCGATTTTCAAGGGCGTGTAACGTATAGCAGTGTCAATATACTACACACATACCCCCACACACACACACACAGACACACGCACGGTCAGAGATGTGAAGGGCGTTCGCCGCCGCCGTGCGTGATAAAAATGGATGGAAGTAGAAACGGGATGAATCGTGCGTGAAAGAGAGCTGCAACCAGCGGCTGCGCGAGAACGCGTCATCACAGCGCGTAGTGTAAATGTTTGTGTGTGTATGTGTCTGTATGTGTTTGTGAGGGGGTGGAAGGTGGATGTTGGTGCGGCTACACCGTGAGTGTTGTTTTGGGGCACACACCGTTCGATGATCTCATACTTTTTTGGGGGAAGCACACACAATCGCGCGAAATCGCCTGCGTGTGTTGGCGGAATATGGCCTACTAGAAATGTATTTTGGTTTTTTCTTTGCCTCTTTCTATTTCTTGTGTCACATTACGGGAGTACCCGGGGACGGGGGGATCAATTTCAAGCTCCTACTTATCGTGCCTGGACGAGGGGGGAATTTTCTTGTATTGATTTCTTATCTGACATCTGCCCTCACCACTTCGCTGGGGCTGTCAGTTTTGTTTATCTCTGTCCCGTGGCTGTGGTCCGCGCGATATTGCCCACAAAATGGCAGCAAGAGGGAGCGGAATTTGAAGCTTTATTGTTATCAATCGCAATGCCTAATGGGAATGGTAACTAAAAGAAAGAAAAAAAAAATACACAGCGGCCCACCCAAACAGATAACAACCACAGAACCCCCTCCGAATCCCAGTCTGCACTGTGTGCAGGCGCTTCTCCAAACTTCCAGCAGTGTATGAGTGTGCGGTTGTGCGCACGGGTAGTGTGTTCGTGCAATTTTCCGTGTCGCTCTCTCATCACAGCCCGTGTGATTCACGCCCGCGGCCTGCTTCGTGGCAGAGAGACACCAACCAGCGTGTTGTTGTTGTTGTCCGGTTCCTGGTTTGGGAATTATCAACCTTGCCGTCGTCCTCGGTCGCAGTGTGGTGCACAGGGTGTGGTTTTGGTGCGGTTTGAGTGTTGGTGGTGTGGTGTCCATTACGTTGTAAGTGCGCAGCACCACTCAAGACGCGAGATTACAGACGGGTCCGGTTCCGGGTTACGTTCTGCTCAACCAGATTACGTCTGCGCCATAGGCTGCTACGTTAAACACCAAAATCCTTAAAATTGTTGTAATTGTAACACGTGTCTGTGTTTGCTCCCTCTTTTGTTGTTGCAGGCAGTAGTGGGAAAGCGTGAATGCCAGGACGAAGCAATAATTAATAAGACCGGATTGTTTTTTTAAACCAGTGCTAAATAGTGTGTTGTGCAAATAATAAGCGGGCAGAAGCAGATTAAATGCATCTAGTGACGGACGCAATTCCCGGGAACGTGTGCACCTGAATGAATAGAAACATGAAGCGGCAGCTGGAAAAGTTCAAAGAGGAACTCAAATCGAACCTATCCCGGTAAGTATTGGATTTAAGGCTGTGAACGAAAAGCGTTTTGTCATGTCCGGAGCACTTAATTGCTATCGGGGCATATCAAGAGATACTGATTCTCGATGTGAAAACCCGCTCCTAAAGGTCATGTGACTTAGTCTGAACTTATAACGAAACTGGAACTGATCCTGACCTCTAACTCCGATTCTGAAACTGATCCCAAATTTATATCTGCCCTAGAAATTATCCAGAATCCAATCTGGTCCTATAACTGATCATGAAGTGATCTTTATATGTTTTGGAAATGTTTCTGAACTGATACTAGTTCTGTAACGTGTCTTCAATTTATATTGATTCTGTAACTAAGTAAGCTAGATTTTTCTTCACGGATTACCGTGTTGAATTGATTTCTGGTATTGATACCGTACTTCAACCATTCCTGGAACTTCTTCTGAATTCAAATAGGTCCTCAAAGCACTCCCTTTTTTATTCTGGTAGAAAATATAGCTAGATCTAGCCCAGTCATGGAATGGATTACGAATCTGTTCCGGTCCAGGAACCTATATGGTACCTACTTCGATCCTGCAACTTATTCCGCCAGCATGGTGGTAAATAAACCAATCCCGGTAGCAGTTTTTTCGGAAATTCATCGTACAGTAGATGACTGAGAGGTGAACAAGCGCCAGTTAACGAACAACGTTCGCTAATTGGAGTGACATTTCTATGGATCGATTGTTATGATTGGCGTTGACTGGAATAAACATACCAATTTTTTTTTTCATTTATGTTTATATAAAGTATAGTAATTCATGTAATGGCATAAATTAATAGCAAACATAGGCAAAAGACCCTAAATTTGTGTGAAAAATGCACATTTGCGAAAATTTTCTCTTCAAGAGATTCCGGATGTTTCATGTTTTGACGTTTAAGTGTTCGTTAACTGAGAATCACTCCAGTTGTATATATCTTATCGTAACATTAAACCTGATCGATGTAGCTCGGAAGTATTTGTACTAGTAGTACAGTAGTACTAGTATTTCTACATCGTGCAGAGAAGAGAAGAGATAAATCCTGTATCCATCTCGACTTACACTGCACGTAAACATGTCAATTGGCAATCATTATGCGGACGGCGAACGGATTATGCGAACACTCCACGTTGCGCGAAACAAGCTTTTTGGCACCCTAAGCAACACAAGAGCTGGGTAAGGGAATGGCGCACCCAAAGCAGAGCCCCCTGCCCCCATCGAGTGGGTCTGTTGTTTGGTGTATTACATTTTCGTACCGTTCGCATATTAAACGGCTTTTACCTCATTTGAATCACAATTTGGCAAAATATCCGCAAGCCCCGCACCTCGCAACCTTCTTTCTCCCGAGCTGCCGTGATTTCCTCCGTGGTTGGGAATTTTCTTTCTCCTTTTTTCGATGCTTTCTTTCCCTGGACCGGAAAGAGAGCCCTCTCCTCGATTGACCGTTCAAAAATGCAAATGAGGGCGTTTATCCACTTGTGGCGGTAAGCGCAAGAAGAGTGGCTGCCTCAATCAATTTGGGTTTGCGCTCAATCGTTTCTGCAGCCGGCCCGAAGCGACAAGAGCAGTGTTTTGTGTTGCTGCTGAATTAGGAGGGTATGAAAAATTTATCACTTCATGCATCATCATCATCATCGTCATCATGGTTCATATGCAAGGAGGAAGAGCGGTGGGAAAAGCGGAATCAACGAGTATTGAACTTTTCACGGCCATCGTTTACGGCTCGTTTTTGGCGGAGAGGAAAAAAGGGACCGTGTATTGACCAAAGCAGACCAGCATGATGATGGTTGACCCCCCTCCCCCCTCAATCAGATACGCAGTTACCATCCGTTTGCGTATCATAAAACAATCACTAAACGAGGTGACCCTGCCTTCCCAAAAGGCCGCGGCGCGCCCGGCGACTGGAACGAAACGTTTTATTGCCCTACGGAAGGGGAGAGACGTCGCTGACAGCGTTGCACGCGGGGTGTATGATTTCTTCGTTTTCACGCTCAGCTCGCCGACACTTTTACTGCCTCTGGAGCGAGTAGAGGAGAGAAGGTGGTGTCCGAGTGGAAGACGTTTGTGGCCATATTTGTTTTGATTACCTCACACAGTTGCTACTACAACTTCGTCTCACATCGGAGACATCGGTGATGGGGCACTGCCGTTGATTGTGGTTATGTGATAATATGCGTGCAGCATCGACTGGCACCCTCTTCTCATCCCGTTTGCAAATCATTTGTGGGAAATCTAGCATTGCCGTCGCAACCCAATGTGTGTGTGTAACCTGTTGCTGCCCACAACGACCGATGGCCACGACAACGGGTTGCCGCGCAAGCCGGTTATGTTGCACTGACAGGCGAATCTGGTTGTCTCTCGCTTCGGGAGATGGGCAGCAATCGGATCGAAGTAGTACCTCCTGTACTTTGGTTGTGAGCTCTCGGGGGTTGTGTGATACTTCGGGACAAACACATGCACACATACATTGATGGAAGATGCGTTAACAAGCGTAATCTATCGTAATAGGTTGTGGTTGGCATGCAAACACATTTATCGGGCATGTAATGCAGAGAAGCGAATTTTAGTCAAATTCTCGCTGCAAATTGGTTTGGTGGTGCAATGAAAGTAAAAAGTATATGATCTTCTTTCTTAAAATGGATAGATAGAGAGTTAGGATTCTAATGAATCTATATATTAGCCTTTGGTAGACTTGCAAACCCTCGTCCGTTAAAATATTGATCTAATTGGTTCAAAAGATTCATTCAACATGTCAAAAACATCAGCTTAAACATGTGGAATGTATAGGCGAGTCGGCCAGTATCTAGGTTAAGGCATCGTAAGCAGATGATATCACTTCGGAGTGGTGTAATACATGGCAAACAACCCACACATATTTTATGGTTTTATTTTTTAAGGTCCCCCGGTTTCGTTTATCCAAATTGCTTTTGTGTAACACAACATCTAATCTTTGTGGAAGCTAGATCATTAAAATAAAAAATACAGCGATTAGATTAAATTCTTTATTTATGATGTTATTAACGTACAAAACGTATGACATTTAAATCTAAAAATATTAATTTTTCCTTGTAATCTTTCATTTATTGATTTCTAAGAGAATGTATAGTTTATTGGTGAGCCTTTCTTTTTATTTAATGATAAAGTACCTTTTTGTGCTAGCTAACTTGTTATGATGGTCTTATCAGTATTCATCATTCATAATGTAGTAGATAGTGGAGACATGCAGTAAAAAATTTAACATTTGGAAAAAATGTTCTTAAATATGTTGAAAGTTTTCGATTGAAAATGTCGGAAAAGTTCTAAACAAAAAAAAATACATTTGTTTTTCATTTCATACAATGGCAAACCTTATATAATACTATAAGAAGAAAATGGTATACAAATAGAAATATTATCTAGATGAACATAAACTAATCATTCTGTTTCATATTTCAAAAAGCTAAAACATCAGCTGGGAAGCACTAACAAAACAGTTGAACGAATTGGAATAGGTTGAATAGTTTTTTTTTCTTTTGGTTCAACAATCGTTGTCGGTCAAGTCCTGCCTGTACCACTTGTGGGGTTGGCTTTCAGTGACTTATGGATTACCCCCCCCCCCATTACTGGATAATCAGTCCTACGTATGGCGGCACGGTCCTTTCGGGACTTGAATCCATGACGGGCATGTTATCAAGTCGTACGAGTTGACGACTGTACCACGAGACTGGCAGGTTGCTTAGTAACTTAGTACACAACTGTAAGTTATCCGTGAAAGAGTGAGAAGTTTCGAAGCGATTGAATAATATTCAAGGCCTTGGTCCGCCTTGTCCATTTGTCGCTTTTGCTACTCTTTTCGGCTAATTAAACAGACACAACCTCTAAGATCGTTGTGGTTGATCGTTCCAAATTATTAAAATAAAATTAATTTGTCATTTTTTTGCTTTCCCCCAACAATGAAACGAAGCCATACCGTTTTTGTTATGCTTGTCCAAAAGAAGAATCTCGCAAATGAACACTTTTTTACCTTGTGCCGAGCATAAAGGTACAACGAGCTCACTGTTGTGTGTTGCCTGATAACGGGTTCAGGAATCGATCCAAGTCATGTCTCCGTCGGTGAGGTGTTACGATGTGCGCAGATGGAAATCTTATCAGCTCTACATGGCCGTTGTGGAGTTTGTCTGATAAGCGACCATGACTCAAACGCCGTCCCTGTGACCGCTGTAGCCTTCCCAAACGGCGGTTGTATGTATGTGTGTGCTTGTAGTTGTATAGGTGCTTAAGTGTAGTTGTTTGCCAAAGAGGTGACCGGTTAAGAGAGTGGGAAATGGCCCTGAAAGCCGTTCGATAGGGATGGTTTGTGTAGCGCAGAAAATTGAATGGGACCCATTTATCGCGGGGTGGTTACCACCAGCTGGTGCCGTTGACGCCGCAGGGCGATTATTCTTTATGGTCCAGCGCTAGTCAACAAAACCATCAAATGGAGCATTAAACGTACCATTTAATATGATGCATTTTTCAAGCTTTCGCCTTCCCAAAAATCAAACCCTCCCACTTAAGCGCAAAGCTCCAAAATTAACATGGAGAGAGGGGCGGTATGTCGGTCTCTACTAAATCGTCTCACACACCGGCTACCCCTTCCCGGGTAACACCAAACGCCGACCACACCACCAAGCCCCACGGGGTTTGTTGGTGGAGCTTAAAACGGCAATCGGATGACGAAATGAGGTGGCGAAGAATTGGATCGGAAAACTTTCTCGATTTACTGGTGGCCTGGTGTCGAATCTCGTTCACTCCCTTGCATTGGGACGTCCCCATCACCGGGAGTGCCCTTAAAGAGTTACCATGTTTGTGAGAGGGCGAGAAGGAGAAAGGAGGGAGGGAGCATGAAAATGGCCAGTAGAGTATCCCGCAGGGCATTATGGGGTTTGATCAGTTCTCCGTGCTCCAATTTTCTTTGAACACATTTCACGAAAAAAAAGGCAAACATGTAAATGAGACTTCCGGTGGAATATCTTGAGATCTTTTTTTCGTTTTTTTTGTTTGCGTTTCGATCTGGACAGCCCTTTTCATTATTGTACGGCATGGGCGGCTGGAGAAGAGAGGTTAATTTAAACCGGAAGGACGTGGATCCCGGGTGTGTTGTGGACGGTTACATCCGTTGAAGCATTGGAAACAGCGCCTGCAAGAGAATGTTCCTTTTTGAGGGATCTTTTTATGTAAAAAAAACTGCTCTTTTTTGCTAGTAATTGCCTTTTTAGCATCTTCATGCTCGTTAAGATTCGTCCGAGATTGTACCAAGTAGGTTGTGCACTGTTCTATTTGTAGAAGCATTGCAGTAAGTAGACAAATTCGAAAGCCAACAGGAAACCCCTTGTTTTGGTCGGAGTCGGTTCTTCAGTACTAGACACTGCCATATGATCGACTGGAACACATGGTAGAGACTAATAATATTTCATTGCGGTATTATTATTAGAACTTCAACACTCTTCAACTCCCCAACAAAGAGCCGGCAACAGACACACAGGCTGGGTAAGATGGAAAATCGGGCCTATTACCACGTTCAATGCAAATATATGTAGCAGCAACGTTTTTCGGCAGCAGAAAGTCTAGCTTTCCCGGGTGCACTCTGCGATGACAGACGCACGGGTGTGCCACATTCCAGTTACGGCATACGGTGCTGGAGGTCTTTAAAACTGAAAAGAATTACCTTCCAACCAGCCAGCCCTCCCTACGTACGCTGAATCGGCGGCGTGTCTGTGTCTAGCTGAAGTGATTTATTTTAAATCAACGCACATTACTATTACTTGCACACGACGCTGTCAGGCAGACAGTGTTAAAGTAGAGGATCGTTTCGGGGTTTGGGTTCCGTTTGCGTGGCCCAAAATCGGGTAATCTTGCAAATTTCCACTCCCTGCACACACACACACACAGAAACACAAAAGCGACCAGGCGCGTTGGGTATGAGTAAGCCGTAGAAATCGCTTGCATTTATGCGACCGGGCGTACGCCGTTCGCGAATGATGGCAAAAACGGAAAAGGTGCTGACGTTTTGCTGTGCTCACTGGCTGGCTGGCTGGCTGGATGGATGGTGTGGGTTGGCCAGAGACCTTTACTTTTCAGTTTTAGACCCGACCCACGTGGAGGAGCGGGAAGAAGGAGAAGTGAAGCGCAAAGCAGCAGGATTAGTCACGAACCGGAAGCCTTCTCGGTATGACGACGTCAACGAAGAGGCGACTTCCACTCTGCTGGTGATGGTGATGGTGATGATGATGATGATGGTTTTGTGCACTTTTGTGTGTTGTCTGGTCGTTCTGTAAAATAGAAACGGTGGAACAACACAATGCTGCACGAATGTGTAGGGGTAGAAGGGTTTGCGAAGGGTGTGTGTGTGTTGAAGAGCGCGGGACCCATCCGGGAAGGAAAGAAGTATGACTGAGACTTTCGTTTTCATTATTTTTAGTGTGTGAATTTGTCAACCGGTTTCGGGTGACTGCGCCGGCGACGCTCATTAAAGGTGAAGTTTTTGGGCTACGAGATAGGCTGTGCTGGAAAAGATGATAAAGTTATTTAATGCGGTGGCAGTGTCATCATTTAAGCTGCTCGTCAGAATCGTGAAACGGAGGGGCATAATGGTTATGAACATTTATTCATAGCACCAGCCCCCAACAGCAATGTTGTGCAGTGGAAAAACCGATTATTTCGATCTTTAATATCTAACGCTGTTGGCAGATGTTACACACTTCCCAAGTGATCTCACATTGTTGCTTCTCGCTTTTGCTGGCTTGCAATCGCTGCATTTGAATGCTATTTGTGTAATTTCAAGTGTGATTTGCTCTTGCCCGCTTTCTAGCCATTGCTCATCCCGTGGATTAGCTCAGTGCAGATGCATTAATCATTTCGATTGTGGCTTTATTTAATTATCACGCTCACGTTCTCCGGGCCACTGTGGTTAAAGCCAAAACCCCCCTGAACCATTTGCGCACAAGATTTATGGACTATTTTTAGGGCGATGCAGAGTCGATGTGAAATTGCCCGGTCGGGGGCTGTAAGTGGTAATTTCCATGAAATATACCGAGAATGGGCCAAAGAATGACCAGAATCCCAAACAATCGATTTGCGTTGCAAACTTGCTCTGTTTGGAGCTGGAATGGAATTTTCTCGTTGGAAGTCTGCGTTATATTACTGGCAGTTTGCCAACGTACTTCGGTCCGTTGGCAGACGCATTAAACCTCAATAGCAGCAGCACCAGAACCAAATGACCAACTCACCCAGTGCAGGTCCCCGAATACGGAACGGAACGAGTTTTATAGGTCGGTCCAATAATGTGCCAACACGGAGAAGACAAACATGAGAGATGGGCGAGACTGAACATGGCGTTTGCACCGGTCGTCGTCGACGGGTCATTTGGGCTCTGATGTAGGGCAAACATCAGCCTGAATGTTTGCTCAATTAGCTAAATTAGCCTGCCATGTTACACACATATATGTCATCCGGGTTCGATCGATGATACTGTGAACCCTTCGGGCTGTGTGCGTTCCGTGTCTGATTGACGGATTAGGACGGACGAGGGGAAAAACGGCGCAAATGAATGACTAATTTTAGCACAACTTTTGTGCAAAGCTGCAATGAAATTAGATTTACATGTTCTCTAACACCTCACAACGGAATATGAAATTGAATGCTAATAAATTCAATGACCTTTTCATTCAAGCCAATGTGTGCCCGGGTATACATCTCCACGGCTAGCAGACGTAAATGAATTTTATGTAACAGAAGATGCAGATTGGAAAGCAAACGCAATGGAAAGTTTTATGGGAAAATACACAAACCAATATCATTCCTAAATAAACAAAGCCCGCCGCGAGCCACTATCGATTCCACAATTCAAATCGGATAAACTCGACGAACAGTGTTGTATCTCTCTAAAAGCACAACCACATGATGATGATGATGATGATGATGATGTTGGCTGGTTCGTCTCGTCCAGCAATAATTGCATGACTGTTCGACTCGATTGCGCTAGTAAGGAGAGGGGTTGGTTGCGTCTGCTTTTTTCCCCCTTTGCGGAAGTAACTCGCCAATAGACGGAGGTAAAAAAAACTCGATCCTCCCCATAGATCAATGATCTTCTTCGATATGCACAAGATTCAAATTGGATTGGTGGGGTTTTTCGGGGCGGTGTATCTCCAAAGGGGAGTGGTTTCGAGAGGAAGGAAAGGGCGCGTAAGAAAACAACCAACATTATCGCTTCCTCAACCGGAAAGCAAGCCACACGGCAACTGTGCTGCAATCGAATTGTTAACCGCCGGCGCTCGATCGCTCGCTCGCTCGCAATGTTGTTACATATTTTCTATGTCCAGCGGCCCGTTCGCTTTGCTTCGCTTTACTCTCCGTTTTCCCTCTGCCCAGTGTCTGTTGGGTCTGGTGTGTTTGTGTGCTATTTGCTCGCCGTCTTAACAGCTGTTCGTGTCGATCCCACTGGGCCTTGGGTTGGTGATGATGGGACGATCCGCATCGATCGCGTTTCGTTCCGTTTCGTTTGGAAGCGAATGCTGTGTGTGTGTAGCGTCTGCGCTTCGAATAAAGTCTTCAGTTGGGTGTCGATTTGATTCCACCGCTTAAAATCCCCCCATCCTCCCTGGACTTGGCTCTTGTTGCGATGAAAAGCCGTTCAGTTTGGAGGAAGATTGTGCTCAGCTGCACACTGTTAGTTGCTGTTTTTCCCTTCCCCTCTTTTTCCTCTTCTTTTTTAGTCGATCGATCGCGCACTTCCTTATGCTGCTCGTTCGCAAATATACGGGGCAACGGGGCCGAGGCGCGCGCCACCGACCCACCCACTGATGTAATCGGCGGCAAACAGCATGCCCCGCACGGCGCTTGATCCAGTTGGGGGTTTTGCGTTTTTCTAATCGGAGCTGTTTCAAGTGTTGTATTCTCTAGTTTGTTGCGCGCTGGTTCGTAACGCCCCGCTTGCACCACGCCACACCACAATGGGAGTGCTTTTTTCGGCTAAGTATTTCTTGTTTTCTTGTTCCGATTTAATAACGCACTTCCTTCCCGCACTTCCCGTACATACGGGTGCGATGGGAGAAGAACGAGCCTGTTGCATCGGATAGCTCCCACAGCTCCCCACAGCGCCCTGATCAGAGAGAACGAATGCAACCTCACAAACACTATCACACACATTCGCGTATGTTGCGATCAGTTGCACGATCATCATGCCCCGTGGGGTTTTCATGCATAGATCCGCGGAGGGAGAGTTGCTTTGGGTGGTGGAGGTATGGGATGCGGTTTTGTCTTTCCAATTCACACCCTTTATTGTTGCGGCCCGCGAGTGCATATAAATGGCCCTGATTTTGTTGTTGTTGATGTTGTTTGCTCTCTGCTGTTTTGTTTTCATTCACTCTCCTCTCGTGTGGTTCACTCTTTTTTATTGTTTTGTGCAGTTCGTGTGAAATTTATGCTTGCTAAATGTTTACCTTCGTTTTTTTGCATCATTTTAGCTAAAGTGTGGTATTCATGCCTTCTGGTGATTGCTTGCCTAGTAGGTATGTGTGATATTTCTCGTTGACCGAGTTTGAAGCTAAACAAAATAGGCAAAAAAAAAACAAACGCCAACAGCTTCTATGCACGTGCGGGAAACTTGAGACACACAGAATATGGAGCCTCTTTCCCTCTAATGAGCTGTTTTGTAATCAATAATGGAGGGGCGGGGAGAGGGGGGGGGGGGTTGTGTTCTATGGGAAGTTTTGACGTTTTACAGATAGGGATTTGTTTTGTTTTCGATTGCCACAGGCTAATGGAAGCGTTTTGATTTGAATTTGTGGGTGAAAAGTCTTATTTAATACAGACATTTATGCGCACGTTATCTTTTTCCATCTAAAGTTTGAAAACATGGTGATGCAATTTTTATGCTATCTTGTCCGTCAAAGGCAATTTCAATATGTAGGTGCCAAAATGGTTGTAAAAATGAAAGATGTAAATGCGTTATCCCTCACCTTTAACTTCATTATTCTTCTTCGATATGCAATATGTCAGCGTGATCTGTTGCAGTGATGTGCTCTTTGGAGCGCACCCAGGACTCTGATCAAAATTCGGCTTTTGTGAGTCCGATTCCGACTCCGATCGTCGTGCGGAGTCGTTCGGAGTCGTTTGGAGTCGTTCGAAGTCGTACGGAGTCGTTTGGAGTCGTTCGGAGTCGTTTGGAGTCGTTTGGAGTTAGGGTCATTCGGAGTCGTCCAGATCAAGTGGAGTCGGCCGGAATTGGGGTCGATCGGAGTCAACAGAAGCCGTCCGGTGCAATGGGCTTGTTATCAGGCATTTCATTTCGTTGTATTTTTTTATCATTCACTATACACGTTCACTTCGTATACAAGCCTTTGATTCGAAGGCCGATTCCAACTAATTCCGGATAACTCCAAACGACTCCAAACGATTTCGGACGACTCCAAGCGACTCCGGACAACTCCGGATGACTCCGGATGACTTTGATGACTCCGAACGACTCCGGACGACACCGGATAATGCTGGGTGGACCTACCTCCCGGACGCGATTCCGAAATTATCGGAGTCGGATCGTAGTCGACCCCGGATTTTTGCCAACTTTACCCATCACTAATCTGCTGAGTGGGGCTTTTGAGCACAGTTAATCAAACAAAAAGCTTGTTACATTGAAATTCCTTTTTCACACAATTCTATTTTAAATCACTAAACAAGAGATGCAGCAAAAAAGTCCAGACGAGTTATTTTTACACCACACAACTTTCCAGCTGATTGCAGCAATAAAAAAAGAGATCCACAACAATTGGTGGCCGCGCGCTTCCTTTTACCACCGGTGACAGCGTGCCGAGTGATCGTTTTTCACACATATGTTGTGTTTGTGTGTGTGCGTGCATGTGTGTCCCCTTGTCTCCCGGCAGGAAGGAAAAAATCTGTCGAAACTAATGACGTTCTCACGAGTCACGGTGGTGTTGTGATTTGCTGCAGTTGAAAGACAAAAACCAGCAATAGAGCGCTCCGCGTCAAATTGCACCTAGCCCAACCCTCCCTGTATGGCCGTGTGGTCGTCGTCGTCCAGAGTCAAGATGCACTTCGTTTCGTTCGACTTTGTGTGTCGTGTCTTTGTTGGCAGTCTGGAAGAGAAACGATCGCTTTAGTTGTCGGTTATGTGGGTTTTAATTGTTGTGCTGTGGTCCGCCGTACTGTTTAGTGCAATTACTAAAGTCTACCCTTTTCGATCCGAACGGGAACGGTTGTTTTGTCGTCTTCGCTTGCATTCAACACCACCCCCCTTCTCTCCGTGTGTGTCCCGGGAGAGTGCGGGGGATAATTGTTTCAATTGGAGAAAAGATGCTTTTCGGTTCGGCTGTGTTTGAGGTTGTGTGGAGCTATACACCAAATCAAAACATTTTAGTTGTAAAAAGGAAACACAACAGCACTAGAGACAATTCGGAACACAACAATGTTTCTTTTGTGTCGTTGTTGTAAGGGAAACGCGAAACAACTGAAAACGTTTGATTTTCGCTTTGAGTTTCAGGCCAATTGGAAAAGAATAAATCGAGATATTTTAAGCGTTTCAGTAATAAAATCTTTAAAAAATCCAAACCAATCAATTAAATCGAATGAGCGACCGCCCATCGCATAAAATATTTATGTTTATGAATGACGTATAACGTCCCATTCCGTTGAATGATTGAATGGGAATTTTATCGACCAATAAATATGTGACTCTAAAATGCACACACCAAACAGCTGGCCTTCGTCTCAGGGTGTGTGCGTTTTTTTTTCTTTCTTTGTAAACAATTCACAGCATTTGTTGGATCGTGTTGAATCGTGTGTCGGCACGTTCGATATCATTGGCCATTTTTAGAACATTGTATCATTTGCGCTACTCAATGATGATGAAGCCCCGGTTGGTTGCCTGTCTCTCTCTCTGCCTCTGCGTACTGCGAGTCGTTGCGTTGCATGTGGAATGTGCGAATGATTTCTTGAACCCTCCAATGCCTCGGCAATGAAGACGGCGAGCAACAAGAAATGGAATGGGGAGAGCCGCACAAAGTGGTTAATAACAGTAAAGGATGACCATTTACATGCGAAGTTTACATTGAGCTGCACGGGTGCAGCAGTGCACTGCACCGAACGATGCGTAACCTTCATGAATTGCTGGCAATTAATGCTTCATTCTTCTTTCCTCCCTTCTCTCACACATACACACGCATACATACAACCTAGGTCCAGCAAGGCGGAGAAGAATGCGGACGGGCTGCAGGAAATCGAGCGTGAGGTCGACCGGTACAAAGACATACTGCAGAACCTGAACAAGCGGATAGCGACGAACGTGTCCGCCGGCCAGCCACAGGATGCGGTCGCGCGGGAGAAGCGCTGCAAGAAGGTGCCCGAGTTCCAGCTCGGCCAGCTGATGGAGGAATCGGTCAAGGATCTGCCGACCGGTCTGCTGAAGGATGTGTTGGACACGTGCGGTAGGTTGGCGGCGAGGCGGGGTCCCATCGGCCAAGTAAATGATGGGGCTGTTGGATGATTATTTAATCAAAATCGTTACGATCTTGTTCTCTCTTTTCCGTCTCGCATTCTTTTTAGCACGCGTCGAGAAGCGGATAGCGACGGAGATAGTGAACAACGAGGTGAACGTGGAGAACTCCGTCAGCAAAAACCTCAACGACATCATCGAGCGCCACTTGTCCACGATCCAGAAGCAGAAGCGCGTCGTCACCAAGTGCCACCAGGAGTATGAGGCCTCCCGGCAAAAGTATGATGTAAGTGTGCCTGAGCGGCGACTCATCGGCTTGACTCATCCGGCCCACTCCCCCGTTCCCCGGCATAATTTACTTTCCAATCGCGGTGCAGCCTAACGCATACAGATAGAGAGGGCTCCCCACTCCTCCCTATCCGTATAGATGCGTGCTGTGTGCAAATGCAAACATGCAAAGCGTGCAAAGCCCACTGGGCTGCACTTGGAGCACTTGGGGTATCATCTCGGTGCGATCGGTCGCTTACAAGCACACCACCACCCCAAGTAACGACGAGAAGCGGTGGATGGAATGTTGAGCTGTTGGCTGCTGTCTTCGCCCTCCACCCAGTACAGTGCCGTCTCCCTTGGTGCCACCGTTGCACAGTTATGATTCATCGGCGTTCGTTGTTGCCTTCGCGGTGATGCATTTGTTTGCGTCGTTGTTTTCGTTCCCGTTTTGCACTGTACGCTGCTACAGAAGTGCAAAAAAAAGAAGACTGATTCGCTTTTATCGTTGGCAATGATCCAACGCGCGCGCGTGTTACTTGGGCTGGATGTGTAAGTTCTTTGAACTGTGAAGCGACCGATTTTACTTGCTATTAGGAACAATTTTTCATCCATTTCATGCGCTTCTGCTTGTTCGGTTCTTGCTTCTAACGTTTGCTTATGGTTCTTGCCATTTTGCGTTTCTTTTCCCTTGCACCCTTCGCTCCTCAGTCGGCCCAGCGGAACAGCGATCAGGCGGGAAATCAAGCAAAGATCACCCAGCTGAAGGATGACCAGGAGGAGCTGCACACCAAGCTGGAGAAGGAGCGCGATCTGTACGAGTCGTACATGTACGAGCTGCTGGCGGAGGAGGAAAACATTGCCCTGTTCGTTAAAGAGTACGTCAAGCACCAGGAGCTGTACTTCACCTCCGTCCTGCGCGAGATACAGCACACGATGCGCAGTATGGACGGGTTGTTCCGTAAGTTTGCAGCTTGCTCTCAGCTTCCAGCTTCGTTTTATTCATGCGCCTCCGTCTTTTTTGCTATCCTCCCTTTCCTTTTCCGCAGGTCGCAATAACAAGCAAATCTTCAACACGCCCCTGCGGGATCATCTGAAGGCGACGGATCGTAAAATTGCTTACGTGATCGAGCTGTGTGTTTGCTGCCTGCTCGAGAAGGGCCTGTACGAGGAAGGGCTGCTGCGCGTCGGATGCGGTAAGTTGGGGCGCGCGTGTGCGCAAGATGCGCCACGTGAAAATGAGCACAGCCGGCTTCAATTCGGTTTAACCTCGAAGCAATTGCTACCCCACGGCTGCTGGACGTCGACCGGGAGCATCGTTTCTTCGGTTGTTTATTTGATTTGATTTGTTTCTTGAAGCTTGAAAAGTCATATGACGCTTGATATGCAATCTCGCGTGTGTTTGCGCGACTCACGAACGTGATCGAAGCAAAGTTAGATTTATTGCCGATTGTTTATTGAAATTTTCCCCATGTTTTCAAATGAAAGGGACAAATGGGGTGATGAAAGCAATACAGACGAGATCGTTTGATTTGTGCTGTCTTTTGATTAGTTGTATGATGATTTATTGATAAGAATTGAAGCCACTGAACGTTTTATGTACGATGAAATGAAATTGGTAGTGACATTTTCCTTTCTTTCCCTCTACTTGTAGCCTCCTCCAAACTGCGACGCATGATTTCGGCGATCAACGCAAACTACGTGTCACCACCGCTCGCCGACAAGTACTGCGATCCGCACGTCGTCGCGGGCGTATTGAAAAAGTACCTCCGCAGCCTGCCCGACCCGCTGCTGACCTTCGAGTTCTATCCGGACTTTGTGCAGGCGGCGCAGAAGCCAAGCGACGCGCAGCGGAAGGCCGCCATCCTCGATATCGTGAACCAGCTGCCGAGGGAAAACTACGACAACCTGCGCTACCTGACCAAGTTCCTGTCCTACCTGGCGGAGAAAAACCAGGAGAACAAAATGTCCCCGCAAAACATTGCGATCGTGATGTCACCGAACCTGCTATGGTCGCCGAACGAGAACGAAAACTATATGGACCAGGTGAACAGTACCGCGACGGTGAACACGATCGTCGAGGCGCTCGTCGCCGACTGGGCGTTCTTCTTCGATGGCGAGGTGAACTTCTACGTCAGCATGACCCGGGACGCACTGTTCCCGGACAATGGGGGGTTCCCGGTGGACAAGGATCAGCACGTCCGCAGCGTTCCTAGTGCGCCCGGGGGCGACATGATGTCCCGGTCGATGTTTGTCGCATCGTCGACCGATCGGGGGCAGCCGACCGTTGCCGTGACGCTGACCGGTGGCAGCAGCCAGGACGAGCTGCGCATCGGCCGAGGAGAGGGCGGCGGCGGAGGAGGCGGTGGAGGAGGAGGGGGCGGAGTGTCACATTCCCGCAGCAGCAGCCACGATACTAGTCTTATTCTAATCAATAGTCATAACAATCACAACAGCGGCAACAACGGCGGCAACAGTGGTGGTGGTGGTGGCGGTGGCGGCAGTACAGACCAACTGAAGTATCGCAGCCAGTCGAACAGTTCGCTGTCGGATCATTCCAGCCCGCCGCAGGAGTACAGCCCGAAGCTGCCGATTCGACGAAAGCACAATAAACAGGTGGCACCGACCCCGCCGGACAATCACCACCAGCACCACGGCCGCGGCCAGCGGGAGGTGAATAACAAGCTGCACTCTACGCACTACTTCAAGCAGCTGAGCGGTTCGGGCGTCACGGGCGGTAGCTCGGCGAGCGGGCACAGTCACAACGGAGACGGAGCGGGGGACGATGGTTTCGCGTCGCTACAGCATCACGCGTACAAACAGGCGCAGGCCGAGTACGACCGGCAGCCGATGCTGCGGGCCGAGAGCCACGACAACCTGCTGAAGCTGAAGTCGACCGATAAGATCCCGCCGCCGCGGCCGGCCGCCGTCAGCGTGGACAGTCAGGTGCTGGGCAAAATCAAGGCCAGTGTAGCAAACAGCATCCAGCAGCAGCAGCAGCAGCACCAAAACAAGCAACCAAATGCTCCCAATTGTGATACAACTAGCAGTAGTAGTAGTAAGGAGAACAAGGAAAACAACAACCGGGCGGCAGCAGCATCGTCGTCGTCCTCTGTCTTTCCCCCGCTGAAGCCTGTCGCCCTGCCGAGGACCACGATTCTCGGTTCGTCGGCGAGATCCGCCGGCAGTGCGTCGAATGGGAACAACAATAACGACGACGGTGGAGATACCGGTGCCGGGATGGGTGGATCGACCGCTGGCGGCGGAGTAGGAGGGGTTGTGATACGGGAGAAACCGGTCATACCCGAACGGCCCGCCACGCTAATGCGCCCGATGAGCTTCAAGGGTTCCATTCCGGAAATATCGAAGGTTAGCGAAGGTACCAACACCATCATCAGCGGTCTGACGTCCGCCAGCTCGCTAAAGAAGGCGCAAAGCTTCCGCGGTGAAACGACGACCGGTGGCACCCGGATAGGCGCGTCGGAAAAACCGACCTCCTCCGACCTGGAGCGGGGCACACTGGAGCGGACGCAGATCTACAACATTGACAAGCAGCAGGTTGCATTCATCGATGTGGTAGAGCGATCGTCGGACGAGGATCAGGGATCGGGTAGCATCACCACCACCAAGCCAAAGCATTCGAGTACGCGCAAGGACAAACCGGAACCCGTGGCGTTGAATCACGTGGACACGCTGGCGTCCTCCTCCGTTCCGGCAACAGTTCCTCAGGGCACACCGCCTCTCGCAATGATGGAATCGACGGGATCGCTCGGCAGTGACGTACAGTCGCCGGTCAATCCGCTGCCACCGAGCGGGAACAACGTCAGCAATGCCAGCTCTACTGCTGCTGCGAATACTACTAGCAGTAGCTCTACAACCACCACCACTAGTCTGCAGCACGTTCCACAGTCGCCGCGCGGCATCGATCCGAAGATCAAGCGGCCCCAGGTCCCGGCACCGCCACCGCCGGTCGGGCGGCCAAAATCGTCCGACTCGACCGATTTATAACAGTTCGGGGAGGTGTTGATTTAGAATACGGCCCCGGTGAAGCCCCGGCGCCGCCGATGATGCACACCGAATTCGCTAAGCGGCCGTAAAAGGGTTCGGCGCGGCGCGCACCCAGTGGTCACAATCGCTATATCTTCTTCTTTTCTTCCTCTTTATCTAACTACCAAAAAACTGTTGCTAAGCTCTGTTCTTTGTTACTAGGACTGCATACGGCGTTTCGTTTCTTTCAGTTTCATTAGCAATGTAGGACAATATTTGGTTTCCGTTGCAGCAACGTTGCTATATGTTGCGTTTTATTTACCATTTACCGTTGAATGGGAGGGGTGAAACTAGTGAAATGTTGTGATTACGATAGTTAAATTAGAGCAAGAGAAACAACAGTTCGAAACGACAGCGTAGAGTGAATGAAAGGAAGCGACAGCAAATTAGTTCAGGGCTTTCCGAAGTACCCCCCGTACATTCGTTTTGCTTCGCTTTTGCAAGCAATTCTTTTCTGAACATCATATGTACGTGCGAATTGAATTTTCACAGCGGAAACAAAAAAAAAACACATTGAACTATGACGTTGCATGCACTGACAAATTTAATTGTGCGACAAAGTTCATCACAATTCATTAAATCATACATCACGACACCAGAAGAACAACAAAAAAACAGCAGTCGACTGAAAGAGATTATCCATTTCTTGTGAAATAGCTTAATTGTTGTTACGTATCAGCATTAATTGTACGCTTTTCCCCCTTGGTACACATTCCGTATTGTGCACTTCCCAGAGAAAAGGTCATCAGTTTGTTTGTCACGAAATAGCGGCCGCACGGAAATGAAGGTGCAGGAAATTCTTTCTTTTATTTTTTGAGTCGGACCCAAAAAGCGATAATTGGACAAAGTTTTCTCGGAAAAGGACTTCCTGTCCTTCCAGTTAATTTTTTTCTCTGGCAAAGCGATTCAGCTTCTAATAGATAAAAGCACGGGAAAAAGTAACTTACACAGAACGTGTATATTCCGGGCAATCGGGTGATGTTAAAGCAACCAACCATGTGGAAGACGTTGCAATTTTCACTACGACCGCCATTCTTTCTTTTACGCTTACGCCGGCGGACCATTTGATTAATGGCCAAGCGCGCTCTGCGTGCAGTTGCAGTATGGGTGTGTGTTTGTGTGTGTGTGCTGCTCCGTGCATTCACGATTTATCGTTCCCCGGGACGGAAATTGAATTTTACTGCCAACAGCCGAAAAAAAAGGTCGCGTAAGAAATCGAACAAGAAAACACGGACAGGAACTAATGAAAGTGTAGCGCGCGCGAGCTTGTTTTAACTAAAAACAGTCTTTCTTATTTGGCGCAAAGCAAAACGCAAAAAGTAACATGATAGGAAAAATGACCAAAACAACACTTCGGTGCGTTACAGTGCACGCGCTCACAAGACAGCGTGCAGAAAACCGTGCTGTTCGAGAGAAACCCGGTCAATCTCAGTGCTGACCATGAAAAATGGCGAAAGATTTACACACCCGAATCCTTGCTTTGGACGCGCTCGCAGCCCGCTACTAACTAACAAAAGCGATGACTTTCAAGAGACTGCCGCTGAACGCTGCTAAAGTGAATTTGTTTTTAAAATTGGCAGAATGGGGGATTTTTGTTTTTTTTTTTTTTCAAGGAAAGGCCACAGAGGCCACGTCAAGGACGATGATGGAAGTGTGTGCAACGGAAGCTTGTTATTGAAATCGTGCAATAGCTACAAAACAATTTGAACGTTTTTACTGGCATTACCTCTGGGAAGGAATCGAAGGATGATGGTTGTGTGTTAAATTGACATAGTGTTGTGGCAATGCATTGTACGTCACTGAGTTCCTAGTTTAATTTAGCTACCACAGGACAAAAAGGGATCGAATGGAACAAAGGTTGTTCGACGAAGGAATGTGTAGAATGTGTTTATGATGAATATTGAAATATCAAGAAAGATTGCGAAAAACTCGATAAGGAGAACGTTTAAACGGTTATGATAGAAAAGATAACAAACATATGATAGATACATTTAAAAAGGCATAAAAGAAACTGGAACAGGAATGGAATCAAAAACATACACACCTCAACATATCAACAACCAACTGCTTGCTTGAAACAGCTCACATTTAAACTGAATTGTGGACGCGACATTAGCAACAGCAACTTAAATTATCAACCTTAGCTTTGTAAATTCCAGTGCATCAACTTTGCTTGCGGCAATGTACATTGCAAACTGAGCGCTCTATATATAAATGCATTTTATAGTACTGTGCAAGTGGCAAAAGCTTCAAATCAAAATCAGTATTGTTGATTACACATCGAGCTAACCGCGAAGCTCGCCCTCCGCGCTACGTTGCAAGCAGCGCGCGGTTTAGCGATAATCTTCCTGTTTTCCCATCAGAACCCGGAACCAAAAGTGTCCATAATTTACATCACAATCAAATGCGCTCCCCCACCTACCTACTTCACACTGAAGCAGGGTTTATATAAAAACCACTAAAAAAATGTTGTGCGATGAAATTACCTGCACACATGCCAGCAACGTGGGTTGTAACACAAGCCCCACATGCTTTGCCGCGCATATATGGG
Source organism: Anopheles coluzzii (assembly GCF_943734685.1). Taxonomy (NCBI): domain Eukaryota; kingdom Metazoa; phylum Arthropoda; class Insecta; order Diptera; family Culicidae; genus Anopheles; species Anopheles coluzzii. The sequence continues at coordinate 41,139,749 of NC_064671.1, read as the reverse complement.
AACATGTGGCATCGGCAAGAGTGTTGGGCAGGTGCGCGGGCTATATTACGTTCAAATTTCATCAACCCGTTCGCGCGTCACGTGCGGTTTTGGTTGCGAATTACTTCGGAACGCAGGAACTAATTTCGATCTCATATGAAATGCACCGGAAGAGTGATGTGTGCGCTCTACTGCTATGCCGTATAATCCCCCTTTTTTGGGGCGCACACACGAGCGAGGTAGGAAGAAAAAACAAGTCCCAACAAATTCAGTTGCCAAAATTTCAAAGCATACGCGGGCATATGATAAAGCCGGACACATGCGATGGATTTGTGTGTGTGTGTGTGTGTGTGCGTGCGCGCGCGTCGTTTTTATCACCCTTTTCGAGCGCGCGAACGTGTGCTCCCGCCCCTATTTGCTGGACAGTTGAAGAAGGAAAGGTGGAAGGTATCACATCCGGCTCGCGCACACCGCGTCCGAGTTCCCTCCGGTTTTTGGTGGCGGTTCGTCACTGCCGAGTAATTAGCATTTAAACAAAATCATCATCAATATTCATTAAAATTTGTTACTCCATTTTAGTGGTTGGTGGAGGGCTTGTGTTGCTGCAAAAAAAAGAAGGGCGCTGCCAAGAATAAGCGAACGGTTGCTAACCAACCACCGCCCTCTGCCAACGAATCTAGTGGGCACTGTGTGCATGGAGATTTTTCACGTACGCGTTGCTGTGTGCAGTGCTGATTTTTAAACCGCGTCCGGAACACACATACACACCTGTCGGTGCCGGAACCGGCAGTGTCCGTAGATAAAACGTGCCCGTAATAAACCGCAAACAAACGCGAAAGAAGAATCGGTTTTGGTGGTTTTGGTGAAAAGCAGTGTTGCGTCGTGTTCAACCGGCGGAAAGGAAGCTGGGTTGTCCGGTGTGTTTCTCACCCAGCGATTGCAACGTCAGTACACATCATTATGCTTTTAAGCTGGTGCGTAGGGGAGTTTTTTGTTTCTTTGTGTCCAGTAAGTGCAACGAGTGTGACATGATCGGGCATGATGATGATCATAAAGTGAATTGTTTGAAACATGTGCAGTAGATGCCGAAAGCGATGGAATTGTGAGTGTGTGTGTGTGTGTGTGCGCAATACCGGGGCGGATGGGAGAGAACAACGCATCGTCACCATTCTTTCCCTTGGGTGGAAAATTCACAGCGGCGTATTAGTGGCCAGTACCGATAGGTGCAACGTTATTGATGTGAAAAGGGCCGACGAGCACTGAGGTAACACAATATATCAACTGTGTGTCAATGTGGCAAACCGCCGGCTCTCTCTCTTCTTGCCGCCAACTCTTTCCTTCTTCGGATAGGGAACAATTGGCGGTAATGGGTGTTGGTGGATTTTTTTGTTTTGTTTTTGCGAGCGTTACTCGGTATAACGCTAATTACGATGGATTGTTCCGGTGGTGAGGAATCTGTGTCTTGTTCGTTGTTTTTGTTAATCGACAACATGGGGTGTTTTAAATCATGTTTTTCGGCAGAAACATGATAATCGCTCATTTTATAACAGATTGATTAAAAAAACGCCTACTGTGACTTGGATAATGAATCGCACAACTGGATTATGGATTTGCTTTCTTTTTTATCATGGCTTACTGCAACAGCGCAACGGGTTGTTTTTTCCTTTGTCAGGGAAATGAAATTGTTCGATTGATTCGCTTTCTCATCTCCCACGGAGTTATATTGTGCATTCCAGAGTGATTTTTTTTTATTTTATTTTACAACGAAATTATGAACCCCCCACTGTTCATACTGTCCTGCTATTTCCCGTGGTGGTGTGCCCTAGAGGTTTTGTCTCTTCATAGCTTTCAAGTTATGATGTAATTGGATCTTTTTATAGTAGTCTTATCGGATAGCAAAATCTTATCGCAATTCTGCTTGAGCTTAAGCTAAGCATACGCAATGTTTATTATGCAGCAAAAGTAATAAAAAACGCTACTCTCTTCATCTATTTATATTTCACCTCTATGGTCGTCCTTCTCTATCCCGTTCTCTGCATAAGTGCCCTCCCGCTGCGAAGCGAATTCAGTGTTCAGTTAGAAAAGAAGAAAAAAAAACAAAAAAACGCTTTTTTAAAGCATAAAAGTCACTAAAGAGAGGAACTAGAGGAAAAGAAGATAAACATGAAAATGAAGTAAGAAAATAGATAAAACGAAAACTAAAAATCAGTAAAGTAAGTGTGATTGAGGAAAAAGAGTAAATAAAACAGAAGTAAAGAAGGAAACGTGTGTATAGCAAGCGAACTAAAGGTGATACTATTTAGAGTGAAAGAAGACAAAACTAACAACAAACAAAAAGAATGAAAAAAAATGTGCAAAAAATGGCCGGTAACAATTAGGCAGTAAAATGTCACTATATATGCTTTGTTTTATAGGTTAATAGTTGTGAATTTAATTCAATTATCGTGTCTGTTTTTTGCCTTCTCTTTGTTCTCTATGGTTGGCTTCGTGCTTGAATGCTTTAAAGCCTTGTATTCGCGAAGCAAAAAAAGCAAGCTATAAGTTAATGTGAAAGAGAAAGAGAGCCCTAATAAGGTCGTAAAAAAAACATATACACACACACACACACACACACACCCAGACACACATACGCAAAGACATGTTTTGCGTATGGCTATCCGTATTATTACAATCAATTATGCATTAATAATTAAACGCGCAGCATTACTAATTGAATTTAAAGCAGGTGGGACGAAGATGAGGAAAGAATGCGTAAAGGATAATGAAATTTAACAAAAATTGAGCAACAGGCAGGCACACAGCGTGCGAGAAGCACCTTCCGTGTGTCCCGTGATATATGCGGTGTGTTGATGCATTATCGATCAAATAGTAAAACGTACTGTAGTCGATACACGTAGGAAAGGATAAAACAATGGGGCGCCTCTTTCCTCGGCATGCCGCCGAGAGGTGTGGCGGTGGGATCGTCCCCGGATGTTGCGTTAATGGGCAACATTAACAAAACATTACGATCAATCGAACGGGCAAATTAAAACACCAACTCTCACACATCCACAAACACACAGAAACGGGCCCGGGGACAGTCACCAGGTGTGCGCTGTGTGCAGACAGCATGCACAGATGTAACTAATTATTAATTATTGCAATAAAGCGAAAAAACAAATGTTGATTTTTATTACAGTGAAAATTATTACCATTCTTTTTATCTATTAATTGTGGCATGGGGTAGGAAAGAAAGGGTGGTGGGAAGGGTAATGCATGGGGGGTTTGTATTGTACTGTACTTTGTGCATAAATAACGCACCACAAACCGCATCGGGCCCACTAATTGATAAGAGATAGAGTGGACTAGCACAGAGTGGATTAAATTGGTACACTGGGGCATCAGCATTCGTTGCTTAAGTTATGGTGACCCGCAGTGGTGGGGAGATTTTGCCATATCACTATAGCTGGCGGTATTAGTTGTTTAACGCCCCTATGCTAAATGGAAATTATGTTTGAGGTTTTATTGTTTTGAAGCTTATGAAATAGATTCTGGTATTTAAAACTCGCCTATGGATTCTATGATATGTTTATCCTTTAAAGTGCGGCTTGTTGAAAACGCATTTTACATTGAATTCTACCCTAGATAAATTCATCATTTTTTTACCTTTAGAACCGATACGCACCGATCCTCCATGGCTAATAACAATCAGTGCTTTAAACCGTTCCACACACAATGGCCAGTGGATGGTACCAGTGGACGTGTCCCAGCAGCACACCACCGGTAAAGCAAAATTAAGCGGGCCTGACCCGTTTTAATTAAAACCCCTGTCAGGTGCCGGCCGTTTGCTCATCAAAACGATACGCACGCTTTTGCGCTTCCTCTCTCGATACAACCTTGCAACCTGTGTGGGGGTGTAATTAATAATCCGTTTTTCGGGTGGGGTTTAGGTGCGAAAAAAAGGGCCCGTTCCTCTCCTTCGCCGCATGCAGGAGGTACAGGCGCTGGAGCACGTTTTGATGGTTAACGGCTTCGAGCTTGATCAACTTTGTAAGCGACTGCTGAGGGAAGCTAGTGTAGCGGCTGGCTAAACCTTTGAAAAAGAAACATTATTCATTATTTCCTATTTGATAGATTGGCGTAATTGTCTTAACACTTCGATGAAGTCATGTTTGTTGACCTTTTACTCTTTAAATAACCAAAAAAAATGTGTGATACTTCTCTTTAAAATAGTTTTTTTAGGATTGTTTGTAGCTTCTCTCCGTTTGAAGATTTTTCAAAGTTAAATGTATATTGTTTGAAACCTTTCTAAGATACAAAATCTTGCAGATACTGTTTTGAAATGTCTCTTTAACAGTTGGTGCGTTTGTTGCGCTTCCAGACATTCCGAATTGTGCTAGTTCTCCTCCTTGGAAAACGTCAAGTTAATTTTCCAGTTAGATTTGTAGGATTCATTGTAATTTTTCGATGCTCTTTTTTAGTTTTCAAGGCCTTTTTCCACGTTGTTTCATAGATTCATTTGTTTAATTCGGTATCGATTGGAAGCATCTCTATTGGAAGTATATATATTATTTGATTCTCTTTATAAGTTTTTTTTATTTATTCTTGAACATTATATCAAAATATACAATAACATTTCGTTTATGCTGAGTATTCTGTCAATGTGAGATTTCCAATTGATTCTTATTCCCAACAGGATGCCAATTTGAAGCTAAAGTTTCTACTTCGATGTCATGTCTCAAATAAATTTGCCAATTTTTAATTCCATTTCACATAATTTTATTTCGAAGATAATTTGATGATTTTTCAAAGATTCATGTTGCTCTTACACCATCGCATTAACAATATACAAGTAGAGAAGAAAATACCAACCAAGTATGGTTTGGACCATATGGATGGGATCACCAATCTCCTATTCAATTTGCTGCTAGAGAAGGCTATCCATGACCTGAGAGTGTAGACCTCGAAAGCGTTCTTATACATCCTAAGTTAGCCTACATCCTGGTATATGCCGATAAATAGACATAATTGGTCTGTGGCTCGCTTTTCTATATAAAACACTCTAAGGGATCGAGAAAGCGATAGAAAATTACAGATTGCAACACACCATGGCAAATACAAAATTGCTAATGGCACCACCATTATTCCTGTCAACAAATTCCTATCTAAGTGGGATTGTTTCAACGAATAGGTTAAAGTACTTTTGAGGCCAACAAACCGAATATAGCGTTGAAAAACAATAATGTTGAAACACGCGAAAAAAAATATTTGTTTTTTAAACGAAACAATTTACCAACAACAACTTTAGAAGTCGTCGATGGCAACAATTCAAGGATAGGAAAATGGTTATGATTATGATTGGTAAAACTACGCTTACAAGTAGTTCTAAAAAAAAAACTAAGGAAAATGTCTCCATGCTTTGTATGGTGCAAACAAACTGTTTGGGCTGAACGCCATCTCCACCGGCATTGCTTGCATCACAAAAAGAAGTGTTTTTGTACTAGATTTCTTTGGTTCATTTAGTAGTTAGTAATGATTTTAATTACATTCAGCTAATTGGAAGTTCTGCAAGGATGTTATGCAGTGTTACAGCTTCAAAAGAGCTCAGAAATGACCAGTCGTTGGTAAATTTTGCTACTTTTACCAACTTTTATCAACTTTTTGCGCGCAGAAATGTATTGGCATACATGTTACAGCAGCAATAACTAACCACTTTGGTCATATGAAAAATAATGATATATGTTGATCAAAATCATCGTGGAATATAATGCAATAATTTATAAGAAACACTAACAAACATTCAAAGTAAAAATAGTTATAAGAACAAAATGAAAATTACTACATATATTTTAGCTGAAAAGTTATGATTGTTCTATTGAAACAATTAATAAAAATATACCGACAATTTCAAATGCTCCATTTGAAAATATGTGAGATGTACTTGCATGTAAAATACATGTAAAACTCTCACTCACCTTCTCAGATCGATCGATTGCAAGCGTTTAACGGAAGAAAGTTAATATTTTGTAAAAATATTTCAAAATACTTTTAAATAATATCGGTCTATCAACAAAGACCGGGGCCGGTCTGGTGGTACAGTCGTCAACTGTTACGACGTAACAACATGCCCGTCATTGGTTCAAGTCCCGAATACGTAGGACCCATATCAATATCCAAGTCCCGAATACGTGCCCTCATACGTGGGACTGACTATCCTGCTATGTTAACAATAAGTCACTGAAAGCCAAGCTCACTTCGCTAGTGGGTACAGACAGGCCTTGACCGACAGCGGTTGTTGTGCCAAAGAAGAAGAAGAAGATCAACAAAGACCAGGCTTATGTTGATATTTAACAAAACATAGAATTGTGGCCATTTTGAAGCATTGTTTGCTGTTCTCTCCATATAAGTCCTATACTAGCCATTTAAATTTTGCAATAATGTTATTATTTCTACATCTGTCAAGGATATTGTTTAATCTTTTCAGTGCATACACATTTGTTTTTAGTATTATTGTTTGCTGTCGACCAATTTCAATGAAGTACTTTAACAGGAAACGTCACTTTATACATACCGGTGAATTGTTGCTTGTGTACACACTAATTTAGAGTCTTAAATTTTAACGTCCATTTGCTATTAACTCATGTGACACATTGCGCTGGCCTCGAACAACAAGACATCCAGTGCCAGTTTTGTGATTTATAACCGTCATCATAAATCGAACGATGATTTATTGCCTTTCCCTCGGAAATAAGAGAGCATTATTAACTAATGCTCTCCTCTCATCCGTGCACATATCTTTTCAACTTCATCAACAACATATCATCATAGAAACAGAGCACCTTTCTGAGGTTGCCCACCACCACCCACCCAAACACCCATACCACATTCATTAGGGTATGCAAACGCATATGCACAAAAAAAGAAAGAAAGCATATCAGTTTCAGCACATCTCACGAGGACGGGGCGGTTCAGATTACGCTTTTAAATACACCAAACCCCCATCGTAAATTCAAGCATAAGTCTCGTACGTGCACACGTCATCCATTGGTGCAATTTTCACCGCACAACAATGCACAAGAGCAAGCAGGAAGAAGAGAAAACGTTCTTGGTTTGCTAAAAACCGTCACCCCGCACACGGGTGTGGTTCATCATCCCGTGCGCTCATTTAGCAAAATCACCCTCCGCAGGGGACTGGGAAAGAGGGGCCAGAGTAGCGGGTGATCAGCCTGCCGGAACTGAAATCAGTACAAATGTGAGCTTGTGCACTGCACGATGGCAAGCGCAAGCGAAGAAGAAGAAGCCAGCGTATGTGTGTTTATGAAGCCCGGGGATTATTTATGTGTGTGCCATCGGGTGCTGCCTCCTCATTGGGAGTGTGTGTCCCAAAAATGTGAGCACCATCTCCCTGTCCCGGATAGATAAAACAATGCAAATGTGTAAGAAGCAACGGGTTTATTATGAAGTCGTGCTGTGTATTTCACCTTTTTGGGAGGGATTTCCATTTTTCTTTCTGTGGAAGTTGAATTTGGGAGCGTTGGGAAGCGTTGGGGAGCTTCGTATAAGCAAAAGGAAGGATTGCCTTTTTCCTCCCAAAACGATAAGCTATGATGATGAGATGTTATGTGCAGTTCCAAGGCGATGCACTGCGATGCTTTACAGCAGAATGGATGTTAAATTCAATCTCTGCTGGAATAAAATTCCTTTCTTGGTGCACTTCATTAGGCTTTTAATAGAATGCATGCGATTTATGCAAGTTTACAGAAAAATCAAATGCAATTATCGTAAAGCGATCCAACCGAGTCGAACCCATTCTATTATTACTAAACGTCTTATGGAGTTATTCACGCCTTTGAGGATGTAAAAGGGTAAGAAGTCAATAATGCTGCTACAGCTTCTGCTCGTACCAACGCTGGCTTTCCTCGGGCCGCTGCACTTGCTTGGCAGATGCATTTTATACGGTGCGTCATCCTTCTTTCACTGTGCACCACACTCACTGTGCAACTTCAATGTACCGAGGTGGGATGGAAAGAAGCGAACGTTTCTTTGAATAAATGTTGCCCTCCTCTTGTCCATGTGTACACGGAACACCGACAACAAACCCGAATAGGGTAACGAGGGGAAAAAGGGGGCACCGCCACCAAAATAAATGGCCCAACATAACTCAAATGATGCCAAGTGATAATCGTAAAAACAAACTTGTATTTCTCACACGTTTCGCACACGTTCGTCCTGCTTCCCTCCCTCCAAAAAAACACCCAGTTTGTGGGTACCGGAAAGAAGCACGAAGCACACTCCCACCATTACTCGACATTACTCCACAGTGCAGCAGTGTACGGCAACACTAGACAGCCAGCTTTTGGGCAAGCAGTTCAGCTTTAAAAGCTCATCGGCTCTCCGTCTTGTGGAGACTCCCGGTTGCAACACAGGGCCGGGTTTTTGGCTGGCAGCTGGCAGGTAGACGGGTCTCCGTTGACGCTTTTGGTCGCGGTGAATAATTTTGTCATTTAGTTACTAGCTGCTATCGTGGTGTTCTGGCTTTCTTTTGGATGCAACGCACTCGTAGCATTGCCGGAAGAAGGAGCAATTTACGAGAAGAAAGGATGTGAACAAACACAAAACAGAAAAGCTATCCTGATTGTTAGAGACAGCAACAATGGTGAGTGCATTTTTTAAAAATATTTTACCACTTCAAAGTCAAATAGATCAGCTCCAAAAAATTGAACAAAGATAATTGTATATAATTTTATTATATTTTTATTTTTTATTTTTTATAACACCTTTAATTATAATCTTTTTGCAACGTGGTGCGGCGTGTGGTGTATTTAGATATTTATAAACATAATTTTCCGTAATTTGTATAAACAAGAACTGGTGATTAAATGTTTTTAACGATTTCTTAGGAGTCAAGGTATGTGCGTCTACTAAATATGCCGTTTGCGTATCTACATTTGTGTTGTGCAATGGCGAAAACGTTGGATTTTTTGTCGATGAAAAGGGAAATATTCGCATTTAAACAATCGTGTCGTGGAATCTTACCTTTTCATTTATTGCCGTCTATTTTCATATGATTCAGATTCATTTAATACAGATTCATAATTCGTATGCTTGGATTTTAAATTTAAGACAGTTCTATAAGTTGTCATAGCTAAAGTATTCAGGAAAATTTGAAAGGAAACATGAAATAAAAAAAAAATAAAGAAATGCAATCCATCATCTTGAAATAAAATGCTACAATCATTGCCTCATTGCCTCATGTAGCCTTCAAACGACAACTTTAGTAGTTCTGTGCAAATACAAACGCTCGATACACATTAGACTGCAATAAAAACAAGTATGTTTTGTAAAAAATATTAAAAAAATATTAAATGTAAAAGGTGAAAATTATTAACCATTCCTATCCTTTGGCGGTTTGAAGTCTCTGGTGGAAGCTGAAAACTACTAGAGAGATATATCCCTAGCATAATAAACGGGCTTGGCACTCTGTGACCTATTCTTGAAGACTTGGACTAAGAATTTAACATGAAATTAGACTGAACAAATCACCTGTACAAGTTACCTGGTAAAAACACGGGCAAGTATCAATATACGCTATTTACTGCTATAAATTAAAATATCACATGCGTTGGTTTTTTATATGTCCTAGAAATTCGATTGCGCTAAATTAACCGGTCTAAATTAACTAGTAATGACAAAATGTAGCAAATATATTGTCTAGGAATAAATACCCTTTCCTTACATTTTGAAGATTTTTTTGTAAATAAATGAAAAATAAATGCAAGATTGGGTTTACATTCTTACGAGTTACGCGATCCTCGAGTTATGAGAACTTGAGTTGTTAAAATATTTTATTTTGACAGTTCAGTTCATATGTCAAATCGGTACAATTTTCTCCAACAAATGTTAAAGTGCAAAATAATTACATTTTTGATCATAGTTTGAAATCACTAAAAAGATAGAATTACTCAAATTTTCTACCCTAATTGTATTAAATAGATATTTAATTGGATAAAAGCAGTAAATTTCATCAAAAATAACTATTTATCAACTATATTTTCGAAGAAAATGTGATGCTAGATTTGCCCAAAATATCGAGTTACGCAAATGTCTCCGGAACGCGCATTATTCGCGTAACGCGACGAAAGACTGTATTTTATAAAATAAGCAAAATATCTAAAAGACATGTGAACGTAACATTTATAAGCTCCTTAAGACTGTTACAGGATTTCCCACGATTAATTGGTTGGTTCCCGTTAATGTTTAGGCTTGTCTCACGATTTATTCATCGTTTCCCGTAAATTTTGGGTTTTTTAGCAAAATTAATTGGTATCGTCCCATTGAACATCCATACAATTGAGCTAACACATTCTGGGAAAATCTAAAAAACCGTGAGAACACACCAAAAAAATATAGGAAACAACCAAAACCCTTGAAAGACCCTGTAAATCAATAAAAAATGCATGGATTCAGTAAATAAATAGAACAATTAAACAATAACAAAAATGTACAAAACAAAAGCCTCACAAAACATCTGAAGTATTGCATATAATTTAGAATGAACAGTAAACGATAGTAGCATAATAAAAGAACAAAAAAACTTACCACATTTCAAAAACTGCGCTATGATTTCACGACGAACTTACCTTTCCTTGTTAAGATTTCGGATTCGAATGGCACTTAAGCTAATAAACGCTTAATTTTCCAGTTTATGACAGTTACTTTCCCATTGTAGCAATTTATTTCAGTTTTTTTGCTTAGTTTTTCTTACTCCACTATGTTTTTTTTTCTCTGCCTCTCGCTACCATTTCCTTTCTCTTCTCTCTTTTAATCCCTTCCTGTTCTGTTCGTGTGTTTGTCTTTCCATGTTTTCTTGTATAATTTTTTTTCCATAATTGAACGATTTCGATTTTACTTTTCACTTACGTGTTTTTGTGTTTCAGTGTCTGTGAATGTATTATGGTTTTGTTTTTTGTGAGTGTTTTTTCTTCTATTTTTTCCTTCCTTTCTTTCATGTTGTTACTTCAATGCACTTTTCGCACTTTATTTGATGCGTCCAACCATTAATTTCATTTCTGTAAAGTCTCTCTTCTTCTCTCTATTTCGAGACAGTAGTTTAGTTTCGGTTCCCCGTGCAGGTGTGTAATATTTTCACAAAATGCGATAACACGGTCATTGATTTGGTTGATGTTAGTGATGATGATCATGTTCGTGTGTGTGTGTTTGGATGTTAAACATTAAGATGTTGTTTCACTTCCTTTTAATAGTACTTCTGTTACACTTATCTATTTTACGCTGCTTTTTTCGGTGTTCTAGTGTTCGTTTTGAGTTGTTTACATCTCTCGCATCTTCTCGCTACGTATGGTTAGAATATTGTTCTTCCCTACTTTCCACTCTCAAACTGGTCGCGCAGATGTACGAACGAGCAAAGGAGAGAGATGGAGAGAAAGAGGGATGATGTATTTGATGAGGATCGATAGAAACTGGACTTAATACGTTCTGGTTCATCCTTTTACAAAAATGTTACCCAAGGAAAGACTTTTCTATTTCACGCTGATAATGGGGAGGAGTGTTTCCATATATAAATATCGGCAAATTTAACGGATTTCTTCTCGCGCACGAGAATTTCGAACGGGAGGATTGATTCATGTTGTCCTCGAACTGTCCGTCGAACAACTGTGAGTATTTTTTTGTAATTCCGGGAATGATGTTTATATTTAGTGTATGTATGTGTGTCTGTAAGTGGTTGTGTGTTTGCTGGAGTTTTCCCGTTCGTGGTATGTGTTGAAGATATTACTTGCAATGGGAAAAAATAATGTTTCACATTCACCACATTCGCCCCCAAGACGGCATACGTTCGCCACATGGCCTCGATGACTTGAGCCCATGAGCAGGAGCGTGGCTGTAGTAGGAGCTGTGAGTAGTTTTTGTTTGTTTTCATTGTTTTTTTTTTGTTAATATCATTTCACTATATTTACAACTAGGACTTTTGGTATCGCTATATTAATAATATTTACTGCTCCGTTGCTGCGTTGCTTCTCCTCCTCCACGTTTAGCACTTGGCTAGAAGTTGGAGTCCTTTTTCCAAAGGAACGAACACCACACCACTTTCGTTCGCCATGTTTACAGTATTTTTTGTTGTTGTTAATTTCTCTTCATCTTCGTTCGTTCTGTTTCATTTCCGTTCTCGAACTTTTTTCTTTCTGTTCAGTGTATGATAGCCTTTGTTTTTATTGTTTTAAATGTTTTCTTTTCACTTCACTTTCTGATGCGGAAGGGGTTTAGTGGAGAGTCGCCTGATGAACTCTTCAATGTACTTCCTCTTCCAGTGGATAAACAAGTACAAAAAACAAGAGGAAAACTTCGTCCAACTGTGGCGCCTTTTCAACATACACAGTTGCAATGCACCTAAGTACTTAGCTGCCCGCGGTTCTCCCTCTCCTTGCCTTGGGTGCTTTTTCTTCGTTTTCGCGCGTTTCATTTACTATAAACGTGACTTGTTTAGTTTGTGTGTGTGTATGTGTTTTACCCCTCTGTAGCTATCTCGCTGTCTCTATTCTCTATTCAGTGTAGTTTTTAGTCTATTTTCGTTTTGCGGGTTTCTTCTTCATGTATTGTTTTTTTCCTTCTTTCTTCTTTTAAAAAGTCACTAATATTTATATATATAATAGTGTATATATCGTTTTTCACTCAATTAACTAACGATCTCGCAAAAAGGAGTATGTGTATGTGGGTGAGTGTGAGTGAGTGTTATTATGAAGAAAGGATGGGAATTGTTTGTCTGACAGGAGTTGACTCTTACTGCGTTCTCCCCAAACCTATTGTGTTTTTTTTTTGTATTGTGCTTAGGATATCTTCATTCGGCTCGCTTTTAGTCTCTTTCTGTTGTTTTGGGGTTGTTCTTTTTTTTATTTCTATGAAGGTGTGTGTGTGTGTAGTTTTTCGTTACTCTATAAATCTAACATGGTTTTCTTCTTAGTGTTTATCATTTTTGTTTTAGGATACAGAAACGTTTGCTTTGTTATCTTTTTTTCATGTGCGTTTTGCTGTGTCTGTTTCGTTTTCTGCTTTCATTTTCTTGTTCACTTTTTCCACCCAAAGTACAGTCATGTTGTTTAAGTGTTTGTTACCTTCTTTCCTCGACCAACCCATTCTCTCAGTTTAATAATTTTATTTTTAATTTACATCATCGCGTATGTGTGTGTGTTGTGTATAAATTACTACCATATGAAATGGCTGAGCATATGTTTTTCGTTTTTTTTTCATTATGTTATGTGTTATTTCGTGCCGTAGTTTAGTGAACAATAGAGTAAACACAAAACTCTGCATCCCAGCCCATGTGGGAAGAAGAAAAGGAATGTGCAAATGGTTATATGTCGCGATGGTATTAAAGGTACAACACACACACGCACACATAACTAAATGAAGAAATTGTAATCGAAAGGGTGATTAGGGTTCGTGTCTTTTAATCGGAGTTTGTTGTTGAGTTTGTTTGCCTTCCGTTTTGCAAATACTACGAATTTTGCTAATTATGTCTCCGCGGTTCGATTTAGCTAATGAGTATGCCGATTTAGTCTAGTGTTTTGCTGCTCGGTGTGATGGAAAGGAGAGGGATGTTCTTCCCGCAATGAATTTCCCTTTTTTTGTTCGTGTTTGCTTTTTCTACTAAATATCCTACCCGATGTGTTTAATATGTGTGTGTGTGTGTGTTTTTAATGAATACTTTTTTGTTGTTACTTGCATTGGTTTAAAAATTCTCTCCACACAAAAAAAGAACAAAATCCCACACACTCGCCAACGCATTGAAGTTCGTTTCTTCAATGTTCGGTTTGAGCGTTTCTCCCCTTAGCTGGCGCCACCACCTAAAGCGCAAGACAGTATCATACAGTTACGTTTAATTTAAAATTAATTCTACCGCCTTGTGTATGTGTGTGAGCGTGGAGAGGTTGGTTAATGCTTTAAAGGAGGGTTTTGAAAAATACACAAAAAAAAAAACATTCCGAAGTGCTAGGAGAGAGAGTGTCGAGGGAATATACAAAAGCGTTGGGAATCGAATGCATTGCACATTCATAGCGAAACGGACAATCTGGGACAATCTTCCCCGAGAATCAACATAATACAGCTATTATCGCCATTATGGAAAGTTTGCTTAAACTTTCATTCCATTACTTGTCGCATAATTAAACGCCCAGACTGTTCACTGACCGCTTTACTGCGTTGACCCCACTTGATACTACTCCCCAGCAGAGACGGTTCCCTATTTTTTCTCCCTTTTTCAGGCTGCTCGAAAAGGGTAACACACTTTCTGTGAATATAAATGCCAAACTAATCGATTTTACAACAAAAAAAAAAAAAACAACTCACTTGTTGAAAGCAGGAGCAAAAATAAAAATATGGCAATTTAAAGAAGAAAAGGTTGATCTTTTCTCTTCGCGTGCGTTTTTATACACCGCACTGTACACCACTATGAATATCTTATTAAAAACCAGTTTCCTTTTTTTCCTATTGGAAACTTGACGGGTCGCTAAATTATCGTTAAATTAAAATCCTATTAAATAATTCCTTACTCAACAACGGAGCAGCACGAGCAGTGGTAAAACGAAACTTAAAATAATTACTTACTTAACTAATACGTTTTTTTTTATACAGTCTTTGGATACGTGTTTATGTGTCTGTGTGTTTGTGTGTAAAATATCAGTTTTGTTTCGTTTTGCGCTCGTTTTTGTTCTTCCCCCCTTTTTTACCTGTTACAAGTTAATACATTATCTTATTCGTTAAATAAATTGTTACTTATGACATAGTTATGTTACGGTTTTGCACGCCCGCACACATATGCTTTTTTACGATCCGTCACTTAAAAAAAACTAGAGCAGTGTTTATAATACGGGTTTGTGTGTTAATGTTTTGAATACTCGTAGTATAGGTGAGAGTGAGTTTAGCTCCTTGTCGCTACTCTCTGCCAATGTTCCCGTGTTCCTAATGAGTGGGATTTTCCTGCATTTTTTTTTAATAGAAAAAGACTTTACAAAGTCATTTGCATTTGTAGCACTGTAAAATACAGCAACCTACACCACTAGTAGAGTTAGGTGCTGCTCGTTTGCGCTTATGACGATGTGTATGAGTTTACGTCGGAATGTAGAATGTTAGCGATGGGAAAGCTGCAACACTACAATTTCGGTGCAACGTTACAATCGATGCAACGGCCTCATCATCATCTTTTAGGTGTGTGTGTGTGTGTGTATGTGTGTTTGTTGTATATTTGATTTACTTACGCTAAAGAGCTTTCTCAAAACATTCAAGACCGACGGGGGAATGGTGAGATGTACTAATACACTGCCGCACACACCATACTGGCCACACTACAAACGGCTCCTTACGTCTAAAAAGGTTGATGTTTGCATGTTTTGAGTGTGATATTCTATTAAAATCGTGTACGTTTCCAAGCTGTACTGGCATGGCCAGCTTCACTATCATTCAGAGGCATTCAGAGCGACAAAAAAATAGTCCACACCGAAATCTTTCATTTCATGAAGAGCAAACGCTCAAACCTCAATCAACACACAGAACCTATTGAGGAGATCGCACAAATAATGTCCCACAAATAATGGAGGTCAGCTCGAGCCAAATGTTCCCGCCAGCCCGTTCTTGCGCTCCTATTTCAATGTTTTATAAAAACAATCATTCTAACACATGGTTCCTCGTACATTTGCCTCCCCTAGGTTTCGTTGTGTGTATGGGTGCATAGTTGTGTGTCTTTGTATTGTTTGTAGCAAAAAAAAAAACAACAATACAAAGATTGTGAAAACAACACATAAAAATGGAAAACAAAAACAAGCGCAAAACAAAACAAAACTCTTTACAAAACTTTCCCACTTCTTCACTCTACTTAGCCGGGTTCTCGCCTTATTAGCTACTGTTGCTGTTGTTGTTGTTGTTTATCTTATTTTAAAAAAAGGAAAACAAACTAAAAACTAAAACCAAAACACACACACACGCACACACCATCAACTGTGTGTACTGTACAACAAAAAGTGGGAAACTTTACAACTCCGCTCCGGGGCGTTTGGTTCCCTTTCTTCCGCGCGTTCGTTTTGATGAAGCTTTTTTTCTGACTGACTGGGTGAGTGCTGGGTTTTGCACAAGTCGATGTGAGTTCGCGAAAGAGCGAAGGAAGGAACCACCCAACACACAACAGCGCAGGAGGCAGAGGAAGTGTGTGTGTGTGTGGATCGAATGTTCCTGGTTCCGGCGCGGTCATCCGTTCCATGCTTCCCCCATCGGACCACAACAAGTAGTAGGAACGTTTTTTTATTGTGGTTTGAAATAGAAATTGACAGCACAATAAGAGCAAAAACAAAAAAACAAAACTCAATGGCCGTATGTGTGTGCTTGTATGACCACATCGATGCTCGTTCGCAGTCAAAGCTGGTCGCATATGTTTGCTGTCCCGTTTAGTGGAAAATAGATAGAGTAGACTAGCAGTCCACGCTCGTTCCCGGAACCGCTTAAGCGTGAAAGTAAACATTCGAAAGAGACGAGCTAAAAACACACACTCCAAGAGGTCACTCTTCCGGTGAATCGAACACGAGTTTACTCGTTTTCAATAATAATAAAAAAATGCCAAATACATTTGAGTGATGCCACAAACGGCCGTTAAAGAAAACACCAAACAACCTTCAAAAATCTCGTGTTTGTGGTGGTATTGATTTTTCAATCAAAAACATAAAAAGCGACGGCGTTCGTTTTCGGAAGGTCGCTTTTTTAGCTCTGCCGCGGAGTGAGAGCGGATCGTGTAATGCAATTAGTGGCTGTAATGCTGTTATTCGCTCGATACAGCAGTTTGGAGGCGTATTTTTGGACATTCACGTAAAAAAAAAAAACCAGCACGTGTGTTTTCCAGCGCTTAACGTAAAGTTAACGTACTAAAAGTTTAATATTTAGTTGCCGATGTATTTAATGTAGTACACCATTCGAGTTCGAGTCGAGTTCGTCTATTATATTAGTCACTCCGTATGGGTAATGTAATAGATGTGTAAAAGTATTGTAATGGCGTTTGTAAAAATCATTTCTACCGTACCGCACGACCCCCTTTATTGCCTGTATGTTTATGTACAAAGAGTAAAAATTATGTTTAAAGTGTACTTTTCGGGCGAGTTTTCCTGCCCTTTATCTTGCCCTCCCCTGATACTCTGTCCCTGCTGCTGTATGTGTGTATGTGGTTGTATTTGTATGTATTAATATTGTATATTTTGTAAAAAAAAACAAGTTCAATAAGAAAAAAACAGTCTATTGCTGATAAAGAGAAGATAAGGTAAACGCTACGTAGAGAGGTACAACATACAAGGCAACGTAATAGACACGAAAGTCAGTCATTCTCCTTAAAGAAAGCGAATAGGCGGTTGCGAACAATGCGAATAACAAAACCACAAAACAACACAAATAATGTGGCACCAATAAACACACACTCACTCGTAACAGTTGACCGTAACTGACAACTCAATACGAGAGTATGGAAGAAACGAAAATTAAATTGTATCTTAGTTTGTCTCTCGTTGAAACCGATCCGGCTTGCCTTGGTGAGGGGAGGAAGGAACAAACCATCGTTCAATGGCGTGTGGGTGTAGCCACACAATCCACATTTCCGTAATACGAAAGGAACACTGCCGGTTTTGGCAGTCGAGATTCCACTACGGGGAAAAATTGAATACTTTCCTTTCCAAATTCTTCAATTTCTCACAAATCTGTCATAGCTTTCATTGCACTCTCGCCGGCTCGCCGGGTGAAACGTGATGTTAGAAATGAGGTGCAAATCTATTCTTCTGCATGTAAGCTTTTAGAAGAAAAAGGCGAACTGGTGCGCCACACGGACAAGAAAGTCATTTACGTGGGGATGATAATATTGCTCCACGGTACGGTGCGCGCTGGAAGTTTGCCTTCCAAAACATTGTCCCCTTGGTGATAGGCGAGACTGGGAGGGTGCCCAGCAAGTTCAACAATTTGTCCGATATGGCTTGAGTCACAAATACAGTGAACAATCTTACAAAAAAAAAAACAAAAATCCCTCCACGTCTCTCCAATCCAATCCAAGTTTTACATCGTCCAGCGTGCGAGGAATGTCAGCGCTTTTGTTGATACATCCGCAGATCGTAGGTTCCCAATTCTCACTGAAGAAAGTGAAGTTGGGGAGAGCCCTCCCCCCCAGAGGGTGTGATCATTTCAATTTTTCACGCTTCAGCACTTTCTCATTCGTCTGTTGGGGCGACACACGCTGCTGCGTGGCGGGTGGAAAGAAATATTGTCTGCCACCATCACAAAACCATCACCAAACGCCCGAACGGAACCCGAAGGACCGGAGCTATTACTGTACCACCATCATCATCATCATTTTCATGGCCGTTTTGTTCAAAAATTGTGGGCGACAACAGAGACCCCCACAAAAGAGGGAAAATGACAAGAAAATGTGAAGAAACTTGCTCGCTCGCTCGTTTGGAAGTGTTCACTTCGCTTGCGGAGGGTGTGGGTGCCCTAACACGCATCCTCCCCTATCATTTCTTGAGTCGAAATTTGGCCACTCTGTCGAAATGGTGTATCGGCCTTTCTGGGGGGGCCATGTTATGCTTTTTTCATCTTTTCGTTGATCTTCTTTAGCGATAATTCATACCATTTTTGCTTCCCAAGTTTTCCCAACTCTCCCCACGGATCATTTCGCTCTCACTGGGCTTTTCGCTGCCGCTTTTTTCCAATCGTCCCTGAACGTCAATCGACACGTCTCGCTTGCTATGGCGATTTCCCTGAACAGTATTAAACACACGCACACACAAACACACTTCTCTTCCCACCGATGGGGAGGAAGCCTGCAAACCTTCAAAACGCACAGACGTGCGCGCTTAACCGTAACCTTAACCGTAATCTCAACAATGATTATAATTAAACTTTGGTTTAAAGTATGCTTTTCCTTTCTCTGTCTCTTATGCTTGCTTCTTTAATACTCCATTATTATTACTGTTTCGCATTTTCTCTCTCTCTCTCTCTCTCTCTCTCTCTCTCTCTCTCTCTCTCTCTCTCGCTCTCTCTCTTATATACTGTGTTAAACATTCACCCATCTCAGTCGCTATTTTGCTATCCTTGCATTTCTTTCTTTTTCCAAGGAAAGCCGGCATCTATGCCACCATGACAGGAAACCTTTTTCCACTCGTTTTCATTCGGAACAATTAAAACCCTACCAAGCCTGTGTCGGTATCAATCGAGAAAGAAACAAATGGGGTTTAAAAAACACACAAACGGTTACTCCTCATCGAGATTAGAGATTGTAGTTGTCTTTTTCTCTTCTCTTGCGGCATGGGTCAGAACAAAAAGAACCGAAAATGGAACTTGATAACTCTCCGCTCGATTTGTTTCCAAAGCACTTCATATAGTTACTGTAAAACCTGTATATGACCCGCGGTTCGCCCGGCTCTGCTAACCATACAGCCCACTCACCTCGCACTGTCCCGTCCCGCTGCTGCTGCTCCAGTAGTAGTCGTCTCCGCTTAGGCCAAACCGATTGTTTTGTGGCTTCTGTGTGTGTGTTTGAGTGACTTAGAAAATTAAGTTCCCAACCCCGGTCCGGCTACACTATCCGACGGGTATCCGAGCTGGGTAGTATAATGGCAGTTCTACGGTTTTCTTCCCTTCCTGCGCAAGATGAACTGGACGTTTGGAAAATGAAAACGGTGTGTGTGTATGTTTTTTTTTTGTATGGGGAGCTGCTGTTGTTGACGACGAAGATGAGCTGGTGATGATGACTGAATGACTGAGGACTGTGTGACTGCGCTGTCTTCTGACCCGCCGACTACTTCGCAATGGGGTTGTTTTTATAAGTAAATTATACTAAAAACGCACAACTCCGTGCACCACCAAGTCGGTTGCTTGTTGGCAACGAATCTCCGAGGGGCTGATTCCTTTCAGTCGTCTGTTTGGGGTTTCTTTAACTCTGTCCCAATGTTTATCTTGCTTTGTGCCTTGGAAAAGATGTTGGGGACTGACGGACTGAATCTGCATTTCGGTCAACATGCCAGCCTGTTGCGCGGCGTTGTTGTTGTGTCTTATCTTCGAACCTGTGATTCGGTTTTCCTGTCGTCGCTTTTCGCTTATCTTTCCCTTCATTCAGCTCTTGCTTGTGCTGTGTGCATCGGTTTTTTTCTCCAGTTTGCCTTTGGTTTCCTTCTTGCTTCGTCCTTCTGGGCTCGTACTTCTTTTTTGTTGCTTCCCAAAACCGACCGGCGCGAGCGAAGGGAGAGCCATACGCCATGGTGGTGTTGGTGGTGCTATCGATCGAGCGAGCTAGGATTTAATTTAAATCATCAAGCTCGGTCGGATGATGATCGCCGTACATGTTGGCCAGCTTGTCGAACCGGGGGCCCCAGGCGTCCAAGTAGTCGAACTCCTGCACCTCGTCATCCGTGCCTGGTTTCGTGGCGTTAGGGAAGAAATGTGGGAGGGGTGGAAGAGAAAACAGAAACGAAATTGAAATATGTATTACGCATAAGCAGCTTATGCACGCTTCTATTGGGCGGTTGTTATTCTGGGAAAAAGACGCAAAAGCAGTTGGCCCTGTTTGACCCTGAAAATGGCACAGCAGCAGCGTTGGAGCACGCTGGATGATGCTGATAGCGATAGCGTATCATCGCCAGTGTCACCGGTGATTTAAATCTAGCTTTTGCTTTCGCTGCTACAACAACCCACTGAGGGCCAAGGAGGAAGGGGAATGCTGATGAAAGCCGCAGTAAATACGTCACTGAATATAGAGAGCCGTATTGAAAAATGCGTAGGACAATTGGTGTATTATCGTGTCTCATTTTGCGCAATCAACTCCATTTGCTAATGTTGCGAACAAATTTAAAGAAGATTAAAGGTCAAGAATATTTTCTTCTACTAGATTTGGGTATTCAATTTGAGGTTCTGTTGCATTGCATTCTGTTGAATCTATTCAGCTAGGTTCAAACATGTTGTGTGTGATATTTTTCTCAACAATTCAATACCCTATCTAATTGAAATCTAATAAGAATTCCCAATGTGGATTTTCAAAAAGGGTTATATACAGTCCAATTCACAACTCAACATGTTCATTTTCACATAAGAAAGAGGCATAAAAGTGTCCCAAAATTATGAAAACTACTGAAAAGCCCTGTATTATCGTTAGTTGTTCATTTTAGTTTCTACAACACTGAGCTGACACAGTGACCAGCTTAAAGACAATTTGACAAGCTTAAAACATGATGGAGTTTGAGCTTTTGGCATATTTGGGCACAGTCAATACAAATATTCGATATAAATAGATTGCTTGTCAAATGATAGTTCAGTCTGTCTTGTGGTACGTTCATAAAGTCATAACACCTAACAAATATTCCCGCAATGGGATCGTATGTTCCGGGATTCCTCCTATACAGAGAACAAGATATCCTGGTATAGATGTCCATCAATATGTTACACAGATAGCACAGAAGCTCATAAGTGGCTTATTTGCAGGTCTTAGACCTGGCCAATTAAGGTGGTTGCGCCAAGTCAGAAAAATAATGAAAATTATGATCTGACACGTTGATTGATGGACAGAAAGTCTAATGTTAGTTTCATTGGGACATATTTGAAGACTTAAAGGTAATATAACACTAGCAAGAAGTGTATGCCAATACCAAAATCCAAAGAATAGATTGATTTATTTCAAAAATCAAAATTTGGGACATATATTCTTAAATTTTTTATACTCGAATCAAAATCAAATAAAATTCATAAATTCATAAATAAAAGAAAACATAGAGCAGATGTTTAAAAATTAATTTCTTCACGTACCAAAAAAAAAAAAATGCGTGCCACAACAGATATGCTTAATTTTTAATTGCATCCTCCCTTTGCACCAGCGGAAGCACGCACGCTCGTGAACATAGCAAAAGGGGTGGATGATGGACGAAACGGGTGGTAGGTAAACACTGGGAATTCATATTGATAATTCAATATTGTCATCCAAACCGGTATGTTAATATGTACCCCGGTAGGCTTTTGGGAAAACATTATTGACGATAATGTGGCTTTTGGCGCCGATGGTGCCCGTTTCGCCTACAGCAAATTAAAGGCTCGTCCACCCTCCTCCCTTGACTTCAATTTCGTTTTTGGTTTCTACCGTTTTTTGTTCAGTGGAGGCAAGACAAAAGAAGAAAAAAATGCCACTATTTATGATAGTCGACTTTTGGCCGGTAGCTTTGTTTATTTGATGGATCAGTAAAATCGTGATAAAAGCGTGTCGCGCGCACGTGTGCTTGTGCACACATTTTTCACCGTGTGATATGAACGTGCGAAACGTAGATAAAGGTGAGATCATGAATCATGAACCACCGATTTCATGCGAATCCTCCGAGATGGGGACCGGGCTTTAGCATAATTTACCCACTCGGAGCGGCAAATGGGGCGCGCGCACAATATTGAAACAGTTTATTTGTGCAGCTTAATTGATGCTAATGTGCAATCATAAATTCTAGGTACAACGTGCAACGAGACGCGCTTTTAGCGAAACAAAAACGTTTGCCCCCGCTTTGTTTGCTTGCTTTTTATCGCCATAATAGAGCATGGGCGTAATTGATTTTTAAAAATTGTTATTTATTCAAGCCATCAAGGGGAGACGAACTAAAACCAATGAAAAAAGGTGTTGGTAAGTGTAAAGTCGATACTAACCTGACTGTAGCGAACTGAGCGAACCGGCCGTGCTGCCGCCTCCTTCGTACGCGTAGTTGCGCAAATCGTCGAACGGTGGCGCATTCGGGTCACTGTCGGCCCGCTTCTTGTGCTCCTCGATGAACATGCCCACGTTGGGCTCGTGTCCCGGTCCCATCGTCATGACCGGATCTGTAATGAAGAAAAAGAGACAAACGAACGGATTAAAACATGTTCGTCCGATAAGACCAGCCTCGTACGCTCGCACACTTACACATCAGCGGTGGCATCTTGCATTGCGTCAGCTCCGGCATCGGTCCGATCGGGATCTGCAGCGGCGTAATGTCGTACGCGGTCATATCGTCCTCGCCGCCCCCTTCATCGTCGTAGTTGATGATGTTCTCCCGGACGTCATCATCCGGGCCCGGATATTTGATGTGCGACTCTCGCCTTCGGTTGTACACCACAAACACCAGCACCAGTACTGCTCAGATGGGAGGGGAGGAAGAAGAAAAAAAGACCCCGGGCGAAAGGCAACCGGACGCGCACGAAGGGTACACGGAGTTTAGTAGAGGTTTCAATTTCGGTGCATTAAAAATGGAGAAAGACACAGCCTGCCAGTCAGCTAGCCTCTGTCCGTGCTTTTCTCTATTTTCTCTAGCTAATGTGTGCGCTCGGTGTGTTCCCGCATGTACGGCGCTATGCTGGTTGGGCAAAGTCCTGCTCGCCCAGAACCGACCAGCGAAAAGGTCCAAGGTCCAGGCTCATTTCCGTTCGATTCGAATTCACCCTTCACCATTGTAGTGGCGGTCAGTTAGAAGGGGTTTCTTATTGCACTCACTTCACCATCGCTTGTCACATGGGTGTGTTTTGGCGGTTCTCACACACTCCTCCTCCTTCTTTTGTGTGGTGGTTGGTCTGCCAGCTTGCATAATCCTAGTTTTTGTTTCACTCCAAAAAGGGGTCACGGATTGTGTGAAAGAGTGGACGGTAAAGAATAGAAGAAACAAAAAAAAATCGAACCAAAGATAGTAGCACAACCTCCAGCTCTAGAACATGTGCTAAATGGACCGAAATGACCATTGCATCTTGGATTTTTATGACCATCACCCACCACCCTCGCAGTGGTGGTTTGGTTGAAGTGATTTTGTGCTGCTTCTTCCTTCTGTTAACATGGCTTGGAATTTGACCCCCAGGCACACGTTTCATGCTGCCGAGTGACCGCGAGATCGTGGTGAAAAGGAATATTGAATCAGAATCCGGAACTGCACAGCATACTAGGAACACACCGAGCAGACACACACGCATACACACTGAGCCATAGAGAATCATGGTCACGTTTTAGCTAGCCAGTGTATGTGTGCGTGTGTGTGCGCCACATTGTGAGGAGTTTAAGAACGAAAGCACTCGCCTGGGAAAAGGAAAAAAGATGTTCCTTTTCCCAAGGTTCTGTCGTTCTGTCACTTCTCGTTGGTAATGGCACATGCACGCAGACAGATGGAACAGGACAGGTCAGACAAACACTCTCATCTTTACACGCGGCCGATGTGGATTTATCGCAAAAGAAAAACGCTTGTGCAATCGTCGCCTCGAAACGCATTACGCATCCCCGCTTACACGATGGTGGGAAAGCTTTTAAAGCGGGTACGGTATGAAGCGACTTCACTGTTTGATAGAATCCACAAAAGCCCCTTGTGCGAGTAGTGAGTGTCTGAGAGTGTAAGTAATTGACGTACGTATATAGAGAGTAAAGAAAAACACATTTAAAAAAAGAATACACACACACAATTGCTAAACTATTGTCGTAGAAAATGGTGCGCTAGACGCAAAAAGTGTAGTTTAAAGTAGTGGTAGCAGCTAGTAAGGGTTTTTAGTAAGAGTTAGACGACGAGCATTACGGTGTACAGTGAGAGTGTGCATTATACAAACCCCATGTACTCCACTGTACTCCCTCCTTTTTGCCAGTGGTGTACTGTGGTGATGGCGCGCCAAAGGGGAGTGTACAACAAGCGGACGAAACGAGTGTGAACAAACGAACGTAAAACGCGTGGTGAAAATGGCAATACCCGGGTGGTGATAGATTGAAAAGTCCTGTAACGCGAACGCCAAGCGTACAGCAGCGAAGGGCGGGCCCCGGGCGGACGCCAGACTAAGCTGTCACACATAAAGCTTATGATGATAACAAAGTAAGGTAAAAAGTGCTCCTTTCGAGTGTGTGTGTGTGTGTAGTGAAGAAAAGAGTCAACCAAAAATGGGGCGTGGGAAATCCATTCGCGAGTGGGATTTAGGGTCTTT
The DNA here is from genome assembly GCF_943734685.1 of Anopheles coluzzii. Lineage (NCBI taxonomy): Eukaryota > Metazoa > Arthropoda > Insecta > Diptera > Culicidae > Anopheles > Anopheles coluzzii. Next base: position 41,114,819 of record NC_064671.1, on the reverse strand, counting down.
TTTGTTGTTTGTTTTTAAGTTCACTTTCAATTGACAAAATGTTTAAAAAAACTGCCGCCAAATGTGCGCTCACAGGGGAGGTTTTAGAACGGTTCTACCCACGTGCCACATGGCAGCCGCATTGGAATGTGCCGTTGACGTGTTTCCGCGTGTGTGTGTGCGTGTGTGGGGGGGGGGGGGGGGAATGCGTGGGCATACAGTCGTGAAGGTACAACACCACCCCATCCATGGTATATTTAAAACTCTCCCTTAGCACACGCACACACATGCAAAAAATCTATTGTTGATCCCCCGCTCCGATTGTAGGGGTACAACAACCGGGCGAAAAGATAGAAAAGAAAGCAAAACTGTGAAATTGAAAGCTTTCGCTGAAAGCTCTTTCAACTTTGCCATTCCCAGTGAGAGAGTGTTCGCCGTCGTTTTTTTTTTCAACAAGATATACCGATATTTCCAAATGGATGATATTTTTGTTTCAAATTGAATGCGCGATATTGTCACAACAATTGGCACGAATTTTGAAAAGAGATTTCTAACACCTCATTCTCTCTCTCTCTCCCTTTCCCGCCTACTCAATCCTTTTGTTGTACGACAAAGTTGGGCGAAATTGAATGGAATTTGATTGCCATTTCGATCTAGATTGCCATGGATTGGTTATTTGGATATTTGCTTCATTTCGAGTGTGCGGAATCGGTTTAAGCATGGAATTGCACTGCAGTGTGTGCAGTGTGTTACATGGAAATGTGTTACACCAAATCGTATGCAATGATTTATGATGGATTTGTACGAGCATTTCACAGAAACTGTATTTTTTCAGCAAAAGTAAAAGTTATTGCATCAAAAAGCTCAAGTTTTTGAGAAATTTTGACATGTATCAGTAGATAAACGTGTGAGAAAACGGAGTTTCAATATAAAAACATATATTTGTTGGTTTTTGATCTGATTTTTTACAAAAGCCTAGATGATTTAGAAATGAAATTCTATGTTTTGAACATAGGGAAATACATTCAAAATTTGACAATGTTTTGCTATTAGTAAACAATGTTACTAACTATTTTACCATAAAATCACAAAATAATGCCACACAAATATCATGGCAAATTGATTAAGGTCATTATTTTAGTGCTCGTAGTAGTTTTAGGGTAGAGTGTTTAAAAATTTCTAAAATTATTATAGAGCTAGTATTGGAATTACTAAGAGTTAGCCTTTGAGAGAGGCTCAGTTAGAGAAAAAAGGATATGGTGTAACGAAATATTGAAAAAAAACTTATACAATGAAGCATCGCACAGAACCCTCTGTTTAAATGATCTAGGTTTTAGATAGTTTTCTTGCAGCTTGAATTGCCATTTTATAATGAAAGCATACGAACATGATTGAAAATAAAAACAAAACCCAAGCAAAATATTGTTTAAACGCACTTCAACAATTCCATTCAAAACCATTTCACGCATCGTATTAGACTCGAACAGTGTTAATTAAACGTATTAGCAGGTAGGTTAGTGTGTGTGTAAGTGTTAGTAAAATTACTTCGTTTGTGTTAGTGTGTATTGTATGTGTGTCAGCAATGAACTTCCGATCCACGGCACCCGGATAACGGAAATGGCTACTTACGTATGAGCGTACTGACGCAGATGACGAGCGCAATGATGAAGTCCCGGGAAGGCGTCAGGATGCCGGACGCGAGCAGCTCGAGCTCGCAGTGTGCACCGGAAAATCCGAGCGGACAGATACACTCATACGCCTTCGGCGGATGGTGATCCCGGCAGCGGCCCCCATTCTGGCACGGATGCCACAGGCACTCGTTCGCGTTCACGCATCGCATCCCGGACGGTTTATAGCCGGCAGGACATCTGCGCTCGCGACACGCAAACACGGGATGTGTAGTTTTTTTGTTTTGTTTTGTTTTTGTGTTTGTTTTCAAAAGGATACAGGACGTGTGTTGTGTATGTTTATGCATGTGTGGATGTGTATTACATTGTTCCAGTTTGTTTGAATGGTTCGAGATTTCGAGATCACGTGACACGCGACACGTTCAAATGGCACGCAAATGGAGAAAATCATCCGACGGAACGAGCGAAGAAATGGTGTGTGTGTTCAATTTACGACATCCGTACGAGAATCCGAGTGTGTGTGTTTGTGGGTACATAATTTAAAAGCCAAAGTGCCATAAACATGAACATCGAGAGGAACGTGTGTGTGTGTGGTATGGAACATACATAGAATGAAATGAAAAGATGAAAGAAACGAAACAAAACAACATTAGCACGGCACATCGGGGAAAGGTTACTTACCACATTTTGGTGACCATTTTGTTATTAGCATTACCATCAGATCGGACATAATACGCACGAGAGAGAGAGAGAGAATGACGGGGGACACGAAACTATCTATTTACTAGGGGTGGAGGGTTGAGCTACGCACTATGTTAACACTCACGCCATCTTTTGGCGGAGTTTTCAGACGAAAAAAGATCGTTTAAAAGGACGAAAGCATAAGAAGAACTAGGAAGGATAATGGAAAGGGATGGGATGAGGATGAGGAGAGAGAGAGAGATGGAGCTATGAGTATTACTAAAAGCTTGAGCAATGTACTAACAAAAGCATGCACATTTAAATACAGTACTACAGTAACAAGAGACCGTGGTCGAAAAGCTTACAAAAATCAAACTACACATTTATTAACGGACAGCAAAAATACAAAAAAAAAAAAAAATTAAAACGAGACGAAACTATTGCCGCAGCAAAACGTGGATATTTATCAAAAACAGGTCAAATGCTCACTCAATATGATTAGCAGACAGACAAGAATGGCGGCCAGTGCGCCCATGCTCAGCTTGAGCGTTTGGCCCTCCTGGATGAGCTCACAGTTTTCGCCCCAGAATCCGTCCGGACAGTCGCACCGGTAGCGCAACCGGGGCTCCTGATTCACGCAGATGCCCCCGTTCAGGCACGGCAGATCGAGACACTCGTTCCGATCCATGCAACCCTTACCGTCCGGCGACATGACGCGCCCCTCGCCGCATCTGTGAATTTATGGTTGTTTTGTTGTTGTCGAAGCAGTAGTAGTAGTGTTTTATATTTGACAAAGAGAGAAAGAGAGAGAGAGAGAGGGAGAGAAAGATAGAGGGAAAACGTGCTAGATTCCATCCACTGTAGGAAGCTGCTGTGGGGTAACGTGGATGGATCGATTGATTGGCTGATTGATTGGTTGCGTATGATTGATTTGTGGGAACGGTTCATTTACTTTCGCGTTATAGACCGGTCGGTCGTTTGCACAATTTCCGGTCAACAAGGGGATTAGCCCGTGCTGGCGATATAACGAGCGGTTCGAACATAACCCTCCGCGAAGAAATGCGTGGTGATTGTGAAGTTTTATTTCACCTTTCCATCAGTTTGGCCCTAATCGGTGGGGCATATGCTAATAAAAATGGGTGAGATCGTTCTACCGTGCGCCGCAAGCATTGTATCATGATGATGCATGGTCATGCATTGATGAGACGAAAAAAAAAACACACGGAATTGGGGAATGGTTTGGTTGGGGTTCAAATATATAAAATATAGATGATCAAGTTGAAACTGAACAAGCGGACCGTTCTTTGAAATATTCCCTAAATTCATGCAGCCATGTGAGTGTATAGGTTGGCTGTGTGTAATTGCGATCGTGCTGGTGTGTTTTTGATGTAAAATTGTGCCGTAGGTGTTAGCAGTAGCAGCAGCAGCAACAGCAGCAGCCGCACAATATTAAGCCTTCCACAAAAAGGGAGGCAAAACAAAAACCACCAGGCGCCTCCATTCGTCCCCGAAATGGTAAATAATCCCTGTGTATCTGATAAAGGGACGCAACATCGGGCGGTACATGTGTAGAAGATGTTGTTTGCTGCTGTAATGATACTAATGGTGATGTAATCGTGCCAGCTAATGGCACGATTTTGATGAAAGGTGATGCGTGTAATTATGAAAATAGGGCTGGAGCGTGTGATATGGCGAATAGTGATGATTGGTGATGATAAAAACTAAATACAACTACGGATACGACAAAAAGTTAAATCATACGTGGCATACACAGAAAAGTATTGAAAGCAACAGAAAAATCTACTTTACGAAGCACAACCATACAAACAAGCATTCGTTCGGAGATTGTCGACCATTACCGTTGCCTTATCCATTAGGCAAAGCGTCTAAATGCGTAGCAAAGCTTTTACGAATGGAGCGATTTTTCATCAACGATGGTTGAATTTACAGGTAACGAATGTTTCAATTGCCATGCAGTGGAGAATAATTGACATTCATTTAAAATACTGTCCATAACTAATACTAATATAAAACTCTCCTAATATTATGCTTTGTGCCGTAACGACCTACACCGGTCTATACAGCTTTGGAGAATTGTATTTAGAACCACACAACCGGATAGTCAAGTGCTTGCTACGGGGTACGGTCCACATGAGGCTTGAACTCATGTCGGGCGTTTTAATAACTCGTACGAGTTGATGACTATACTATGGCATCGTCCCTATTACGCTCCTATAAACAAAAGAGTGATAACAGTCACACGAAAAATGGTCGCTCTCGTCGCTCTCTTGCCAAGCGCTACCTGCTCACTCGAAAAACTGTGACGTCAGGTCAGCGGTCAATGTATTGATATTAAGCAATTTTAGAAAAATGGTGGATAAAAATTATCAATTTTCTATGGAATGCGAGGTAGCGCCAATTAATAATCTTAGGCATTAGATGATTTACGATTCTCCGAAAAAAAGTCTAGTCCTATTGCAAACGAACAAGAGATGGACCCGTGGAAAAAGGATTTGATCATTGTTATTCTACTGCGACGATTTTTGACTAAATGTCCTAAACAGAGTCACAAATGACGAAGACGAGTCCCATAAAAGAGCTACGAATAAAAGCTACGAAAACACTCATCGATCGAGGACCTTGAAGCACTATTGAAACAGTGTTAAAGTGCTTAAGCTTCAAGGATTATTTAAAATTGAAATTAAATCTTTAGTATCATCATACATATTGTTTTGAAATGCAAACATTGTATAGCACTAACGCAGAGATAAACAATTACACTTTTAAGCGCACTCTGATCAAACGTTTGCGAGCATCAAAGTCGAGCTATTTCCAAATAATTATTTGAAATATGCATCTTCCAAGAATGGCACAACCAGGGCGAACGATTTTACTAGGCAAATCATTCCATGAATGGCACAAATTGATTACACACGCAATATTAAAAGCTCTCGTGTGCGATGCGGTACCGGTACCATTGCACAGCTTAACCACGCAAAGCATTCTGCACAATCGTAGCGTAATGTAAGACCATTGCTTACAGCGTTACAGGGGAATGGACGCTGCAAGCACGCTGCCAAAAATACAAAACCGAACTATCGCATCGGCCAAAAGTAGTTGTACGGCTCCCACCGTTGGACGAAGGCCCTCGTTCAGGCGTGCATATTTGGAAATTTTGTAAAATGTTTGTGAGTTTGTGAATAAATCAAACCACATGGCGAAGGAATAGTGAACCTGTAACTTTACAGCGGAGTGCGGCTAGTACTTTTAGATTGTTCGAATCTGGTCGGTGGTAGTATTGGCCTGGGGAAGCTTAAATTAAATGTAAAATAAAATTCAACCACATTGTTCTCGGGGAGGGAACGCATCCGCCGGTCGCTTGCGCATTCGCCGAGGCACACCAGCGCCAGGCTCCCAGCGCCATTGCACACACACGCACACACAAAGAGTGATGCACCAGCTTGTTTGATGGATTGCGAATGAAATGCATTCATCCGTCCGTCCGGTGCAGAATCGAGATATTGCCGTTATATTGCCAGCGTGTGTGTGTGTCTCAGTGCAAGGGCTAATTTATGCCCACGCGGTGCGAGTGGATGCACTGAGGCAGAATAATTATTTAAATGCAGCATCTCTTCACAGCGTGGAATGGCTTTACATCGACTCCAATTTGATGCCACCGCGTGCACACACGCACACACTCACACGCGTTGGCGCATGCAGTTCGTTATTATTCATGTCATAAATTAATCATGCTAGTATCACAATTCCGATGAAATACGATACACTACAAAACGGTAAGGTAGGGTATAAATGCTTTTGTCCTTTTTTTGTGAGTATCAGCCAAAGCTACTGTGCCGGACGCCCTATCTCGCGTGGGTACTACGTTTCTAGTCATTTTAATCAATTACCTAACAGAAGATATCCCGTTCTCTCCAAACCATTCCTCACTCTTATCGCGTATCGTGTGCAAGCCGGACACAAAACGCGCAGAAAGAAATGACCAAATCCGCTTACGGGCATTAACCGGTTGCGATGAAGCAGTTCTCAAACAACGCCAAAACGTCTCGCTGCTCGATTCTGGACAAATATAGAGACTTCTTTTGTGAAGCGTTTGGCAAGCAATTTCTCTCCCCTTACCGCACCGCACCAGTTGGACACACTACCACTGTTCCGCCGAGGCCGGCGGCAGGCATCCAATCTGTGATTTTGTACGCTCGCTCCATATTATTGTTCCGCCAGCACCTCAAGAAACTTGAGCCTTTCTTCAAATCCTACTTTACAATTCAACTCACAGCGAGACGCCTTCTCACGGCGCACAAACACACACACACACACATACACATAACCAGAGCTCCCGTCATCGTTTTAATCTATCGCAAAGCGCAATTCGCACCGACAAAACAGACGAAAGCAAATAACTTGCCAACTCAATCAAATTCACTCGGGCACGGATCGGGTTGCGCAGCCAAGGGGTCGGTTGGTGGTGGTTTGGAATTGATTCGAGAAATGGCGACAACCGTCCAAACGCTTCCGGTCGTTGCGGACTCGGAGCAATCTGGGACTCAAGCAAACCGCTGCCACCTTTTACCCAAAGCAGCACACCAACGGGGTGGATGCAACGTCGAAAGCCTTTTGTAATACACGCCTAAATAATAGATTTAGCACACGGCAAAGCGACCGCTCTACATCGGTACCGGTAGAGGAAAACCCTATGCCATGGAAAACCCAATCAGTTGCAAAGGAGCCACAGCTGCTTGTTAAAAGTGAAGCGGAGAAAGCTTAAAGTTACAAATCTCCGGACACGGGGCAATGAATTGCTACTACCATCGTTCATTTCCGACGCCGGTGGAGGCGGGCGTATTTCCCCTGAATTTAACAGATCTACCCCGGAGTACACGGAAACGGAAATGACCTAAAGTCGGATGACATTTCCCATTGGCGTCCTTGGAGAACATCGCCAGGTTTCAGCGTAAATCTCGAGCCTCCCGGCGGAAGATATCGACAATAGCTAGTCGACGTGCTAGGAATGGTGCCCTTCCACCCCCCCACCCTAGTTGATACTAGAACTCGACGCCATCGGACATGGAGGCAAGAATTCTACGTACCGAAAGAAGCAATAGGTCAACAGGCCGTTTCCTGTGCTGATCGCTGACGGTTCTCAAGCTTACGGGAACGATGCCAAAACCTCGCCCCGAGCAAACGGAAGGAAGAATAAATTATGTACTAAAAATGTTCCGTGCGTGTGTGTGTGTGTGTGTTGTTTGTTTGGTGCACGCTCCGGTGTCGGTTTACGGTTGGGTTTGGGTTGGGTTTGGTGAAACAAACAGAAAATGGTCATCTCCAAAGTAATACAATTTGCCAACCAGTGTAGTGTGTGTGTGTGTGTGTGTGCGTGTGTGTATAAAATCGTTGTTCTGTCGATATGGCTGCTCCAACCAACCATTCCAATTAGTATTCCGTCCTCGATTTCGTCAAAACTTTGCCCGGTAAGAGCCCAGCGACGTTTGGTGTAGCACGCGCGCTATTGTGTGGGTAGTAGGATCATTGCGAACGGATTACAAGACCGTTCTGCCTTCTTTTTTTTATGTCCCACCCCAAACTGGGGCTTGCTACCCGAAACGTTGCTCAGTTCTTGGATTAGCGCCGTTCAGTTTTTAGTACACGAGTTGATTTTATTTCGCCCGTCCATAACATGCCGCTTTCCGGTGGACATTTTTACCTTAACCTTTTTTTAAAGCCATTTTTTTATGTTGGGTTTCTCTTGTAAGTAACCCTAACAAAGGATTGGGATACGCTTTTTTAACATGTTACTACACAGGATCCTTTTTTTTGGTGCTGTAAAATCCCTCCGCTAGAGGGTGTGTTGCGTTACAAGCACCATATTTTGGCTAATATCCTTTTTTCCACCGTCCGTAGAACTCCCTACATCCCTTCACTGCCACAGTTGTTTCCCGCTTTAGTGATGAATTTCGCAATTAGAGAGGTGGGATTCACTTTTCAATATGAACATCCATTCCAAGTCCCAAGTTGAAGGGTAAATATTACACTGACATGGTACTGGCATGGGGAACAATTCTACGAATGAAATCTACATGCCAATACCTCTGTGCTGACTAGGTTCAATACCGATGAAATGCAATATGCTAAATATGGCTCACCAGTCTCGACCATCGGAAGCTCCACGTTGAGTAAGGCGTGTGTGTGAGAAATCCAAAAATATAACTCACTATAAAAAAACGCATATCGAAACGAATTTTCCTACAAACAAATTAAATTTTTTGGCTTCAATGGTGAAACTCACCCCTCCACCCCCTATCAAGCTGCATAAGGGACGCTGCAGAAAAAGAAAATCTAATATCACTCGCCTGACTCAACAAGCGCGGCGGATGGTGGTAGATGCATTCCCTCTGTCTGCTGCAGTTTGCCAACTGCTCGTCCCACTTCTCTCCTATCCATCACCGTGTGTTGGGCGAATTGATGAAGGCAGTTGGTAGTGGGTCCCCTTCCGCTCATCATTTTAAACCGATGCCGGAGAGCCTCGATTTGACAACATGCAATATCAGCGAAAAAAAAAACGCAAAACTCGCATGTGTGCGAAGCGGCGCACTCTGTTTATGAGAGGATCGACTGCCGGCCGGGAGTCGTAAACATCCATCGAGGGATGGATGCCTTTTTTCACCGAAACTGATTGGGTTTTTTGTTGTTGTACCTTTTGGTGCTCTTACTGTTACTGTCCCGCCCTTCTACCAAACTTTGCTGTACGGAAGCTGTGTAAGTGCACGGAATGAGGAGACGGAAAGGCGGAATGGTGGTGCTATACACGGCCGTGATTACCATGTTGTTGGGTCGACAAGGCAGTAAAGTTTCTGCCTGCAATTACAGGCTTACTTCCCCCCGTGGTGGATGGGGGATTTTTGCTCACTCTCTTTCTCACTCGCGCCTTTCCTCTTTGTTGCTGTGACAAGATGTGTTACTGCACACGTCCGCGTGTCATCATCGAACGCACCATCATTACGAGCATGCTGCATGCGCTATTCACGAGCTGACAGCAGCAGCAGCAGTGTGTACGGTTCGCTGAAGTTTTGGGGCACAATGACAAGCGACCCAATAATGGAAAAGAGGAATCCCCTGGCGACTGGCATCCCGCGACAGTTCCTCGGTCCCGGGGTTGTAAAAACTTATCCACCACGGGTAAGTCGTTCACTCCCATGTGCTTGTGTGTGTGTGTGTGTGTGTGTGTGTGTGTGTGTGTGTGTGTGTGTGTTTGGTGCATCGTACCGGTGGGAGGGAAGACATCCGATGCAAGCGGGACTAAAATTACGACTAACGCGTCTGTCGTCAGCCTTTCCGATTCCGTCGAAGAAAGAGCTTGGCGCGTGTATGGTGATGATGAAAACGGAGGAAAGGGACGTTTTCCCGTTTTCACCGTTTCTCAGCGCTGCAAAACCCGGCGTAACACTAGACGAGGGAAAACACAACTCCCCAATCATTCTTCATCTTCATCGTTACGCGAACAGAGTGAGACTCATCGCAAGCAGTGCGAACGACAGGAAGAAGGATGCCCGATTCGTTTCCGCTCTACGATGGGCTGGCGATGGTGAACGGTAGTGGTTGCAAATTACCACAAAACGGGAGAGTTCTGCCCCCCCATCCCCCCCGGTGACGGCCAGTTGGCAGGAGCAAGGAAAGGTGATGAAATGATAAAAATCTGTCCTTACCATCGCACACCGTGCACCGCGATGGGTGCCGATGGGTATTGAGGGATTTCGTTTTGATCATTTTGTGACCGAGGAGACCGATGATAGAAGCCATCGCAAGCCGGAGCTCACTAGCGGAGCGTGTTATAATGGACCATGATGTGCTTGGTACTGCTTGGGCTACACCGGGAAATTGACACACAAGCTTCGAAGGATAAACAGAATCCTGTAAGAGTAGCCCCCCGGATCGAAGAGTGTAGCGTTTTCATATTCAGACCAACAGCGCACAGAGCGTCCTGATCCAGGGATTCGCACGGGCAAAGAGTCTACTTCAAAGAAACTGAGAGCCACACACAAAAAGGAATGTATACTCCGACGGGAAAAGAATACTGATTCGAACATAATCAACGGGGTTTACATTTTTGAATTGATAAGAAAATACTCCTCCCCCCCCGGGGTAGAGCTTACAGGGTGCGCACGTTTTCAAACAGAACTATAATAATTGCAATGCGCTTTGACAGAGAAAAGAAGTCGCCCTAGAGATAGGCGACCGCGCAAGGAATCATGGTTCCAAATTTCTTAATGGAGATATACAACCGCAGTAGTGAGATTTTGGAAAACACCAAGACGCTCTGCGTTTTCCATTATATTCGGTGGTGGAGCGATGGTGGAGTCGAAAAGCAATTTCTATTAAAATGCTTCTGGTAATACGTTTTTGGGGGATGAATCGCGATAAAGCATTTCCCCAGGACCTGTGGACTGTGGAGGTGTTTTCATCCTCCCAGAAGTGACACTAGAGCAAAGTCTCATTGCTTTGACTTGAACATGATTCTGGTGGAATTAAAGTAGGCGAAGTGGATACACCAAACGTTGAGCGAGCTTTTTTTGTCAGGATCGCCGCCATCGTCCCACGTGCGGCAGTGACTGGCAAGCACTAAATACAGTACACACGCTGCTAAGGTTACAGCAGGACCCGCCGCTACAGCTACCCCGAGCCCCGAGTAGGATTACATCTCGTTCGCGTGAATAAATAAATAATTAATGCTAACCAGAACCACCGCACACACACAGACACATACACAACACCATTCGGACCCGACACCTTCCCCGTACGCATGCTTGGCAGGTTGGCCCTTCTTCGCGCGCCTGCATTGTTAATGATTGTCTTCTCATTTTTCGCCCCTTCCGGGGAGCCGGGGAGAGCCGTTTTCTGGGAATTATGGTCCCTGCCCCGGCTTTGGGTGTAATTCACGTGACGCGAGCGGATTACCGCAAGAAGCTCGCCATTTTTTGTGTGATTCGTTTCCTATTTCCCGGGGTTTTTTTTTGTTGCGGTGCAGTATTGTGGGTCGAAAAGAAAATTAAGTATCTCGACACAAAAAGAGGACACGTAGTGCTGTGTGTCCGGAAGTGGGTAGATGAAGTTGTTTTTCGAGAGAGGGAAAAGATGAAGTTACTTTTGCGTGTGTGTGTGTGTTTTTTTTTTGTTTTGTTTGCTGTTGCACTTCGTCCGGAAGACTCTGGAACGCCCTGCAGGAGGAAAAAAAGCCCACGCGTTCAAGGATTTCTATTCATGACGGATCACACTTCGGATCGCCCGGAACAGCTCTAGCTACAGCACTCAGCCAAGGTCAAGGATTAACCGGGGAGGCTCTTACCGTTACGTGGCAAAAAATAAACCTTACCCATTCGTTCTCATTCATACGCTCACTCACACATACAAAAAGGAACAAACATGTTCCTTCCTTTCGTGGGCATGCAGAAAATGATCAATAAACAAGGTAAACTAAATACAGGCACACTGATGATGATGATGGCGATGGTAAAAGGATTTGTGAGGAAAAGTGATACGTGATGTGGATTGTGCTCGAGGGCGGGAAAGCTAGGTGATCGAGATGAGCATGCAAGATGAGGTGAGACTGTTGTGGTATGACTGGTTTATGCTTTCGTGTGCTTGAAAATGAATGAGGAAATGATGTTAGGGTGTTGGTGTGTTTTGCTTGCTGTTAGTAGATCAAGAAGGGATGCTCGATGTCGGATCAATGACTAGACACGTTCAACACGGGGAGCAATCGGCTGTTTTGTTGCTTTTTGGTCCACCATCAACGACACAACACAAAACTCCCGTCCACCCTGGGAACTACAATTTGATTGCATTGTCGTCCCCAGGGGCCGGGTGTGTGTGCGTTTCGCGGTTGATTTCTTCCGTCGACAGATAACAGAGTGGATGATGGTTTTGGTCATGGTTCACCGAAATGGGAAGAGAGAAGAGTGGCGGTTTTTGGTCGCCCTCACCGGGATGCATTACTTACGTGCACTCGTACTCGTTCCACAAATCGACACACTCGAACGGATCCGGACAGATCACGTTGGCGCACGGTTTGTTCGACGGGCAGTTCCGCTCGAGGTTGCGAGCCATCGTTGCCTGGCCCCATTGCGTACCATTCATCGCCGGCGGCAGTGGCAGATGTTTGCCCTCGAGTCTGTTTAAGTAAAAAAGAGAGACAGAAGAAGAATTCCCATCATTAGTGAGAAACACATTTGGTAAAATAAAGAAGAGAGCAACTGCCACTGATTTGTTACCTGATATCATCCAGGCAGCTCTTCTGGTAGTCGGCGTACACCTCGAACGTGCGCACGCCCGTATACTCCGCCTTGCCACCGGCATACACGCCCTCCTGCTTGTCCACCAGCAGCCACTGGTGCCCGTCGAACGTGAACGTTTCGTTGTACCGGCGGCCCTCGCCACCGTCCAGCTCGAGCGTGGCGGCCGAACCGTGCCGGTTTACCCGCACCACGTGCCACTGGCCATCGTCGACCGCGATCGCGTTCAGCCAGATGTCCCGCTCCTCCGTGCGCAGCGAGTTCAGATTGTACCGGAAGCGTAGCCGCGCGTCCTTAATCTCCAGTATGCCGTACTCCCGGTTGTGCTGATCGCTCACCCGGAACAGCTCGCCGTGCTGCTCGCGCGTCCGGAAGCGCAGCTGTATCTGCGTGCTGAAGCGGTCCGGCTCGAACGACAGCGCGTACTTCACGTAGCTCTGCTGCTTGAACGTCGTCGGTATGGTGGGAATGTTGCACGCCGGTCCGGTCCACCCCGGGCGGCACTGGCAGCGCGCCTCGGTAAAGCTGCCGACGCAGTTGCCATGCTCCCAGCAGCGCGACGTCTGCTCGCTCTGGCTGCACACCTCCTCGGTCTGCGGGCAGCCGGCGACGCTGTTGCGCGACAGCCCAGGATGGGCCAGATCGTACAGCTTGCTGTTGTGCACCAGGTTCTTGATGCACCCGTCGAAGCCCTTGCCCATCGGCATGTAGTTCCAGCGGTAGTGCGTCGGATCGAACTGCTCGCGATAGAAGCCACCGATCTGGAGCGGCGCGTTCACGTTCAAGTACTCGTTGAACGGGGGGATGGTACCGCGGGCCTGGCACGACGAATCGTCGAACTCGGGCGGCGAACCGTCCTCCATCTCCGAAACCTCGGCCGACTTGCAGTAGTCCACCACCATGCGCACGTTCTCCGTGTCCCAGAAGATGTCCAGCCGGTGCCATTCGCCATCGTCCAAGCTTTTCTTCGTCTTTACCCGCAGCTCCAGCGTGCCGGAGCCGAAGTCAATCAGCAGTCTTGGGAAGCCTCTCTCCAGCTCGACGGAAATGAAGTCCGACACCAGCAGCTCGTCGCGCTCCGGCGGCACGATCGGTCCGTTGTACAGCAGCAGCCCGTCGGACTTGCGCGTGATAAACTCGAAGCTCAGATGGGAATCGTCGCACATCGCGAGCGGCGGATACCAGGCCCACCCGTTGCCGCGGAAGCTGCGCGTCGTCTGCTGGCAGCGCGGTCCGGTGTAGCCCGTCGGGCACGAGCAGCTCAGCCCGTACCGCGTCTCCATACAGCGGCCCCCGTTGTGGCACGGGGACGAGCGGCACGATTCGGCCTTGCTGAAGTTTCTAGCGCCGCAGGTACACTCCGCCAGCACGTCCACGCGCACCCCGACCAGTGACGTTTTGTTCGCGTTCACCATGTACGGCAGCGAGCTGATGTCGAGCGTGTTGGTGCACGAGCCTTCGCACATCTGGTTCTCGTACAGACACTCGTCGATGCCCACCATCGTTATGTTCACGCCGACGTCTTTTTCGATCTCCTCCCGGTGCATCAGCACGATGCCGTTCAGCCTGACCGGTTTGTAGTAGGGGGAACCGTGCGCCGAAAAGCGTACATCCGTTAGAGGCGGGTGCTTGCGGCGCAGCTGCACACTGAACACGTCCACGTTCTCCCGATCGATGTTGAGCAGGTCGGCCAGCTTGTCCTTGAACCGGTCGGCTTTGCTGCGCGACAAGCTCTGCGTCCGGTAGTTCCACACGCGTATGAAATCCTCATCCGTAATGCCCGCTATCCGGATCGAGCCACTGTTGATGACGGCATCGTGCGGTATCTCGCGCACCGTCACTGTCACATTGGCCGGCACGTCCGCCTGCGTGTGCTTTCGATCGTACACCTTAAACCGCAGATGGTACCGGCCGTCCCGTGTGCCCTGCCGCATCGTTATCATGCCCGTGTCCTCGTCCAGCTTGAAGCGCGGATGCTCCTGCGACTCCCAGTGGAACTTCTTGTCCGGCAGATCCCAATCGTCCAGATCGTACACGTACACCCGCCCGATCTGCGTGTCCGGCGCTTGCCCCAGATAGTTGTACACGAATATGTCCTTCGAGCCGGGCTGCATCTTATTGTCGTTGACGTCACCTATCACGACGGTTAGCGTGCTGGTGCCGGTCATTGCCGGGTTGCCGTGATCCTTGATCACGATCGGGATCAGATACTCTTTCTGCTGCTCGCGATCGAACGAGCGGAGCGAGGACACGATCGCCATACCGTCCCCGTTGGCACCTTTCTGGTCCTGCTCCACCTTGAACGACGCCCGGATGATGTCGTCCGCGCCCGGATCGAGCCGGAACTGGAACGGTGGCCCATTGCTCTTCGAGCGGTCATCGTCGTCGGTGGCCAAAATTTCCACAACCTTGCGCGGCGGAACATGCTCGGGCAGCACAGGCCGGTAGTCCTTCAGGAACTTGGGCGGATTGTCGTTGATGTCCTGCACGATCACGGTCAGCGTGGCGGTGGCCGTTTTCGGCGGTATACCATCATCGATTGCCAGTATCTTCACCTGATGCCGGGGCGTCACTTCCCGGTCGAGGTTGCGCTGAATCGTCACCGTGCCTTCCTGGTTGATCGAGAACTGGCGCTGCCGGTCGGACGAGCGATCGATCGCGTACGACACCTTGCTCTTGCCGCCCTGGTCCGGATCGGTCGCCTTGAACGTTTCCAGCGTTTTGCCCACGTCCGCATTCTCGTACACCGAAACCTCGATGTTCGGCCGCTCGAACTGCGGCTTGTTGTCGTTGATGTCGCGCAGCTTCACCACCACCCACGAGTACGCCACGTGGTACTTGTCGTTGTCGTTGTCCTCGCCCTTGTCGTTCACCTGGATGCGGAACCGGAACCCGTTGCTCTGCAGCGGATCCTCGTAGTCGAGCGGCTGCACGATCTTCAAGCTGCCCGTACCGTCGTTGTTGCGCACCATCGTGAACTTGTCCGCCCCGTACCCACTGTTGTCGATCACCTTGTACTGGAACTTGTTCGTTTCGTCCTCGTCGTGCACCGTCACGGTGAGGATGGGCATTTCCGGCAGATTGGTACCGTCCGTTTCGTCCACCTCCGTGAACCACTCGTCCTTGGTGAACTGGGGCGGCATGTCGTTTATATCCTTGACGCGTATAGAGGCCGTCCCAGTCCCTTTCAACCCCCCGCCATCCATTGCCACGACCTGTATCGAGTAGTCCGGCGTGCGCTCCCGATCGAGACAGCAGACAGCCGTCTTAATCACGCCCGTGTCCGCCTCAATCTCGAATATCGGTGAGCCCGTTTCCTCCTCTATCACGTTCTTTTCGATGGAATATATCAACTTTGCGTTCGTACCTGTGTGTGCGATTGCGTTTGTGTGTGTTGTGCAATGGGGAGGCAAATGAAGGATTAAAAAAGAAAACGGTAGCCCACTGGACATTTGAAAGCGCTCATCGTCTCGGTCATCATTGGTTTGTGTGTAACAATGAGTCCAATTGATGAGGACACAATCAAACACTGGCGGGCGAAGAAGAATAAAGCACCACACTTACCTTCATTCGGGTCATCGTAGTCGACGGCCGTCATGGTCATTACAACCATGCCGGCGGTACCGTTCTCGGTCACATTGCCGAAATAGACACCCTGCGGGAAGATGGGCGCATTGTCGTTGATGTCCTTCAGGTTCACCTGTACGTCCGCGTAGCCGACCAGCCCTTCGCCACCTTCGTCCTGCGCGAACACGGTAAAACGCCACTGCGGTCGACCGTTCGGTTGATCTCGATCCAGTGGCTGTGGAAAAGTAAAAACGTGGGGGGAAACGATGAGAGAAATCGTACCGGTACGCTGGAATCTTTTCAGCGTTGCACTTCTGACCGGTTGGACCGTGACAGAGTGGGTTCAATGATAAATCCCTAATTTACCCAATCGACCTGCTCATTGGTTGGGTCAACTGGTTTCGTCGTGGCGCGACCTGTCCGACAGCGCACAATGTGGGAAGTGGGCCAGTTCGTAGTAAACCCTTTCCCCGGGTTCGGTGCGGAAGAGAGCGGACAGCGAACATCATTACAAACACACATCCAACCAGATGACCCCACACTTTGGTTTTATTGGATCCGGGACAGTGGCGAATCGTTTCGTGCGAACCGACAGAGACACGGTACATCATTGTACCAAAAGAGTGTCACAAACAAACACGCGCAGACCGTGCCCAGAAGGACATCATTATCAAGTAGGGCGAGAGAATCGATCAGTGTTCCATTTCCCGTTCAATTAACTCGACAAATTGAAAATGGCACTTTGTGGCACACGATGCTTCGCGTGCGCTGTGCTACAAACACTCGGAAGGGAAGTGAACTTGTCAAAGATACAGACGAAATTAGATCCCTTCAGTGCCGGTGGTGAAGGTGAGTTCCGTTGAATCATTCGCCGTGATAAAGCTCGGATTTGTGTCACGGGGAGTGAGACATTTGCATCGAAATAGTTAAGCTTCATCATAGAACGATAGTTTCCTTTGGATCTCTACTTGGTGTTGTGTTGAGTCTGCTCTACACCCTTAAAAGGTGAACGGATGCAATAACAAAACACTTACTTGGAAGTTTTAAAACGGAACAACTAAGCGGATTAACACAAAACACAAACCAAAGTTTCGAGAAATGGCAACAGCGAGTGAAACTCGTGCCATGATGTATTCGTTAAATGAAACAAATTTATTCAATTAGTGGTTCCGTTGTTTCTCTGTCACTGTGAGCACCGCACGGCATAACGTTGCAAGCTCTAATAAATCTCGGTTACCGCACGTCATCAGAACAAAGCACGTATCATGAGTTAAAACACTTCCGAGAGAGAGAGAGAGAGAGAGACAGAGAGATGGTTGCTTTGCAAAGCGTAACGTAAGGTGATTTGTTGAAATATGCCATATCCTGCTGACACTGCGGTCAGTGGTCAGTGTGGTACTGCCCTACCTTTTGCCACGGTTCCCATGCACCCGGGTGTGAGGTCACAATTCCATGCACTGGGAAACTTTATTGTTTACCTGATTTTCACCGTAGAATCATGCAGGTGTGTTGGTGCCTTTCTTACAACCCTTCATTTAATAAATTATTCAAAAGCGTTAACATAAGCGAGAGACAGAAATCGAAAGTGCAAGTGCATCGTGTACTTGTGTGTGTCGTTATGGAGATCCGGGCGAGAGCGAGGCACAATTACGATGTACCTTCTTACATCGGAACGGAACGGTATTAGAGGCGTCTGCCTCTAGGTTGCAGCTGTCGGGATAGAAATTTCAACGCCTTGTAGTGCGCGCGCGTGTGTGTGTCTACGTTCACGTTTGACCAAATGCGCTTTTCCAATGGTAAATAATTAATTAAATACAGCTCGGACAGAAATTGGCTTAAATTGTTCCGTGCTCGTTGTTTGCTGTTTGCCGTGAGGGAATGGAAGGAACGATGACGATCATGGGAATGAAGCATTGTGCATTCGTACGAGATGGTATGAAATCAGGACCTAAGTGGACAGAGCCTACAAGGAGGGCGGGTTGTTCTAGCAGCTGCTGGCCGAGCGGACGAGCGCTTTAGACGACTGATTAAATTAAAATCTCTTTTCCTGTTCGGGTTGGTTGATGAAGCGGCGCTGTGTTGCAAAACCAGCGGTTAGTTAATATGTGGTTCACTCTTGCCAACGATCGCCGCATTTGGAGAGTGCGGTGTTCCAGGAAACATATCATCTGAAAATGTTTTCATTCTAGAATTCCAGCTCCATGTCATGCGTTCGTGGAGGGTGGAGAACAGCTTCCTGCATCCATTTCCATTTCCCGCTGGAAGAAAACACATAACAGTAATGGAGCACCGTACGAGTTGGAATTTGAAATTCTTGGGTACGATTTTGCACCCGTGCCCGTCATAAATCAGGGTCTCATTCAATTAGGCGCCAGCATTTCTTGCAATTGAACGGCAAATCGGTCGTTCGTTACGACGCAAAATTAATATTAATTGATATTGGAAAGCTCCCCCCGATCCTCCCGCAACGAGCAGCGCTAAAACGGAACGTCCGTACCATGCCCGTGATCAAGTTGACGATTGGGACATGTTTGTCGCCATATTGTCATTTAATTCACAGCTGTAGCAGCAGCAGCCGGCATGTTTCTTCAGCAAGGCCAAGTAGGTTGTTTCGTACAGATTGTTTCCGGTGGCGA
This sequence comes from Anopheles coluzzii, assembly GCF_943734685.1. Taxonomy (NCBI): domain Eukaryota; kingdom Metazoa; phylum Arthropoda; class Insecta; order Diptera; family Culicidae; genus Anopheles; species Anopheles coluzzii. The sequence continues at coordinate 41,096,027 of NC_064671.1, read as the reverse complement.
ATGAAAATGCCCATTTTATACGTGTCCATTTTGGGGTCGGTTTTTTTCACTCATTCTATCTCTCTCTCTCCAAATGGGCGTGTGCATATTTTTCACCAATTTTTAAACCCACGCACACATACACAAGACCGCGTGAACGATCTTTTAGGCGCGCATAAAACTAACATAACATCAAGCGCAAAACATCTCGTCGTCGTCGTCGTCGTCGTTGTGCATGTTTCGTTCTCGGGCCAGTCACGGCAAGAGCGCATCGCCGTTTCGAAATTGCGCCCATCAGGAACATTTACATGAATATTTCAGCGATATCCACCCAGCCTACCGATGCTGCTGCTGGTGGGGGGCTCAACCCTAAAGCCATTAGCTTTTATGACTTTCAAGACTGTGCAGAGGCGTTCTTTCTGTGTCGCGTGTTATTATTTGTCGAATTTCGGTGCTTGTGAAACGTTCGCAGGAAATCTGCTGGCAAAGTCCGGCTGGGCTGGAGGCGTAGTAGAGAAGTAGAATATGTTTTTTTGTGTGTATGCCTTATTTGTTGCAGTGAGCTTCAGCATGCTGGGTGTCCGCATGTTGCCATCGCACGGTTCAGCGACACTCAACGAACCATCAAACTGTCGTTAGACGGCACGGCAGCAAGCAAGAAAAAAAAAGAAAGGCGCTGCATTACGAAGCATTTTTGCACACAAAAAAACAAAACCAAAAAGACCATCCTTGTCGTTTAGCACCCGAAACAATGGCAAAGAGACATCAAGACCAGTGCGCCATCGACACGCGAAAGGAAGCACAAAAAGTATCGCGAATTGAAAAAAGGCAATCAAAAACAAGACAGAAATCAAATTAAATGTACAAGCAAGATTGAGGTTTTCTGCTGCCTACTACCACTACTACCTTTTGCATCGCCACCACAGAAGGCACACACACACAAATACACATTTTCCTCCCTACCATCAAACCCGCACCCCCTCCCCTAGGCGGGTGAAGAAGGATTACGGAAGAGAATCGGATCAATTTCGATTGCCTGTCCTAAAGGGGGAGACCGCAGCAGGCAGGATGAAAGCTATCACAATTTTCCCGCCGGCGAAAAGTGTTGGATTATGGGTGCCGTTTTGGGCGCACAACAGAACACCCGAAAATGAGACAAAACGAAAGAAAATGATAAATTTTACCACCAATAAAGCACACGCTCCCCAGTGATGATGTTGGTGGTGATGGTCGGCATCGGTTTTTCTCCGTGCTCGAACAGGCCTTTCCGAGCGTTCAGAGTGATTGGGAGAAATCCAATAAATGCCGAAAACCGGTTCCACGGAATGGCTCACTGCAAACAGGGACGGGGGGAAGGATACCGGCCCGGCCAGATAGAGCGAAAAGATCATAAATAAATGGCGAATCAAGCTTCCATCCATTTCGATTGCAAACAAAAACATCAAATATAAACTTTCCGCGTCCACACCGTGTGTCTGTTTGTCTGTGTGTGTGTGTGTGTGGGTGTGTGTGTGTGTTTTTGGGTCCTGCTGGAGTGGGCGCGGAAAACCCGAAGACCTTTTCCTCAGGCGTGGTGCGTGGTCGTGTTGCCGGTGGGAAATGCCCGCACATTTTTACAGTGAATTAAATTTCGATTTCCGCGGATGGATACACGTTTAATTGAGTGTAAGAGCGTATCGTTAGCCGAAAACTCAAAGAACGAAAGCTTACTGAACCAATAGCAGTGCTGCTGCTGGTGCTGCTGATGCTGCTGGTGGAAAGATATCATGTTTAATTAATACTTTATTGGCACGATTTATTGTACTTGCGTGCCTTCGATTGAGACGTTTAAGATACTTTAATGTACACAAACCAGCACAATTAAATTCTGTACGTCGCAAATAAGCTCCTTAAAGGCTTCTTTTCCGGCCAGCTGCCAGCGATCCTAAAGTCAACCGAACTATCATTAGTTGGATATTTAATGACACGAGACGAAGCGCACAAGCAGCAGCAGTACACGAACGGGGGGTAAGCTGGCTGCAAATAAGCAAACAATTTCATAATGTTCTTGTAATTTTTGATAGCTTAAGCTGTCGAGTGCCGAGCGAGCCAAAATGCTGCTGCTGCTGCTGCTGCTGCTGCCAACGCTGCTGCTAACGCGAAAGAAGGCTACGACGTATCTTTGCCAAACAAGACAGGGAACGACAGGACTAAAAAAAACCCTCTAAAGAGTTCCACAGGAACATGGCATCCTTCTAGCGATCGTTGTACAAGTGGATAGAAGTGGTAAGGGCGAGGAGCACGATGCGCAAGATGTCTGCGGGTCATGAAAAATGCATCAATGAAAATCCCGTTCCCCGTGACGCGGCAGGGCAGAAAGGCCACCCCATCGTTCGCAATGGGCGAACAGGCAAACTTTGACTACACGAAACGATCTGTAGATAGCAGGAATGGCAGGGCAAAAGGGCGAACACGGTCACAAATACGGCTGCTTATCATAATTACGATGTGCTTTAGGTAACTAACGTGCGGCGGAAATCGGAAGCAGAACCCAAGAGCAAGCGGCAAGAGCAAGCGCAACCGTTAGCCGATTATATTAGTACGAGCTGCTTGCTTGCACTGATCTACTTTTCCCCGGCGGTGCTTTCCACGAAGCAAGACGGTGGCACCGTGTGTCAAACCGTGGCAGACTGGTGCTGGTGCCAAAAAAGAAAGCCGTTCTGTCACTTTTTGATAAGTTCCTGATAAGTTTTACCTCGTAAGTCGTACCGTCTTGTTCCTTTCCGCCCTCCCGTTTTCCCCCTTTACACAGGTGGGTTAAAGGCCAAACGGTTCCATCCGGTCGCTTTGTGCACAATACGCCTTTTATTGCCCCTTCGAGTGACACCCACTTCCGGAACCGGAACGATTGCTGCAGGATTACACACACACACACACACTGTACACATCGACGGTACGGAAGAACGGGAAGTGAGGGAGAAGCCGTCAGAAATCTTCGGCTAAATATTCCAACCTTTTTCGTACTTTTATCGCCCACCTCCACCGTGCGGTCGTAAAATGACATCAAAAAGTCAGTGAAGCAGCGAAGACGGTGTGTGTTAAAAAAAAAAAAAAGAAAATCCTGGTCAAGTGGCCATTCCGTGTCTTTCTCCACTCCAAGTGCGGGACCGACTTTTTGTGCACTGCCCCGCCGGTGAGCAAAACCTTTGGCCGACTTAAATATTATTTATTGAACGTTGCTCTTTTTTCTTCCATTATTTCGTGCTTCTTGTCTTCCTTCTACAATTGGGCCCTTTTGTGTAGTCCCTGTGTTTTTTTCTTCTTCCTCTTTGCTTTACCAACCGTGATAACCGGGGAAAGTTTTTCGTTCACCCAAGCTCAGGGGCTTTTTGTTTCTTCTCTGCCCCTTCGGTGTGCCTGCGATTTTCGGAAATTGGTGTATAATTTCTTGCCTTCTTGGCCACTCGTTAAAGAAGCGCTTCTACCCAAACCAAAAAAAAAAAAGGTAGCTGCTAACAAAAAGCACCGAACAAAATGGGGAAGGACAGGCAGCAAACTTTCGTACTAAGTGGAGAGAAAGACTGAGAACATCTTTTCTCATTTGTTACTTCCCACTGGGGCGCGCCCAGGGCATTCCCGCAATCGAGCAGAGAGTGCGTTTAAAATACGATCCTCCCAAGTAACGGAGGGATATCCCTTCGGGAAACGAACTTAGTTCTTGCTGCTGCTGCCGCTGCTGCTGCTTCTTACTTACTTGCCAGCACGATGAATAAATAGCGATCGTCACAGCTGGTGTCTCGTGGAGGCGGCTGGTTGCTGTGCCTGCAAATGACGGCTGGCGCACACCCTGCTGCTAGAGCTTTGGCAGAAAGATCACAGCCCCCGTATGGTATGGAGGAGATCACATATTTCACGCATCGGTTGAATGTGTGTGGCGTGTGTGTGTATAGAGTGGCCAAACTTTCACCAAAGTAGCTCAAAAACAGACTGTTCGGATTGGGGTGGGGGATTGAAAGCTTGGTTAAACTTTTCCGACTCCTGTCCGGTGTTCCAAAGTTTACGCGAATGTGTCACCACGACGACAGCGGCATACATTCTTCACCACACACGCAAAGGGTGTGTGCCTACAGAACCTCACCCGGTTTAGACGTGTGTTCGATTCTTTGCAATAGCCGGCTGACTTGTTACCGCAGCTCAGCCCCGAGCCTCGATCGATCCGCTCTGTCAAAGCGTAAAATTTGATAACTTTTAAGTGCCCCGGCAGACTACGTTACTTTGCCCAGGGAGAGGAGGCAAACGCAGGAGGCATGTAAAATGGTGTCCGCACCAGCTTTACGTGGAAATGTGACAGGAATTGGTAATACAGCATTCTAGTGGGTGACACTACGTTGTCTCCTTGCTTCCTGCCCGGAGGGGCGAGCAGCAAGTTTCGTTCAAGCGCTCTCACAAATGCATTTTTAATGGCCGTCTATATTGACTGGCGAGTGCTTGTGTTGGGTTGGTTGAACAGTTGTTTCCTTGCTGCGTGTTGCAAGCGGAAGACGTACTATCAGTTTTGACCTTCCGTTTTTGCGAAAATAAAAGTTGTTTTTGACTTTCGGAAAGAAAGCTCACTATGCACACCAACCTACCCAGCTCGGTGCTCGGTGGTTTTTCCGTGGGTCAGAGGGTTTTTGGTTAGTAAACGTAATGGCACACATTTTCATGGGAGCCGTTGGCACTTTTTGACACGTTTTTGATTCTTTAAGCGAGAAATAAGTTCGATGCGCCAAACCATTGAGTGGAATCGTAAATTCATTGGCACTAGAGCAAAGGTAGAGGTTTGAAGCTGAGTTTCCAAATTTTTGCCGCATAAGAAATGGAGCAAAAATTGTGCAAAACTTCACATCAAAAACTACGAACAAGGCAGAATTTTAATTGCAGCGCGCGCTTTTCTGACGCGCCCTAAATTGCATCCAATTAGAAAGAGCGGGGAGAGCGAAGCTAAAATCGCTCATTTGAATTTATGACTTTGGCTCGGGTTGGCATTAAACCAAATGCGGGAGCACACCGTCTTCCCGGTCGGCACGGTGCGTGATCCGCCCTTTCGAACGACGTGATGAAGTCATTAATTTAGCGGAACTTCACCTCAGCATCTCTGGCCAGCTTCTCCTCAGGCAGTTTCGCTCACCCGTGGGCGGAGAGATTAGTTCCGGCATTTTCATCGTTTTCTAAACGAATGTTGACAGCCCACGGTCTGTACGACTGGCTCGGACCGTTCGTAGAACCACCATCGTAGCTTTCGGCGGAGGCCCCAACCCACCCGGTCGGTACTGTAATACTTCTGGCACTTCGATATCGATGTCGATTCGAGCAGGAGGACACGGGAAAGATAAATTGTGCAAAGTTTTTTGATTTATGACAGCTTACGGCCGGAAGCAGAATACACCACACACACACACACACTCACACATACCGCCTTCAGAAGATACTTATTGCAAGGCGTCGACACCCAGGCATTCGATGAGCATTGCGGGTTCTGCATTCGACACAGCCAGGAATCGCTGCGCGTGCAAAGCGGGAGCACGTAGTACGGTCTAGGGAGGACATTCTCATAATATTCTTGTCGTCGGTATGATTAAGCCAATCCCGGGTAGTGTCCATTATAAAGAAAGCTGAGTTGTCTGGGACGGAAGGGGAAAAGTTGCTCCAACGCTCATTGCGTTGCCCGTTTAGCAACTTGCCAACTGTGGGGAGGAGATCAACGCAGAGGAGAAGAGAAAAGCCAACCGGAAGTCAAATGGTCACGATGGTCCGAAACTATTCAATTTGCTCTTGATGTCAAAGCGATGAAGCGATCTGGTAGTGGTGGTGGTGGTGGTCGTGGTGCCTTTCGCAACAGTACCATTCCGAGACTTATCGATTTGTTCTCAATTCTTGCTGATGCTGGTGGCGTATGCTGTTCGAACGGTCTTGAAGTGAGGTGTCATGGAAAATGCTTCCGGATACAATCGAGCGTACGGCAAGACGTACCAGCTAGAGCAACTTCTACAATCGATTCAACCCAACCCCAAAGTCTGCCCGGTGCCCTCAGAATCCCGGGGCTCGGTAAACACAGATGAGCGTAGTTAATTAAGACCGCAGCAATAGCATCCATGCACCTGTGTCTGTGGAGTGTCAACTTACCTTGAGCACAAAGATTTCTCCGGTAGTTCGATTAATGTCGAACTTGCTGTTGGCGGGATTGTCCGGATCGATACCCTGACCGGTGAGGAAGTAGACGATGTTCTGTGGCCGATCCTTGTCGCCATCGGTGGCGGTGACCTGTTATCCCCCAGGGACCGGTAACACGGTATGTATGTTTGATGAGCAGTACAGAGAAGAAAAAAAAAACACAAAATCAATCAGTGATGATACATCTTAGATGAGCAGCAGGGACGCGCCAAGATTGGATCGTCTGCAGTCCCTTGCAAAATGGGGCAGCAATTTTTACAAGATTTAATCTAAAAAAGGCATGCAGTTGGAATGCTGGGAAAGGGAAAGGAATGTTCATGCAAATTGGATAGAAAACGAATCAAATTGGGATGAAAGGGAATTAGTGCTAATAGAGCAAACTCAAAGCAATCTACTACGATTGGTTAGTCAAACAGATTTTCCTTTTCTCCTTTCCTGCATTAAGCAGATTTGCGTGAGCAGCGCTGACCACCGGCCGCCCTTGGACACCCAAGCACATACCGAAGACCGTCATCGCTTGGGATGGAAATGAAAGAAATTCAATTATTTACAAGACAAGGAAAGAAAAAGAGCACATTTACTGTAGCGCACATAGGTAAGCAGTGTAGACTTTAATCGATACAACGAAACAGCAGGATTAGGATTATTCGATCTCGCTAATCAAGACCATGTGGTAAAGCGACCGGCTGATACTGTTGCTACTGCTGCACGGAGTTCTTTGAAGATGTGGTTAGCTGGGATCGGGCTGTAGTAAACAGGATGCAACTCGATAAGAAGTCAGTCGACCAAACGCAAACGCACACACACATCGTACTGCTGCATTTTCCACGTCGCTAGACATGAAAGCCGGGCTCGGTCTGACTGTGTTTCCACCAGGTGGGTGGCTTTGCTAAACGTGATGTAGTGTGTCACTAGTTAAACGTGATGTAGCAGTCGGTTTGCTGTTGTATCGCTAGTTTTGGGTGTGTTTGGGATAAGTATGAGTGCATTAAATAACTTTTCATCAGCACCGGTGCTGTGTTACCTAGACGGAACGGACGTGCGCCATGTATCACCTGCACCAGCCCGGATATTTTGAGGGCGTTTCAGTGCCACCGCGCATTTGACACGCATACCAACACGTTCATAAAAACGTCCGAGAATAATGTGAATGCATGTGCGTGTGTGTGTGTGTCCACGTGAGGATGGATTAGAATTTAATTAGCGCCCGGATCAAAAGGATTCTCTGCTGATGACACTATTTTGTCGCCTTGGCCGGAGATTGCGCGCATGCAGGTGTGCATTTGGCAGGATTAAAGGATCTTTCCAAAGCCAAACCCGGCAGTGCTAATGAGTGCCATTTGCAGACAGAAGAGAGTTGTACGGACGGCCGTATGCACTTCAGGCGGAGTAGGTGTGTGTGTGATTTGTGCGTGGAAGCAGTATGCTCCAGTTGAGATTCGACTGAAGCACAGCATATAACGCATAAAGGCAATGGCGTAAGAAGCTTAACGGCTCGCGGCATGAAACGAATAAGCTCGTACCCTTCATAGTTAATTTTACGAATGAAAGCACGCCATAATTGGATATAAGATGATGCCAATTCTTTAGAGGTGCCGGGGAAAGTGCATCAGCAATGGGAAGCAGTGATGTATGCATGTGACATTCGCAGAATTGGGGAGGTGTCGATGTAAGACTACGTCTCGAATTGATGTTCAAAGTGACGATAATTCACACCTTCGTAAAAATTTGTTCAATTTTTCTAGTTTACTTGATTTTGTGTGATAGACAGATGCACAAGTTTCAAAAGGAAAGAAAATGCATTATTCATCAAAAAGCATCAATTTATGTACCTAGCATAAGCATTATATCGTAAGTCTAAACCAACTCAACGTAACCATTTTCATACAAAGCTTTCTATGCTTTGCGTATGTGTTTCGTGATCTATCGGAAAATCAGACAAGACAGAAATAGCTGGTCGCTATGATAACAGTGACGGGGCCGACGATAATGAGACCACCGTTCATGGTTTGGCTCTATCAAAGCATCGGTTCTCCACCATGTCTGACATCTATTTACGCCCTCTTTCATAAACAGCGCTCAAGGCATGTGCTGTCGTAGTGCCGTAGTGGGGATGAAGGAAAATTAATCGACCAAGAGCTTTGGTTGGTTTTGATGGTCTGAAAGGTTGATCGGTTTTCGATTAAGTGTAAATTATGTCAGGACAGATTTGTCGATGCGATAAATGCGATGGATGGTATGGACGCAAATCAGGAGCTGATTTACGGCGAACCTGGGATTTGGGAAGCTCCCACAGCCTATTAGACGTGGCCCGCGGCGCCTCTTTAAACCTTCCCGAGTTGCTGTGGGAATTCCACAAGGACCACTGATAAAAGGTGAATTTAATCAACGCAACAAATGAACGAGGTAGAACTCGTTTATACTAAAATGACGGTCGTTTGCTAATTTATTCATAGTTTTAACAAAATTTGCAGATTAAAATGCAATTACTTTATGAATGTAATCTCGATAGCGCAATGAAAAGAAGAGAGGAAAGTACATCCTTAACATAGTCACTCGAATTTTTCTGCCTTATCAAAGTATCATTGCAAACGATGGAATCCGGAAAGACTGGCTTACACTACACTTACTCACACTCTGATGTAATTAAACATCGTACACGTCCAACAATTTCGTGTTGATTTAATCAACACACAACACAACACTCTTGATTGGGGCAATTTAGACGAAAGGTGTTTTACATCCTAATGGAAGTTGTTAGCACAGGATCGGCCTGATAGTGCGACAGGGAATGGTAGTAGCGGTTACGAACAAATTAGTGATTTGTTTCAATTTGTTCACACATTCCCCTTCCAATACTCGTCCAACCTATCACGTGTGCGTCGCTAAAACATGGTTCCAAACGATGCTATCTAGCACACCGGCCCAATTGGCTCACAATTCGATTTGCGATACAAAAATTGGTTACATACATGTTTTTTGTTAAAAAAAAAAATAAATCCATTTTCAAACGGAGTAATCGGGGGAGAATGGGCATATTAGCCGTTGGAAAAGCTCAGTGAGAGGAAAGGTGCGTGTGTAAATGTGTGTGTACGTATGATGGGATGAAATTTATGAAGCACCGCGCGTTTGCATCACCGGCGAGGATGGGAATTTATGAGCGCACTCCCCCCGCATGGGTGATTATGGTTCGGGATAATAATAGCTGATGTAATTTACTACTTCCGCCTGGGAGTGTGCAGCTGTATCAATGCACTGCACATTAGGGTTTGGTTTGGGTACTGCAATGGGGAGGAGGTATACCGTTTCCCTGCATTATGTGATTTTGTAGTTTTATTTTATTTTTGTCGTTGCTTAACAATTTGAATTTCCACTACTCATTGAAACTTGTTGTTCCGTGCATGGTGAAATTAACTATTTAATAAGCTCGACGAGGAACAAAACTGCTGTTTGTGGCTGTTTTGTCGATGAAAAGAGCTTCATTCATCGCTAGATTGCTACTTGACGTGGAGGAACGCCGCACTCGCTTTGGCTCCTCTGAGCCGTTTATTCGTATGTGCCATGAGTTTAATGCTATTTGTGATCGTCATCAACCTGACATGTCGCGCACCGCATTGTTAAATAGTATTCGTGTCGTGCGACCTTTTACATGTTAATTTTGTTACTTAAGACTAAGCGTGACAAATGAATGACTGAAATGTGACTATGTGAATGTAATGAATTCGCTTCAAGTGGGCCACTTGCGGTCCGTTGAATTTTAATTAATAAATAACAAATAACAAATTAATCAAAAATTTAATTTTGCGGTGTGTTTTTTGTTACATGTTACACGAGAAAGAAAAGTAAAACACATAAGTAGTAGGATTTTTTTAATTATTAAATGAAGCCATTATATTGTTTCAAGACTTACAATCAAAGCAATAATGATTCTGCTTATTTGTAATGAGTCAAATTATAAAACAATCAATCCGTTTAGGATCATTTTTAGTGAATTAAAGAGCAAACATCGTTTGTCGATGGAATCCTTTCATTACGCGAGCTGCATTACACAATAACTGTTCGGTTGACAACCCCTCAAAGAGTGCATCGTTAAGCTGTTTGAATTTAACGTGAGACTTTTGCTCCCACATGTAAAATTGCAATATGATTGCCGGTAAAAGTGTTTAAGTAAAAAGGAAGAATACAAAAAAGCTGCAGTATAGCTTCTAGCACTAAGCTTTTCTGGGATGAGGGAAAGCTTTAAAACAGTAGCGTGTAGATATAAACCACTCAAAGCCGTTGCTGCTGAGCCGAAACGATGGCACACAAACGAGAAGTTTGGCAAGCTTTTCTTCCCATTTCTTGGAAAAAGTTAGATAATGATAATACGAGCAGAAGGGAAGAACGCCAACAAAAAAACAAAAATCGCTCACAGGTGAACCTACCAGGAGCAGCAGCAGCCGGTGGAAGAGGCAAACCGGGATGCCCGATCGGTGTAAGGGGAGCGGAGGAACGAAGTGAAGCGAGAAAAGTAATTTTCATATTTCATATCTACGATAACTTTACCAGACAGATAACCTCGTCTGACTCGAGGGCCAAACACACACACACACACACACACTCAAAATAGTGCGCCGAAGAGGGCTGGCTTAAGAAAACGCTCGCTCACTTCTTGAAAGCAGAAAGACTGCAGCAGCAGATAATCAACGTCTTATTCTCTCGCTTCTCATCCTCTTCTTGTTGTTTGTGCCATAATGGATCAGCTCACCTTTCCCAGAAGGGAAGCAACGAGGGCGAGAGTGAAATATTGAATTTTAAGAAATTCCTCACCTTAGCTCCTTCGGTCCTCCGCTCTTTACCGCATATTCTGTTACGATAACACTGATAGAATAGGGTGAAAATGGGTGGATTATAGTTGTGTATAACGAAATCTGTCAAATGGCTGCGGTTGAACGGGTATTCACAGCCCCGGCAAACTTTGTAATTTACTATCACAGCACGCGACTTTCGCCACTCTATCGCGGTCGGTTCTCGACGTCATCATCATCATCAACATGAGCATCAACGGGGAGCAAAGTTGTTGTTTAGCTTTTGGCTTTATATCGACAGTTCGCGGCAACAAAGAAACGTATAGCGCGCACGCCCGTTACATCTTGCAGTTAGTTCGGTTCAATGCTTTCAGTAATTGGTTTTCTTCGAGAAGAAAAAAAAGGTGCATTGGAAAATTCGTTGCTGTCATTCAGCTGAGTAGCAGCCAACTAGCTGGAAGCAAGAAAAAGCACTGGTGCAGTTGTTCTGGTTGAGTGGAAAGCGTCACCCCAATCAGGCTGGATTGGCACATACTCAAACACTCAGTCATGATCAAAAGGGGAAAGTGGGGTGCCATGATGTACACCACAACATAACGTCAAACACACCATTGGCTAAAATGGAATACCTAAGTTGATGGAGGGAAAAAAGGAAATTTATTAAAATGGGCGAGCGAAAAAGCAATACAAACGCCCTTTTTTGACCAACATAATATTGCAATGCGGGAGGCGGGTAAAAGTGCAGGAACGAGCTTTGGGATTGGCTGCAAACCGAAACCCTCAAAATATGCTCCAGCACGTACCGTATTTCTTTTCACCGTATTTATGGTGAAATGATTTATTGCCAGTAACGCGCAGTGTGTGCAGTGGTGCAACGATTGCTGCATCGAAAATGTCTTCATTTTTCTTGTGCACACTTCCGATTTTGCTGCACGCTTGCTGGATAATTTGCTCTGGGAAGCAGTGGATACGAAAGAAAAGTTTGGTTTTTTGTGTCGCTTTATTGACTAACTTAACACCGCTGCGTTTGCGTCTGGCTAAGCCGGTTGCTACAAACAGAATGCCGTTTCAATTCGAAATTCACCGCTCGCTCTTACCACTACCAGTATAAATTCATCGCATACGCGTTTCTACCTGCTACACGTACACGTACCTGCTACGCTACACGTACCAAACAAGACTACACGTACACCAATACACCGAATGGCGTTTCGCTCGACTTATTATATCGATACATACGTACGTGCCTACCGTCAACTACAAATGTCGTTCCGTGTGGCACGATGCCTCCCTCTCTCTCTCTCCTCTTCATCTTCCGTTATCAACGGAACATACTCCCACACAAGAAGTGTCTAACTACTCTTCTAATCCTGGGATAGGCGCTAACTTATGTATTGGCCGTTTGTATGTTCCACCCTTCGTGAACACCTCTGCTACCCTTACTAAACCGTCAGGCCCTGTATATGTCTTAACAATTCGACCCATCTTCCAAAACTGTGGTGGCATATTATCCTCTTTTATCAGCACTAATATATCTGGTTTAACATTAGCCTGTTTTGTGATCCATTTACTTCGCACTTGTAATTCATTTAAATATTCCTTTGACCATCTTGTCCAAAATTGATCCCTCAACTGCTGAATTCGCTGCCATCTGTTTAGTCTATTTTCCGCAACGTCTATATACGAGCGCTCCGCAACTCCTACCAAGGGTCGATTGATCATAAAGTGCGCTGGTGTCAAACATTCAAGATCATGTGGATCACTTGAATGCGCGTACAATGGTCTAGAATTCAGAATCGCTTCAATCTGACATAGTAAGGTATAGAATTCAAAGATTGCTAACGACGCTGTCTTGTACACCTTTTTGAGTACCGCCTTTACGCTTTTAACTCCACTCTCCCAAATTCCACCGAAATGTGGAGCGTTAGGAGGGATGTGTTTCCAACTGATCTCCTTTGCTTGACAAAATTCAACAAATCCCTGAGCTGCAACAGCTTTCTTATAGGCCTTTCGCATCTCTCGAATTTCCGCATTCGCACCCACAAAGTTCGTGCCGTTGTCACTAAATACCTCCTGTGGTATTCCCCTACGTGACACGAACCTTTTAAAAGCCGCCAGAAACGCTTCCGTCGTTAGATTTTCGACAGCCTCCAGATGTATTCCCTTGGTTACCATGCACACAAATATGCAAATGTAACCCTTCGATGAGGAAACCCGCCGTATTCCTGATCGAAGCAAAATTGGTCCTGCGTAGTCCAGACCAACACGTTCAAACGTCGGAGCTGCATTCACACGATACGAAGGAAGGTCCCCCATCTGTTGGCTTATAGTCGTTGGATTGACTCTAAAACAGGTTACACATCCTCGAAGAACCTTGCGCACCGTGGACCGCGCATTCGTCAACCAGTATTGTTGTCGTAGAATGTTGATAACGCCCGAGCACCCCACATGCAGATGCTCACGATGTATCATAGTGATGATTCTGCTCGTAATCACACTCGTATTAGGCAGCAACAATTGATGCTTGCTTTCGTATGGTAGCTGAGAATGTTGCAGACGTCCACCCACTCTTAGCAAACCATCTTTTAGAAACAGGTTCAAATTCGCAAAACGATGATTGCGGCTACCGTTTTTGACTGCCGTTATGATGCTCGATAGTTCCATCTGCTGAACTAATCCTACAATCCGTCTTGACGAATCTCGTAGTTCTATAATTCGCAAGGTAGAGTCCTTGATACGATTCTCCTTCAGACGCCTGGTGTTGTCTGCGAATCGTAAAACATATGCCATTATTCTTTGAACCTTACGAAATGACTCATACCTGAATAAGAACGGAAACTCCTCCTTGGCCATTGCCACGTGAATTTTAATCTCCGAGCGTAGTTCCGGAATGGCAGATTCAGGAAGATCCCTTACCGGCTCAGCTTCTACCGTACATTCTCTCAAGAATGCTGGCCCGTTCCACCAAAGCTCGTTGTCGGCAAGTTCAGAAGCCAACTGTCCTCTTGACACGATGTCCGCTGGGTTGATTGCTGTGTTAATGTACCGCCATGTAAACTCGCGATGAGACGTGATCTCTGCTACTCGGTTGCGTACAAACACTTCCAAACGATCTAAAGGTTTTTTCAACCAGGCAAGCACCACCTGACTGTCGGACCATAAGTTGATGCTTCTAAACGTTGTTCTAAACAAAGCATCCACAACCTTGATCGTCAATCGGCACAGAAGCACCGCAGCCATCAGTTCCTTTCGTGGTATCGAAGTAGGTTTCAGAGGAGCAACCTTAGACTTGCTTGTCACTAAACGTACCTCAGCACTACCATGTCCATTAACCGACCGAATGTACACGCACGCACCGTATGCTTTGTCCGAAGCGTCTGCAAACCCATGCAACTCGAAGAAGCCTGAGTCATCGTTCACCATTTGACGCGGAATACGTATTTGATTCTCTCTTGGTAACGCAGCAAGAAATTTCGTCCATCCATGCAAAAGAGAATCATCCACCTTGTCATCCCAGCCAAGCTGTGCCTTCCACAACTCTTGCATTAACATTTTAGCAATCACAATCACTGGTGAAATGAGGCCAAGAGGATCAAAAATTTTGGCCAATGCTGAAAGCACTTCTCTTTTCGTTGGGGCCGAGTTTTCCGATATCTGTGGAGTGATGAAAATAAATTCATCCGTAGCAGGATTCCACTTGATACCCAAAGTTTTTATTATTTCATTTGCCTTGCTCTCGCCCAACACCGTAAATGAATCTCGATCTTCTCTCGGCACTTCGCTCAACAACACTTCAGAATTAGACGCCCACTTGTGCAAATGCATCCCAGCTGAATCGAACAATTGAACAATCTGACGCTGCACCTCTAACAACTCTTCCACATGGTTCGCACCGAAAAGTCCATCGTCCACGTAGAAGTTTTCCTTTACTACACGACTAGCCAACGGAAACCGTAGCTGTTCATCGTCAGCCAACTGTAGCAAGGTTCTTGTTGCCAAGAAAGGGGCTGCAGCAGTCCCGTAAGTTACAGTTGTTAATTCAAAAACACGGATAGGACTTGATGGCTCAGCTCGCCAAAATATTCTTTGTAAGGGCGTATCCCTCGGGTCAACCTTGATTTGCCTAAACATTTTGGCAACATCAGCACTCAGCACGTATCTGTGCATCCGAAACCTCAGCTGAACTGAGAATAAATCAGCCTGCACAGTGGGACCCGTCATCATAACATCATTTAATGAAATATCATTCACTTTAGCCGATGCATCAAATACAACCCGGCATTTGGTGGTATTCTTGCTGGGGTTCAAAACTGCATGGTGAGGAAGGTACCACCTTTTAACTTCAGCTAAATCGAGCGACTCATCCACCTCGCGACAATGGCCCATAGCCTTGTATTCTTCCATAAACATGGAATACTGCTCCTTCACTTCTGGACGGCGACTAAGCTGAGCTTCCAAAGCAAAAAATCTACGCAAAGCCATCGAACGTGAGTTGCCAAGTTTGTCAACTGTTTCCCTTAATGGAAGCCGAACGATATACCTACCGTCCACATCGCGATGATGACTTTTCTTAAAATGTTCTTCACATTGTTGCGCTTCCGTTTGAACGCACTGTTCGTTAGAAATCTCTTCTATTTCCCAAAACCTTTGCAATAACTGATCTAAATTATCAGAAACTGCTATGTTCGTATGAACACCTTCACCAATGTCACTGCTGTCGATACAGCCACCAATCACCCATCCTAATTCAGTGTCCATCACAACTGGTAGTTCATTCGAGAGTTTGACGAACCCTGACCTCATGATGAAAGGTAAACGATCCATGCCAATAAGCAAATCTATTGACGCCGGCTTGTTAAAGTCAGGATCAGCTAAGTCAAGATCACTTGGTATTTTCAGATTATCAATACTGAAATAAGACGCTGGAAGGGTTCCCGTTATTTCATCATACACAAGACAACGCAAGTCAACAGTAAAGTTTCTACACATTGATTTTACAATCACCGAACAACACTTGTTTACTGGTGACTTAACGTTCCCGATACCTGACACTGGCATGTTAGTATTCACCATTCGACACCCCAATTTATTTACGAGCTGCCGTGTTATGCAGCTTATCTGAGAGCCACTATCCAACAATGCTCGGCAACGCACTAACCTTCCGCCATTGACTATTACGTTCACTAGAGCTGTTTGTAAGATTACACGCACTCTTGGCAACGTTGAAACCCTTGAGTGTTGGCTCACACTAAACACTGCCACATCGGAATCTGGCACTTCATCGGATGCTGTTTGATTCACTACACTCTCTGCTTGATCGTAATGCATGATTGTGTGATGAAA
Organism: Anopheles coluzzii; assembly: GCF_943734685.1. Taxonomy (NCBI): domain Eukaryota; kingdom Metazoa; phylum Arthropoda; class Insecta; order Diptera; family Culicidae; genus Anopheles; species Anopheles coluzzii. Next base: position 41,079,726 of record NC_064671.1, on the reverse strand, counting down.
ACCCGAACACCTTTCACACTTGATCTGTGACTTGCACCGATTTTTCCAATGACCATACTTCAAGCAAACAAAACACAACCCTTTTTTCTTGAGCAACGCTCCTCGTTGTTTCACATTCAATTTGCTTAGTTCGGGGCACTTTTCCGTTTCATGTGCAGCCTTACAAACCGCACACCTTTGCTCAGTGATAGCCGTATTTGCCCTGTATCCAGAACGACCGGGTTTATCGACGAAATTCTTTTGTTTCTCCGATTTACCACTACACTTGCAACGCTCAAGCACTGATACACGACTCTTCAGGAACGTTATAGTGTCTTCGTATTTCGGGAACTCGTTCCGTGATACAGTTGACTCCCATTGTTTGCGCGTTTCATTGTCCAAGCACTGTGAAATAATGTACACCACAAATTTCTCACTCAGACCATCAAAACTCTCACCAAGAAACTTCAGATTCGCAACATGTGTCTCTATACCCGTCACCAGTTCACGCAAACACTCATAATTTTCCTGCTTCATCTTTTCCGTATCCAAAAGTCCCTTGATGTGCAAGTCCACTATCCGTCGTTTGTCGTCGTACTTTTCTTCGAGCAATTTCCATGCATGATCATAATTGCCATCACTGATCGTTTTTGCATCAATTATCATTGATGCTTCACCCGTTAGAGCTCTTTCCAAATGATAGAGCTTGATTCGTGGTTCTTCGTTGGTTTTATCAACCACGTCCCGAAACATTACCTTAAACAATTGCCAATCCTCATATCGTCCGCTGAACGATGGAATGGCACGCGGCAACGATGTGTGCACCACTACAGGCGCACTCGCTTGCACGGGTATTGTTTCTGGTTCTTTCTTTTCAACCACAGGCGGCGATCGGCCTTCCAACGTTGACTCCAATTCCGTCATTGTGTCCTCGTATAGAACACGGAATTCCTGGTAAGTCGCGGTTTCACTCTGACGATCACTCGCTGATAAGCTTTTCAACAAACGTTGATGGTGATCGAGAAACTGTACACTTGCACCTTCCACTGACCTTTGAAATATTCTCAACCGTGCGTTGGAGAATTCGCTCCCTTCGTCAGCGGCCTTTAGCAAAGTGTCCCTTATTCTCACCACCTCGTCGATTGCTGCTTGTCGCATAAAACCATGCGCGTCCGGATCAATCTCAATAGATTGCACCTCTTCCGCATGTTCCTCGTCGGGCTTCTCCTTCGCAGACTTCGATGTTCTAGTCATCATGATGCACACTTCTAACACTTTTCTAACATCCGGTTCGAAGGACCAATGGATAATTTGCTCTGGGAAGCAGTGGATACGAAAGAAAAGTTTGGTTTTTTGTGTCGCTTTATTGACTAACTTAACACCGCTGCGTTTGCGTCTGGCTAAGCCGGTTGCTACAAACAGAATGCCGTTTCAATTCGAAATTCACCGCTCGCTCTTACCACTACCAGTATAAATTCATCGCATACGCGTTTCTACCTGCTACACGTACACGTACCTGCTACGCTACACGTACCAAACAAGACTACACGTACACCAATACACCGAATGGCGTTTCGCTCGACTTATTATATCGATACATACGTACGTGCCTACCGTCAACTACAAATGTCGTTCCGTGTGGCACGATGCCTCCCTCTCTCTCTCTCCTCTTCATCTTCCGTTATCAACGGAACACTTGCATTGGCTTGCTATGTGCATTGGAGTAACAAAAGAAACATGTAATGCGTAAAGAGGGAACTTTTAGAAGCTCCAAAAGCAATCCTGTATAAGCTGTCATAATTGTGCCGATGATTGCAAAATTTCTCACCAGCACCATTTCCCCCAGAAGCTGTGAGTGTGGTAAGTGGTGTATCGGTGGCATAAATGGCTACACCAAATTTTGGAGATTTCTTTTGAGCCTGAAACACGATACGATGCTATTATGGAGAAGAAATGCACATCATACAACAAACACGCTCAATTGATGATTGCTTCACATTTTCCCAGCAGCATTCATCGACGGGGAAAGACGGGTGCAGGAAAAGACCCGTCATTTATTGTGTTGTCTGGCCAATTTTACACACTGTGCCTTCTGTCGGCTCTCATCTTGTACTTTCCGGGCATGCATAATTCATCAAACAAATGAGCAGCACCACCTTGTCAATTGGCCTGGCCTGACGACGGAACGTACCTAGGAGATTTGAAACATTTTCACTTTGTTTGCTCTCACCCAGCCTAACCTTCGTCGGATGCTCGGATGATTGGTTTGTTTAAATTCTACAAATTCTCCATCTTTTTTTTGGCTTGCTTTTCTTCTGTGAACTTTCCGGACAGATCAGAAAACGAGGGGGGACGGGGGTGTACAACAGAAGCATGAAATAACAATAACATTTCAATTCAGCCACTGCCCATCCATCACAAAATGGGTCGCTTTTTTGCCATTTCGACGAATTTGGTTAGCACATGAAGCACACATTTCTAGCAGCTTTGAATTCTTAAAGATTTTCATTCAATTCACCACAGCACAGCAACAATTCATCATGTTGTGCTGGAAGCGGGAGGAGCAGCACTGAAAAGGGAGTTTGTACAACTTCCTGGAAGAGCCATTTCCCTGAAGCTGTAGCAATAGTTTTGTACTAGAAGTTCAACAATTTTCCGAGATAGATCGGTTTTTCACTTGTGTACAACTGACATTTTTCGGAAGCCCGTAAGAAGCACTGGGCGCTCTGTATTGTCCGCTCAGTTGATGAAGGGGGGATTTTCTTGCGCTGAAAAGGGAGCCATGAACCGTCCCAACTGCTTTGGTTGGTGCTGCAAAATGTTCATAAATTTCACTCGCGATGAACCAAACTGACAGTACTAGCTGCAGTTGCTACACTACACAGCAAGTAATTCGTTTCGAGGCGTGGGGATAATAGCAGACAGTGAGCGGATGTTCGCCCTGCAGCTATTGCAGGACGAGTGGTGGAGAGTTTCGTTTGCTCGTGATGCTTCAATGGAATGCAACGCAAACGTAACGGGAACTAAAGCTAAAGAAAAATAAAACATCCACCACCCTGTTCTGTTCGCATGAAACTTGGTAGAATGATCCACACTGAGAAAGGTGGAAAGAAGGTGGAAAAATGTTTCTAGTTGCATAGCACAGAGAAAAAAACGCCAAAAAAGAAAATTGGCACACACAGAAAAAAGAAAAGAAAAAAAAAAATCCAACAGAACAGAAAGAAATGGCATGAAAATGGACCAAACTGTTGCCTAGAACAAATTGTTCTAACGAGATTTTAATTGAATTTGGAAAGTTGAAATGCTTTTCTCGTTTTTTTTTCATCGTTTCTGCTCATGTTCGCTTGTATGGTGCTGTATTTTTTTGTTGGTTTCTTTCTCGATCTAAACGAACAAGCGCGTGCTGGCGACCATTCAAAAGGCATCGCCAGGCTTTGCTTCATGCTTTATCGGTTTGACACTGCGCGGTGGGCGCAAGGAGGAGGGAAGTAAAGGAAACGGGAGCTACGAAAAGATACACATTTTTCCACCCTGTCACTATTCGTTTGTGATCCTACTTTTCTGATTTTTTCCCTTTTTGCAGAAACATGGCTCGTGCTGGGGCAAGAGCAAATTCCAGTGGAAAAATGAGCAAAAAACATTGGTCATTTTCTAGATCGCCATTCGTCATTCCAGGGCTGGCGGAAGAGTGGAACCAGCGGAAGGACGGCAGAATGTCGGTCATGGTGGCAATTCATCATTAAAACTCAACCGAACTTCCGCACCACTACGGAGAGCGGACAGGTAAATTACTTAATTTCCGTTCATTAGACGGTGTTGCAGAGCGTTTGCAATCATCTTGGGCGCTTGGGAGCCGTTCGCTTCTGCCGATTTTCAGCAGCTGCTGTTCGCTTTGAAGATCTTTTGCAATTTGTTCAGCACACCAAAACAAACACCAAAAAAAGCCAACCAGGCACAGGCAAAACACTTTCAAATCGTTTAGCGCATTGCAGAAAAGCTGTGCGAAGCGATGCTCTGTCGGTTGACGCTTGCTAGCGTCGTTCCAATGACAAGACAAGAGGCAGAAAATAGCTTCTCGCATTCGTCGCACTACTTCCTCGCGGTATCGTTTAAAGTTATTGACCATTAAGCGTTTGTCACCACGGGGAGATTCTATCGCCCTTCGGCGCCGTGTCTTTTGTGTGGAATATTTAAACCAAATCTCGCCGATTGGTCCTTACGGCGACGATAATCGTTTGTACACCAAACTTACGGCACGGTGCGCATTACGCACTCTTTAATATCCATTAGCGCAACCCACTTGATGCTGTTGGTCGGTGGGACGGGACGGGACAGGCGGCGCGTTTAAATCTGTGGCCCCATTTTACGCACATGAAATGTTCATGGAAATTTAAGCTTCAAGTACCCCATAAAAGCGCGACAAGAAATATCATTTCAGATAGAGTAAATGGGAATTATGGCTGGCGGGTGGTGCGTGCACACGCACCGCTTAATTCTGATGACTGGTTTTGCACGCGCGCTTAAAAACGACAATCCACGTTTGGCTTTTAAGCGGGTGGAAATTAATGAGAGGAAAATATACGCCGTACCATAACACGTAGCGAGACAAACAATGTGAAAAAAGGATATTTGGAGATTTGAATAGAGTGCTTTAGTAAAAGCGCTTTAGTTGCAACTATCATAGACATGGTGTTACGGATTCCAAATTACAATTAATGACCACGTGATCATTACCACCGTACTTACACACGCATAAGCAAGTGGTTCATACGCATCGGGGTAATTTTATTTTAAATTCCTGGTGCGTACGGAAGGTATTATCGAGCTTTTCTATTTGCTACATTACAATATTAGGCTTACATTCAAAGCGCAAGAGATACGAATTGATTGCAACAATCGTTCACTCGCCCATAAAACGAATCAAAGCTTTTCTCCCCTGGCGTGGTATTTATTTCGATACGACACTGATTGTGCGTTTCATTTGCGTGATTGCCGATCGCAATAGAATTGGACAATGAAACATTCATGTGGTAAAGAAGGAGAAGAAAATGGCTTCAATGTTTAGCTGACGACAACTTGCGAGCATAGGAAACGAAGGAATAGACAGGCATTAGCGAAAGGCAGGGCAAAAAGGCCACCTATGGTAACTTACACTGTAGCATGCATTTGGGAAAGGTTTGTATGGTGCAAAAATCCACTCTGGTCTATGTTTGTGAAAATTTTGTATAATTTGTAGAGAAGAGATACGTTTTTATAAATAAAAAATGTTAAATAATATGATATAAACTTGTTCTAACTTTCCATTCAATTATGGAGGTATTTAAATATTTAGCTCAAAAGGCTTTTCAATTAGGATAAATTGTGGATTGTCTATTACTAAGTCTTAGATGTAAACTGAATTATTTGTGAAAAATAAAACATCATTTTTCAGTATGGCCATTGTGCTTCGTCTTTTCCTTCTCACCATCAAGAGAGTGACGTACATATGTATAAAAAAGAGAGGCCACAGCATCCCAACAGCCATGGAAACGCCGGGCACGGTTGATTTGATAAAGAAAATTCTTTTTCCTATCCCTGGTACCAGGGTGAACACACACCGCACATACTACATTGCATGTGGTTTGCGGCTTGTTAGAGTCTCGAGATTGAATGCGTTTTCCTACTCCCGGTGTTTTTTTTTGCAATCTCTAATTTTGCCTACAGCAAGACACAACGTTTTTTTTGTGCTGTGCCAGTAACAACGGAGACGACACACCGGAAAACAGCGACGTCCAAGGACGGATTCAATCGGAAATGGAGCGAGTGAGATTTTTATGTGGCGATTTTTTTGGTCTCTGCAATTTCCATTCCCAAAACCGCAAACAATTCGGAACTGCTGCGGGGTTTTTCCCCCGTGGGATGTTCATACGCTACAATGGGTTGTGACGGCCATCGACGACCATGTATGTGTGCAGTCGCTAGCCTGTCGTTGGTCGTTTGTCCTTGGCATAAATATCGAATTAATTCCCGGACGAAACATTCTTCCATTCATTGTGTTTTTTTTTTGGTTCTGCTGGTCTCAACCGTTTTGTTGACCATTCGTGGGCAATGTGTCACCCGATGTGTGTTGGAGTGGATTGATTTGTTTTTCTATTTCGACAGGACAGAAAATCTACCAGCTAGCTGTCTATATAAGGTTTTTTTTCTGTTCGTTTCGGTAGCTTGGTGCACATGGTACAGTAGACTCATCACCCGCCGCCAAGACGGGCGCTAAGGTAAGCGCCACAACAAGTATGACAGTGTGCCTGCTATTCGCGTGTATGCAAAGGAATTTCCCATCAGGTTTTGGCGTGGAATGTGTCTGTGTGTGTTCGTATGTTTTTTGCTTTTGACAATTCGCGATGGCAGCACACAAAAACCAGTGGCCATGACGAATGTAACCGTACCTTTCAAAGCATTCGAACGTGAACGTTGGCAAGGTAGTGGTACCACGCTCGGTGGGATTCAATTTTGAGTAGCAGATAATTGAATTTTCAAGTCCAACACGCGCCATACGTCGTTCGATGGAATATGCAAAAACGATTTGCGTGGTGGAAGTGGTCTTTCTTTTGCAAACATCTTCTTACGAGGATCGTGCAGTTTTATTTTTCCAATTCCAATTTGTGTATGCCCAGTGCACCACCGTTTGAATGTCAGTCTTTCACACTTTCGATCCGGTGAATGCAATTTCCTCCTCAGTAGCTCTTTTTCCTGTCACTCGCGCTATCCGAACGGCAGTGCTATGCCAGAGTGTTAAAATCCTTAGTGAAAATAAAGTCACCAAAGCCTTGGCAGTGCCAGTTCAGAGATTGATAGAGCTGCTGGTGCAACCTTTTATTTGGTAAGCTTCACGAAAAAGGGGATGTGTGTGTGGGGTCTTTCTCAGGAAGGTTTTTTTTTCTTCACCATCATACAATTTTACGCCTTTCTTCCAAGTGTCACGATGACATGGGTGAAGGGCAAATAATATTTTGCACGGCTGCGAAACACATTTCAATCACGGTAATGTCACTGGTACGAAGATGTCCGGAGTTTTCATAACGCATGACGGTTACGTAGTGCTATTACAGATGTTGAGATGATTTAATTTCGATAAGTTTTAAATATTTTTAAAAAATTTTACAATTTTTTTTGATAATAGAGTCTACCATAAGGCAACATAAAAATAAACTAATTTGAATGAGCGCAACCGGTACAGTTGTCAACTCGTACAACTTAACAACATGCCTGTCATGGGTTTCAGCCCCGAATGAGACCGTGCCCCCATACGGACTTATTATTCTGTTATGGTAATGAATAAGCCTCTGGAAGCCAAGCCCACTAGTGGTATAGGCAGGCCTTGACCGACTACAATTGTGCCAAAGAAGAAGAAGAAGAATTTGAATAAAGTTACATTGTTCAATATTTTTCCAGTTCTTAACTAAGACAGTAGCTTGTTAAAAATTAGTATTCGTTGGTTGGTTTTGATCGAAATTGTCGAAAAAAAAAATCTATAACAATTAGTTACGAAAAAAATAAGTGAGTTCTGCATAATTCAATAGTTCGGGAAATTTACACTTTTCAGCCTGGAAAACCTATGGACTTTATATTATTTTTACTCTCCATTTACCAAAGTTGCTGCAATGCCTGCAGTATGTTTCCTAAACCTACGTCGTAGAAAAGATTTCGGGAGTGCTAGAGTTAAAGAGAATTTTCATCCTCAAATCGGTCTCATACCAAACGTACTGTTATCCCCGTGAGCCATGTTTGATTGGCCCAAAGTTAACAATTCTACAACAGGAGAAAGGCGCAGACATTCAAGCCTTCTCGGAATGGAATGGTTAAACATTGTGCACTCTCAACAGGAATCTTCCAAGTGTACCACCGTTCTAGTCACCTAAAGGACTAAAACACCAACAGCAAGACAACGTAAAAGCTCCTTGCAGAGGGAGCCCTATTCGTAGAAGAAGAAAAAAAAAAACAAATTTTAAACAACCTAAATGTGTTTGAACGCCTACGTAGGGTGTATGTTTGGCAAGGGGAAGAAGCAATTGCCTTTTGCTGAATATCCAAACAGGTCACAAAATGCCAGGGAAGCAAGAGCCAAGGGGTGGTGAGCTCGATTCCTGGTACACGCATTGCTGAACGATTTCAGCTCGGCAGGATCTCCCCGGCGGCTGGTTCTCCCAGTGCGTTATACACCCAATTAAAACAACACAAACTACTGCACAGGGGTGGGGTAAAGAATTTGCAACAACATTCGGCGTGGAACGAATTTCGATGAAAACGCTGCGGGAACACGCGGAGAGCAAATAAAATTTAATTAATCCAATGTGTCCGCCCGACAATACCGCAGGCAGGTGTTGCTTTCCCATGTGTGACAGCAGGCGGACACAGGAGTATTTGCAGACAGAAAAAAGAGTTTCTCTTACTGATAAACGTGTGTGGATGTGATGTTTGAGACGAAAAAGGGGAGAGTTTTTGGTATCTGTAATAAGCTTAAAAAAGTAATATGGCCCTTAGCAGAGCATTAAACGACGACAGCTGCATTAAGCTAGACAAAGAGGATTAGCGGACATTAACCCGGCACAAAAGAACTCCATTTATATTGATTAGGAATTTTCAGAATTGTCCCCAAATCCAACACATCTATTTCGATCAAGCAAATATAGTACAAAAACAACGAAAAGGGTTAGTAGAACGAAGAGCGATTATACAGGAAACCACCACCAAAAACCCACGAAACGTCAAAGCCACGATATATCGCTGTCGGCGCAGTAAACCGATTGGCACAGATCACAGGTCGCACGAAGCGCTGCCACGGTAGTAGGTGTTACCCGTGCGATAAGGACTCCATCGCAGAGCGGGAGGTCGATTTACGCCAACTGTCAGCTCGATTAACATGCTACCAGCACCCACCCTTTTGAATGAAACAGTGTGTGTGTGTGTGTGTGTGTGTGTGTGTGTGTGTGTGTGTGTGTGTGTGTGTGTGTGTGTGTGTGTGTGTGTGTGTGTGTGTGTGTGTGTGTGTGTGTGTGTGTGTGTGTGTGTGTGTGTGTGTGTGTGTGTGTGTGTGTGTGTGTGTGTGTGTGTGTGTGTGTGTGTGTGTGTGTGTGTGTGTGTGTGTGTGTGTGTGTGTGTGTGTGTGTGTGTGTGTGTGTGTGTGTGTGTGTGTGTGTGTGTGTGTGTGTGTGTGTGTGTGTGTGTGTGTGTGTGTGTGTGTGTGTGTGTGTGTGTGTGTGTGTGTGTGTGTGTGTGTGTGTGTGTGTGTGTGTGTGTGTGTGTGTGTGTGTGTGTGTGTGTGTGTGTGTGTGTGTGTGTGTGTGTGTGTGTGTGTGTGTGTGTGTGTGTGTGTGTGTGTGTGTGTGTGTGTGTGTGTGTGTGTGTGTGTGTGTGTGTGTGTGTGTGTGTGTGTGTGTGTGTGTGTGTGTGTGTGTGTGTGTGTGTGTGTGTGTGTGTGTGTGTGTGTGTGTGTGTGTGTGTGTGTGTGTGTGTGTGTGTGTGTGTGTGTGTGTGTGTGTGTGTGTGTGTGTGTGTGTGTGTGTGTGTGTGTGTGTGTGTGTGTGTGTGTGTGTGTGTGTGTGTGTGTGTGTGTGTGTGTGTGTGTGTGTGTGTGTGTGTGTGTGTGTGTGTGTGTGTGTGTGTGTGTGTGTGTGTGTGTGTGTGTGTGTGTGTGTGTGTGTGTGTGGAGATATTGAAGGTTATTGTAGGTTTGGGAAAGTTCGATTGTCTACCACACTTTGATGGATGGATTAGTGTTTGCTCGTGCTTGTAGATAGGGAGCGCACCTAGAGAGCGCACTTTACGTGCCCTCCGGGTGTATCGATTGCATAAGTTCAGGCGCAAGAGCTTGCTTCTTAACTGCCTACCACCACCATTTAAACGGTATCGTACACGCACAAACTAACAGCGAAAGCGACCACTCAGGGTTCACCCAGCAACCAACCCATCACCGTCACCAGAATTAGGTAGGTGGAAAGGAAAACAACCTGCATGATCGGGAACGGGACGGCCAGCTCCTCGTCCATCGTGCGCTCGTAGACCTGCTGCGGGAAGCTCGGTGGCATATCGTTCACGTCCTTTACGTTGATCACAATGATCGTTTCGTTCTCGTTCAGGCTGTCGGAGGCGACCAGCGTCAAATAGTACTAGGGAAGGGGAAGAATATGACACGGGGAGAAGGGACCCCAGGTTGCAATTAGTTAACGGTTTGTTGCACGTTTCACACCGTGTAGGAATCTTTTTTTTCCCCCTGCTGCTCTGTTTCCTCTGCCTACTCGTCGGCTTAAATTTTGCGTGATCCGATTAAGCTCCTTTGGCCCGTTAGAGACGGTTTGTGAATTGAACGTAAACGAATGCCGGGGGGGGGGGGGGGGGATACTGTTGTTCGTGCAACCGAATAGTTGAAGCAACCTCTCGCTTACCGGACGACGACCGAAGGGCTGCTTCAAAGCGCGCGCATCCATTATTCAACAAGTTGTAAGCCGATCGGTCGGTCCACCGTATACCGAAATCGCGGAAAACCGTACCGCTTTACACAGCTCACAACAGGGTCATGGGTAAAATGGTCGCAATTTACAGTCCCATTTACCTTCCCTCCCGATGTAACAGGATGTGAAGATTTCAAGCAAGACACAGAACCGCAATGGTGAAATATTTACGATTACTTTTTGTTTGATTTGGCGGTGGGAAAAGGCTTGTGGGTGGTGGGAAAACGACCAGTGCCTGAGCGGTTTGCTGTTGGTACCGCATAGAGAAAGACTATTGGGGATCCGACGGACCGCACACTATCGCACACATCCGGCGTGGAGGGACGGTTCATAAATCGGTGCTCCCTTGGCTGAGGGAAAACATTGGACAGCCCGTGCAATGGCAAACCGGTTGTCGTGATAGTTGCGCGAAACTGCAGTGGGCACGCGAGTGAAAACCAGAGGGAAACCACGAAGCCCAGATCGACCGGATCCGCAATCTTCCTCCGGTTAGCGTCCTCGAACGGTAGCAAAACCGCAGTCTGTGGCATTACATTGCGTGGGGCGCGGAGAGGAGAAGCATTTTGTTCGCCCGTTCGCCCCGGGGACCTGTCTGTCAATGAGTTATGGAAAATAAATGAATTATCAATTTTATAGCCCATTTAGAATTGCCGCAGGCCACCAGCGCAGGTAGCGCCGCGCGCGTTGGTAGCCAGGTTCATCGACCAAAATTTTCCCAACCGCATGCCACAGTGCATGGTTAGATAAGGGGTGGGAACCCCAATGTTATGCCGATGGAAATTAGGTGATAAAATTTAATCAGTTGTAAATCTGATTTCAAACATTAGCGAAACATATGGTGCGCGAGAGCTCGGTTCCGCACGTCCGCAGCTTGTACCAGCTGCCGACGTGATGGGGCTGAGACAAGGCGACGGGAAGGGATTGGATAATCGCATTATGCGCGATGTTTTGAATATATGTGGGAGGGGGGAATTGGTGGTAGCGCATCCGTTGTTTCGGGCGACGTTTGCTGTGACCTTTCGAAACAGGAGCTCTGTGTGAGTGGCATTTTGTGAAATGTATACCTGTAATCTAGGAGAAAGCATTAATTATCCTATCGATTGATGGGACGGTCGCCGGCAGCGTTGTTTTCGGGGCGGCATTTTGGGCAAACATTGTTCAAATAACGAATTTGAATATTAAACCGTGGAGTAAACATGGATGAAAGACGCGAATATGACAATGGTTCCAGGTGAGCTTCAGCTTTAGTGTTGGCCTGTATCCAAAGTTTAAGGCACGGGTCATAAAATTGTGAAATTGTTTCAATATAGAAAGGAAAATTACAAGTCTCTGACTTGAACAATAGCTGTAAGAAACATTGGATTATAATTTAAGGTCATATATCTAACGATTGGCATAAAAAGTAAGGGAAATCTGTTAGCTAACCATGCCGTACTGGGAGGAATAACAATATATGCATGCAAGATGTGTTCTTTTTAAACCTAAAAGCAACTGAACTCAAAGGACATACGACATTGGAAGTAATCGGATAAATGTATGACAACTTCATAAAGTGACAAACACGAGGTAAACGAACTTAAAATGCTGTGTCGAAGGTAAAAGGTGAAAAGGAGGTGGATGCACAGAAACAAATACGAAAAAAGGGAAGGATCGAAGGATTTGAGCGAAATTGCATGTTCGACCTGCAGCACACGCTTCGGAAGGTTCCGATCGTCCTCCTCGGTAATCTGCGTCCGGTACGTTGGCCGCTCGAAAACGGGCGGATTATCGTTGACGTCCTTCACGTGAATCACGACGGTGGTGTAGTTCTCCTTCAGGTTATCCGATGCTGCGAGACGAAGTTCGTACTGAATGCGTGCGGAGGCGTTAGGGAAGAGACAGAACGGATTAATGGATAAGAGAGAAAGAGAGCGAGAGAGAGAGAATGCAGGATAACAATATAAACCACACCAGACCTGTTTGGGCCGGATGGGTTTCGGGGTGGGAATATACGCTTGTGAGCCATTCGGAATCCATCAACCTTCAGGCGTGGTTGTTCGTGCCGCTATGGTAACGCGACATAAATCCTCGGGATATTTAAGCAACTCCAGCTCGAACCGTGTAGCTCACCCATAGGACGGAGGCTGGAGTGTACAGGAAAATGAACGGTATTCGTTTTCGGAAAAGCCATTGACCACTGGCTGTGTGTGTTAAGCTAATGTCACGTCCCTTTCTCCCGGCGCAGTTAAATAGTTCAATCAATATGGATTTAGCTTTTAGCACAATCAGGTCCATAAGAAGGGCACCCGCTTCCCCATAAACTATAGCCATAAAACGTTTAGTTGTTGGGATGCAGGAAACAAAAAAATCTGGAACACAGCTAACTTAGTTCTCCAAATCGAATTTCTCCACTGGGGGTTGCCCATTCGATCACCATATGGTACGGTTGTTTTAGTGTCAACTCATAGCGGGGAATCGTCCATTTGGCAGAACAAAGATTGTGCATTACTCTCGATTTAGCGTACGGCCACAGTACGGGTGCCTTGAGGGTGGCTCCATACAGCTACACATGAGAAGGCCTTACTCAGAGGGGCGTCCACACATTGCCGTGTGATGGGAAAAAGGCATTAAATTTTCAATTCGACTCCTTACAGCTCGTTTTAATATGACATAAATTTTCCACATCACTGTTACGATTAATCACACCCCGCTGGTGCTGCTGCTGCTGCTGCATCGAACATGCGAATGCAAAAAGGATGCGCAAAAACGATAATATTTCGGATCGTTTTTGGACCTGTTATGGAGTCTGTAGATTATATATTTATGCGACACACTAGAAATCCCGCTTTGTCCGGTTTTTTTTTCATCAAAAACGAGCTGTTTTTTGCGTGGTTGTAATTTTTCCATTTGACCCCCATCTTTTTCCATTCACATCTTTCTCGTGCAATGTCCGCCCGTTTAAGCGGCGTTCAACATCGCTTCCGTACCGGAAGGCACGTAAAAATAATAAATCTGTCCATTTGATTTTGCGCTGCGTCGTGTCGTTTTTCCTTGTGTGCGATTTTTCTTCGTTCCCCCCTCGATCCCTCACGCGAATGTGTGATGATATAAGGCTGCAGCGCTGCCATTGCGTGTGTGCGTACGTACGTACGTATGTTTGGGGGACCTGTCTGTGGTGATAGTAGAGGTGCGATAAAGTAAATCGATGCACTTTGGTACGTGCACAAAGCAGTACCGCAAAAGCAGCAGATCGGAAGGAAAAACCAAACAACCGAGCGCATAAACAAATAGAAACGCGCGCACACATACACTCACTGGTACCCACTTGTACGCGTCAGAGCAATGCGAGAGCACGAAAGCATACAGTTATCCACATAAACTGTAGCAATAAAATGTCGAATAAAAATAATGCCATGTCTGGGGAGTTTTCCTGTCATACCGTCGCGTTTCAACCTTTGCGTCTCCCACATTCAACGAGATGGGAGAAACGTTTAACCTCGCTGCCGGGAGCTATTTTTATGTTGTTTTTTTTTTGCGCTACCTATTATGTAGATGTGAGGCAAAACAATGTGTCTCCATGTGTAAAACGAGCTTCGGACGTTTTTCATATATACTTACTCGTTTCCTCGTCTCGTAGTCCAGGGCGCCGGCGACGTAGATAGCGCCCGTCATGTTCTTGACGGCGAAGGCACCGCCTATGTTACCGCTCGTGATCTCGTATCGAATACGCGACGCTGTTGAGAAGAGAAAGAAGAATGTATAGAAACAGTTTAGTGTAAGCATGCGGCTCAACACAAGAGGTAGGATAGTTTAGTGGTGTGTTTATGTGTTTAGTATGTTCTAAGGTGATGTTGTTGGTGTCTTTAGTTTAACACTACTGTCGGGATCGTTCAATCGGTACCCGTTTAAGGTCTGTTATCGGGTGGTGCGCTCACTGGGTCTTTATAACACTATCACGTAGTTCTTGCTGTGTCGTCTCTTCTGGTGTTTATCGCACTAGAGTATGGTGCTTCATGCCTGATGAAAGGAAATCTTTCACCGTGTCAGCAGAAGCTTCCAATAAACTTGAAGATCTTTCGTGTTCAAGCATTTACAATATAACTCTATGGAAACTTCTACCCAGAGACAATGAATCTAACAAGATCAAAAAGAGAAATATCTTTCTTGCGAGCGTTCTGAGGGCTCCGGGGTGCAAAATTTAACAGAGACAATGAATCTAACAAGATCAAAAAGAGAAATATCTTTCTTGCGAGCGTTCTGAGGGCTCCGGGGTGCAAAATTTAATCCATAAAAATGCTTTACAACACGCAAAAATTTAAAACGGATATTGTGACGACACACTGTTTGGAGACAATCAAAGATTAAGCTAAGGAAAACGCTGGCACAAGAAACATAGCGAGCAAAGGTAGATGTTTGTAAAGACGAACCATAAGTTGGAGCTTACACAAATCTGTGTCTACCTCGTTACGGTGATACTTTAAACAACAAGCAAACGTCAGACATCCCCGGGACATTGTTCAAGACACATAACTTGAAGCAGGTGAATCGGAAAACGGTTCAGCTTGCCTACGTTGACACTTTACCGATCCGATTGGATGCTGTACATCAAAGGAAAACAAATACAGCTACAGATCGCTCTTTGGAACCACGTTCCAAACCATGCGTGTTCCATTTGGTCGGTTACAGAGAAGCTGTCCAAGGACTAAGAATGGGTGAAAAGCAGTACCTACTATGAAGGTTTTTCCCTCTCGCTCTCGAACTCTGTCTCGACAAGACGATGCAAATAATACACAAAGCAAAAGCCGAAACGTACACACCTTGTCACCGGCCTCCCAACGGTAGCACAGCAGCACCATAACTGTTCGGTGGATTAAAGTGTCAAAGTACGTTACGATTAAAGCTGACAGCAGCCCACAACACCGTCAGCTTGAGGTTTACCGGAAGCGTGTTGAGGATGGATTTACTTCCGCCCAGTTCATAGCAGTCTCGGTAGAAGGTAAATTCTCGGTAAAAGGTAAATGGGCGGATGGGGTACTCAATTTAACGATCAGAGATCGGATGCAAAATGTTCCAATTTGGAAAGTTCGCCCATTCCGAGAACAAACCCCGTGAAACGCAACTAGCAACCCGTGTGTGTGTGCGTGCGTGTGTGTGCGTTTGTAACAAGGAACGAACGCTCCGTTTGATCCATGTTTGCCAGCCACAAAATAACCTGCCAAAAAGTTGGTCGATCCTATCAAGAGCATGTGTTATTTTTCAATTTCAATAGAAACACAGTACGCATATGTACGAGTGATTGGTTGTACAGCATAGGTAAAACAGGTTTTTTGTTGTTATTCATTTAAAAACTAAAAAGAATGAATAAATGGGAAAAATACTTCTGGACATAAATGCTGCGGCAAATATTTGATTCTACCGACACATCGAAAAAACGGAACCAAACATAGAAAAGCTCCTATTTATTTTGCTCAAAGCTGAATTGCCCTTTTGCCTTGCGAACGAATAACGAACAAAAATATACTGTCTCCAATTTTTCGTACGATAGACAAAAAACACACACACACACAAAACATAAATATAGCTAGCAGCACCACAAACTTAACCCCTGCCGGGGTAAAAGGGCACCATGAAAAATGCACACACCGTACGCAGCAAAACACATATGCACACAGCGCCAACCAGAGTGGCGGAGGGAGCGCAGCTGGGGCCGCCTGGTCCCTTGCGGCCGGAAATGAAAATTACTGTTACGGTGCATATACAAAGATAAAAGGGCTAAAACAAATTTGGAGATAATGCTAACCAAATACGAAATGCCATGTCTGTTGTTTATTTCCGCCGTTTTTAATCACATTCAAACTGTGTTTTTCGTTGTGTATGTGTGGTTGTACGGTCAAAAAGTCAAGCCTGGAAGCAAAAACGGGAGCTTGCTTTGGTACAGTACCACAGCAGTGGACTTGAAAAATTTGAACACACCACCACGAGCATTGGGCTTACGGGCGAGGTTTTTCAGTGGCAAAAAGGGCGACGGATAAATGAACACGAGAAGTATGAACTTTCGCATATCGCAGACTCGACTTCTCGGTTGGGCTACTATTATTATCTTTGTGTGTGAATGTGTGTGTGTGTGTGTCTGTGAAAAGGAATACTTTTGTAGGGCGAGCCACATACAGAGAGGAAATGCATAATGCCACTTCACAAAAGCGCTCGCGCCTTTGAAGATGTCGGTTTTGGGGCTTCGGTGGTAAAACTATCATAATCAATTTATGACTAGAGAACACCAAACTGCAAACGGCTACCATTACCCTCCTTAGCACTGTGAGCAAGTTTTTGTGGCGTGCTTGCAGTACCCTATCGGTTTAATACTTCGTTGCGTTAGCGGCCGCGCACGCGAATGAAACAATGTTCTTTTCCGGGTGGTTCTGGTTCTATCACGAACGGATCACCGACCCGACAGACTACCGGATTCGTTTGTTACCACCAGCCGCCAGCGGATCGGTTGCGCAGTGCACACTTTTCACCGCGGAGACACGGTGGCGGTGACACGCAGGAAGTGTTGTGAGATAAATTATTGTTGACATTAATGCTTCGCCGGCGCTCATCGTGCGCTCGCCGTGGTCGTTGTCGTTATCATGTCGTGCACGTTTGCTCGCGTGCGGCGAAACGATGAGCTCTGGGAAAAACGCACCTAGCTGCCTAGCTGGCGAAGATTCCGGGTGCATACATGTCGCCTAGATGCATCGACTGGTTGGTTGCACAAGAGCGACCTGATTATAAGGGTGACACCCCGTTCCGTGTTCATCCATTGTTGGGGTCGGTTGAATCTACAAACTGGCAAGACTGATGATGACGAAAAGAAAGCTCATCCATTTTCTGATCAGTGCGTGAGACCTCCGGCAGAGCAAAGTGTTCCAGCAGAAACGGCAAGGGCACGTTGATTTCAAATACGCTGTGCACACATGCACACAGGGGTATAGGAAAGGATGTGCAATGTGCCTTCAATGAGACTCTGGGTTGGGTGGTGCATGTTTTGAATGCGACGGATATTAATTTAAATTAGCGCATCTTTCCCTCGTTCGATCATGTTTTCCATGCTACAATAGATGCATTTTCACGCGGAAAGCAACATCGAGAAGATAATTTATTGCATTCCTTTCGATTGTTCATCTCATTCACAAGTGATAGAACATGATAACAGTGTGAAGAAGCGTATAATAAACATTGTTAATTTTTTAATAAATACGTTGCCTTGATTTGCTCAGATTTACTAAACAAAAACCTATTATTATAACTAGCAATATAAACTACATAATTTATTTAAACCACAGAAACCACCAAACCAACCCGATAGCTTCGGAAAAGTGTTTTAAAATTAATTTTGGTGGTTATCATTACCAAGAAATCGACAGGAAGAGTTGTGTTATTTATTTTGGCATTTCCTTGAATTAGCTTTCAGTGCGCTTCTGTCTCGATCGCAAATACTAATGGATACTTGTTTACAGTTTCCCCGTGGTATAATTTTCCAGTCCATTGCAAACCCGTGGCGGGAGGCAAGGACAGTAAGTCAGGATGTGGCCACTGCTGTCGTAAAATTCAAGAGAATCCAAGAAAATGGAAAACCACACAAACGACCCAAACACGAAAGTTGGTCTATGAAGAAGCGACGAAACCAACCAGCAGGCAGTAAAAAATAAACAAATTGCTCTCAGCGTGTATCTGCCGCTGGGCTGTGGCTGTGTGGCTCGAGCCAGCAGAAGAGTATTTATCACCCCTTGCACCATCATTTCCACTTCTCGCGATCTTCTCGAGATTTCTGCTCGAGGTTGCTCCCGAATTTGTCCAACCGAAATTAAACTCGTTCATCATTCAACCCCGGGACCAAAACGTCGACCGGAATCCGGGCCTGGTTGGTGAAAGTTTTACGGCACTCTTGAACGCGCTTGCGGTTCGGTGATCGATACTCCCCATAATGGGAGGTACGTAGAGAAAGCAACGGAAAAAAAGGAACGTCCAAGTACATTACAAAAGCCGCTACAGGCCGGTCGCTCCAAAAATGTGCAGCGTGGCACACAGCGAAGTGCCCACTCGGCGGAAACGGCACGAAATTTACTGCGACTCGAGTGCCCCTTATGAAGTATGGGAAGCGAAAGCACGTGAAGAAGAAACTGTCATGATCCCTGTTTGGCCAGGCGCTCCATGCCTAGCCCTATGTTTCTCACAGTAAGCACAATAACACACACACACCAGGGCGCTCGCATGGTTTGCACTTTCGTCGTTTGTTCTATTTCATTTTGAACGATTTATATCGCCACTGGCCACGGAGGGTCACAAGTAGCAACGAAAGAGGGAAGCGGAATGTTTGCTGTACCGCTCTTCCTCGGTTACATATCAGAGACGCAATGTTTCCGAAGGGTTTGAAAGCCGGAAAATAAACCGAAACCCACCCGGAAACCAAGAAAGGTTCATCGTGTGAGAGATTTTGGCTACGCGGACAACCAAGCTACACCCAAAAGTCATACACATACATATACACTCGTCCAAACGATGCTGGCAATGGCAGGGGGAAAAAGTGGCGCTAAAATGTGAAACATACTCCGAAACTGCTCCGACGGTCCCGGGCTTACACAAGGATGAAGTTGTTGCGATGGCACATTTTTGGTAGAAAAAAAGACAAAAAAAAATCCCACGGGTTAACGAAAGTATGTGAAACTCGAAAAAAAACAAGGATTTAAAAAAAGAACGCGACAACAGCAACCATTAGCAAAAAAAATCCCACACCCGGAAATTAGTCAATAGTCACAGAGCTAAAGTCAAAAGTTGTAAACAAGATCGTTCCGGTTAATTTAATAAGGCAATTAAAATAACAAATTGAACGGGGCCCTTGCTGCCGGCGGATGCTGTTTTCCGGTTATGTTGCTCGGAAATTAATGCTTTCTGGTATTCGCAGGCACGGGACGGGAGTAGTCACAACGACGGTGGCACACATTTAGAGGCAGTGAGAGATGAAAATTAAATTGGCACACAAATAGTGGAAAGAATTTTTGGAGAAAAAAAAAACGTAATTATTACAGAATAGATCGCATCGTTTGAGGGACTTTTTGAAGAAGGCATATATTAAGCAAGAAAAAAAACGGACAACATCCAATTTTTCAAATAAAAAAAACTGTGTATTTAGTGCTTTTCTTTTTGTAAAAAGGCAAACTTATTTTCCAACTCCAACACATGTAAGCATTGGTTTTAATTATGCCAGCAGTCGTAAATAACATCAGTATTTTATAGTTTACGTCATATTCATCTACTGACAAGAAGCTTCCTTGTCTCAATGCATTAAACTCATTCCAAAATAGCGTTGAGAAATCAAAAAGTAGTAAAAACATATAATGAAAACGTTTACCTAAAAAACCGGCTGCACGAGTCGCCTCGATCAACGATGGCATATAAACATAAAGGGTGCGCCTGGTACCTAACGCCCCCTAACAGGCACGAAACAAAAACCTTCCCACTAACTAATCCTTTTGGCAATATCCTTCAAACAACCGTTGTTGAAGCAAGCTCAACCTTCTTTTTCGGTCTATTTGTTTTGCTGCCTGGTAGCTCCAACCCGGCTCAGTCCCGGCCCACACTCATGGGCTAACTTGCGACGAAAATAGCCTGCCGAGCATAAACAGTTTTTCTTCCCGTTTACCCCGACCGAACGAAAAAGAGGAACTGTGGTTAAACGCCTACCAGTCTCCTTTTGAGAAGTCAACGAGTGAGCCAACCATTCACTTTCTAGTGGTTGCCGTAAAATTCATAAATTATGAGCCGAAGCACTATTCGTTCAACAACAACAGCGGCTACTCTCTCTTGATTGAGTAGGAAAAGATAGGAGGAAAACATTTTTGCTTCTATTAAACTGAACACGGTGTTTTGCCGAGCATGTAGTTTTAGTTTTTCGTTTTCTTTCTTTTTTTAATGAAAGGAACAAGATCATTGAGTGTTCTGCACAAGCGATTATCTACTTCGTTTACATTCACATTGTTCGTCGGAACATTATAAACATCGACGATGAGCCAACATTCATGAATGAAAAGATATTCTCCAGGAAAAAAAGCATAACATAATAATTCTATAGAAACTTTATGGCTGCATTGTGTTTGGTTTGCAAGGCACGCGGGAAAGAGAGTGGACAAAACTGCAAACTATGTTAATAAAAAATTGTTGCCTTCAATAAGTTATTTGTTGCAGACGCAATAAAACGTACAGCAAATACGACGAAACAAGTTGTGCAAAAATGATGTGAATTTCGTTCGAAAATGCACCTTTGCTTCTCTGATGATTAATCTTGCACGGTAACAAAAAAAAAAAAGTAATACGACTCATCACTGGGAAAAAAGGCTCGCACGCACTACCATTAGGCTCAAGCTTGAACGGCAGAAAAGTTTAACGACACAAGTTCGCATACACAAACGTGCACCGACGCAGTAAAACAGCGGCTAAAGAGTTTTCCCCCAACCCGCATTCACCCAGAAAGTTACGTGTTCCTCTTACGGTCTTTCTTTCATTCTCTCTCTCTCTGTCTCTCTTGGTACCTTATTGCACATAGTGATATTTTAATAAATTTAGAATGGCCTGCGTTATTAAAATTCATAAGCTCTGCGCTCTACCTACTTTAGTAGGACGTCCTTGTTTTTGCGCTGCTCGAAAGCCCCGTAAAGGAAGCGAACGAATGTTTGCCACATATTTTGCACATGAAACAAAACGACCAGCATGTGCTTGTCGAGCCATTGAAAACAAAAAAAAAAACACGAGAAAAAGCTCCCATATGAAGCACGAACTCGCAGCTGTGTGCATAGAAGTTTGCAACGATGCTGTGTGGTGAGGAAAAACTCGGTAACGAATCGGTGAAAGTACGTAATCTTCTCGAGAGCGGTGTAGCTTTTTTGGCTACCTAATGTAGACGGAGAGGACATTTTTTACGTTATAAGTTTCATTCGCTCCTGAAAAAAGAGGCCATTTAAGCTGCAGAAAGATATCCCCGATAGATAGAGCGCCAACGCTTGACGGAGTAAATTTAAACGCTGTTAAATTCAAAGCCAATTCCACACTGTCCTTACGGTGGTACGGGCAAGGTCTGTTGCTCAACCTGCACTGAGTGTTGTCTTTGACTGGCGTACTCGCTCAAATATTCACCCATTATACAGCAGCATTTCTTGCACTGCGGAGCATATGCAGCAAACCATGCAGACAAACAAAACAGTAAATGCAACAATGACGCTCGTATTAAGGCAGGCGAAGTCACTAAAAGAGAAAGGAATGAACCAAGAGCGAAGCTTTTCCTTCACTTCACTGGCGCTAAACAATGCGGTAGCAAAGCAGCTTTGCTTTTTACGATGTGGTTTTAGTGTAAAATAATAGTCAACAAATGTGTGCTTGGTCGGTTGGTTGGTCTCCACAGCAACTCCACAGCATTTGCGAAGGATGAGTGTTCCCTGTTTGGTACGCTTAATTCATGAGCCACTACGTTTACGAGAGTGTGCGTAAGTGCGCATCTTACTGGTCGAGATTTCTACACAGACAAAAAGAGTTCTCAAAAATTCAATCACACCAAAGCTGGGTAAAAAAACAAGCTGGATGGAAGAGTTGGACGGTTCGCTCGTCTGTGACGGACACTCCGGTGGCGCCCAATCGCAATAAACATTTTACTGCAATAAGCAACGCAATGTTTGTTAGGAAACTTTTCTGCCGGAGCTGCTCTGCGGGGATGCAGAGTACCGTGGTGTGTTCAAAATTCTACGACAAACACTATTTCAAGCTCGCTGCTAGTTCGGTTCATCTTACGGACTGATGTGTGTACTGGTTGTGATGTACACATCCAATGGACATAATGCGTAAACTGCACTCCACAACAACCAGCATATTCTAGGATGTCCAGCTTTCACATCCAAGATCATGCGGCTTCTGGTGGGTAATGTTTTATATCACCATGTCGATTGCCTCCGTTGGTAAAATCTAGGGGTGAGCGTTTCCCGTTTGCGAAAGCAGTCATTTCCACTTTATTCATCCAGGAAAAAACACGGACCCATGGTTTGGTTTATGTTGCTTTGTCGAATCGAATGGTTCTCGGTCTATTTCATTCTTCCTCGGATAGGACAACCAGAACCACTGTCGGTGAGCGTAAGGAAGGGATATTCGCCATTCGCATACAAAAAAAAGCAAAACCAATGTTTCCGACAGACAGGGGCAATAGAGTACTCGAAACGAAATCCAGACACACAAACACCCAGGTCCCAGGTCAGATCTGACCTCAATGCAAGTGGGCAATGAAATTCATCCAACCGATGACTCCTTTGCATCGACCGTGGTGTGTATGCCGAGAGCCCGGACGGATCCGAACGAACGCCGGAAGCAACTTACAATTGCACCGGGTCACACATTGTTGTATCCCGGACGCCAAACACGCACACAGGTTCGACGCTGCGCCAGCTCCTGCTCGTCGTCGTCGCCATTGTTGGAGGGCCTGCTGCACCTTTCCTCGGTACAACTGTCGGAAGTTATTAAATATATTGCGAAACTTTGGCCACCGCTAATGGTGAACTGGTGCAGGAGGGGGTTATAGGAAGGAGAAAATCCACCGGAAACATGCAGCCACGTAACGCGCATCCTTAGCGGTGTCCTGCCCTGATGCCGCATTGGCGGCCGTATTTACCCCGAGCCCCGAAAGTGACACTATCAATTCGGTACAATCGATAGCAGTGTGTTTTGTGTGTATGTGTGTACGACGTTCAAGGAAAGGAAGCTACTTCTGTCCACAAGCAGCCGCACATCTGCGTCCTCTTCAGCAGGAAGCTACCACTACGACGAGAAGATGGTGCTTATTTTTTGGAACGTTGAACTAAATGAAACAATTTTCACCACAGCTGCATCGAATGACTGCGTTCTGTTCGCTCATGATTGCAGCTAGTCTTTCTTGCTAGTTGTAAAATTTTACCCGGACGTACGGAATTACATCATTCCTGCCTGTAAGTCTCGGCCCGGCCAGTCGATCGGCAGAAGCTAACGCTATCCTCTGAAACGTACGCAATCTTGTGCCGCCGTACACTGTTATTGCTCTTGTCGGCTAAGCGTTTCCATTAATCTCGAAGATTATCGCCCACAATGTGCGGGATGTGATGGTCCGGGGCGTGAGTGCATGGGCGTGGATATAGCTCCCCAGCCCTGAGAGCCATCGCTTCGGGTACGAGACCACAAAACGAATGAGTTTGAGCCTTGAATGGGTGATAAAAAATCATAGCTCAGAACACGAAGATATGTAGGGCTGGCTGGTTGGCAGCCAGACCCGTTTTTCTATGGTTTTGTTCGTTCGAGGTTAGCATACACATTCTTGTGCTAGGCTGTGGCTGGTAGTGCGGTTCGGTTGAAATGGAAAGAATTGACCTTTTTATGTAAAAAGGGTGGAGGAGATCGCTCGTTGGTTGGTTGCAAAGAAAAATAATAAAAGGAAGCAAAACTATTTTATTCGCTTCGATATATATAGAGCATCTTTCCGGTAGCTTTCTGAAAGTGGAATTGGGGCCTGCTGGAGGGCGTGGGCAGAGGATAAGTCATAATAAAAACTTTCGAATATGGATCCAATGAAAGAACAAGACTGTTGAACAAATTGTGAGGCTAGACGAGTGTAACACAGCAAATGCTGCAAGAAATATGAAGAGTTCTTAAAAATGTCTTGATGAAGCAAAACATACAAGGCATTGTTCCAATGTTATAAAATAAGAATAATTTGAATCTAGTATATTCTTGCAGTCGAGTGTATCATCGATCGAGTTAATTTCTTATTTTTGTTGAATTCAAAATAAAATATTCCAAACTGTTGTATGTTTAGTTGAATGCAGTAATACTTACACTCATCGTGATCCTTGGCGGTGACGGTGAGCACAGTATGCTGTATATCTTCGTTTTCATCAACCTCCGCCTCGTAAAGCGCTTTGTCAAAGTACGGTGGGTTGTCATTCTTGTCAGCAATGCCGATACGGATGAACTTGGTGACTGTGAAAAAAGAAGAGATAAAATAAAATGTAAGTAAATTGAAGAAAATCAATTAATTAGTAATAAATCGCATCGTTAATGACCACCTGCAAGATTGACAAAACGAACACTAATGATGACAATTATACAATACACGGGGTACATTCAGACCCAGAACTAAACCCATAAATCATTGTGCCCTTGAATGCAATGCAATTGGCTTATGATGTATGGAATGTACATCCTCTCCTACATCCGGCACTGATAACAATAAACATTCCCTAGATGCATACTCTATCGGAATTCCGTTTTTATGGCGTAGACCAGCAGGCCAGACTGCAGAGCACTGCTATCAGAGATCCATTTCAGCGACATTCCCATAACTCATCTACACATTATATGGGCGCGAGGTGCAGCCACCGGAAACAACTGTAAACATCGTCGTAGCGACACGCTTTCGAAACAGCTCTGGACAGTACAGTACAAGGCCACCAACACCGGTTCATTTTTGTTTCAATGTTTCACCATACAATTTTGTCTCCCGCTCAGTAGTTCAGCCGAGCTGGTCGTTAACCACAGGAACAGTGGTGGTAGCTTATTTTAACGATCTGTCACACCGGCAAACGGTTCGTCCAGTCGCACAGCCCACGGAGTGGCGCACGTGAGTGAATGAAGATTTTTAGACAACCGGTCTATATGTGTGTGTGTCTTTTTGTGTGTAGTGTGTGGCGTGAATTTACGAGAATGTAGTAGTGGGTGTGTGTGTGTGTGTGAGTAAGGCTGTATAAAATTGCATTCAAATTTAGAAAGCAGTGACATGCAGCACCACAGGCGCATGATACCAAAAACTGTGGGACATTTTCGGTGCACAATCTGTTCACTCCACCGGAAGGGCCTTACTGTATCAGTAGTTGCAGCAACAAAAAGAGAAAAGATCCTATACCCACCGAGTTCTCGTGAGCGCCACCCAAAAGAACCACTATTTGACGGGACACCACAGGCTCGGTTGGGGGGGCAGCAGGTACAATAAAATGTTTTATTTAGTTAAGCCATTTCCTTTCCCCTTACCCTGGTCCATGCACCATCGGTCGTCGGACTGAGAAGAGTCTAAAAACCCGGAAGTTCTGCAAATGGATGTACTGAGTTGGGCGCGCGAACGAGTAGACTATATTATTCTCATTACCATAATGACTCCTCCTGGGTTTATGCAAAAAGGGGTGATGTTGGGAGACGGGTGGTAGATTAATCTGCCTCCCTGGTCACACCGCTAACGCAAGTCTGTAGAATGCAGGGATGAATTTTCGGAAACAATTTCATCCGCATGCACAGTGCGCGAGATGGTGGTCGTTCGCCGAATGTAACTACCGAACGATGTCAACGCCGACACTGTGGTGTGCACGGAGGCTTGCCTCGTTTTGGCACCGGCGTTAATCCCCAGGAATGTGGCTTTGCACCGCACCGGCCAGTGACGATGGCGGTGAAGCGTAAAATTACATTCCTCCATAATTAGATGATGCAACGCGAACGCGCAATGGACGTGAGCGTGCGGCTCTGGGACTCTTTGCAACGCCCTTTCTCTCGCTCTCTTTCACTGCAGCTGTCAACGTGTGCATAGAAGCGTGCCGTCGTGAGAGAAACGCTCAGAGTCATGGCCGGGCAGGTTGGGCGCTGGGCACGCTGCATAATTTGTACGTGCTGCTGTGTTATGCGGCCAGCCGGCCCTGGACTGTGAGATGAAATTAGTTGAAATTTCAAAGCGATATGCCACCATCATATTGTCGGTAGCTAATAATTGACTACAGTGTAGCGTTTATTTATTTTTTTAATGCTGGAATTTTGATAAAACGATTTACGGGTAGGAGAATTGAGTGTATGCTGGTGGCAACAAGAAGCGTCAAATTTGAATAGATTGCAGCATAGGATTAGTTTTTGGGAATGTTCTTTTTTTCTTGTAGGAAAACCATGTTTCGTTCCGGGTGCTATTATTCACAACCCTTCAGTGCTTCTTTCCCGCACACAAAAAAACGACCCCTATTTGTACGACTTTGATTAACCCATTCACCTATTGAAGATGGCAGGTATCGATTACCCGGTACCCGGGGAGATAGAGGAAGAGGACTGCATTGAATCATGCCGTCGGTTCCGACAATGAGATCCTATTCCAACGTACGGAAAGCTTCAATTTCAAAGCAATCGATTGGGATTGGATTTATCAACTGATTCCTTTTCCTGAAATGGATGCGCAAAAAAAAGGCCAGGTTCTATGTACGCGCGACCAAGGCTGTGAAGCACGGCAATCACTCACGTACACGCATTTAATTTTTTGCTCCGAAATTTCGAAACCAATAGGCTGGTAGGCGCTATCTACAGCCAACACCTTCGCTAGTCCATCACACACAGGCTGTGTTATGGTTCGCAGGATCCCCACAACTAGCACCACCAGTATGCCCACGAATCGGTAGCAAGTTTGAAAAGGATGAAGATAGCATTCACTGAAATTCATGCTACCCCTTTTTTCTGCCAATCTAAGGTAAAATTCACTATTGAGACACTGTAAGTTTCCGAAATGGTTGAAAAATGATTGAAGTTTCAGATAGGTAAGGAACGATTTTTTTCTTGCTATTTTGTCCCTCTTGTTTGTTTTGAGACAGTTCACTAAAGGTTATCGTGTAGTTCTCTCGATATATGTACACGAAACATACAGATGAGCTTGGATAGTTGATTGGAAAGTTTGAAGTTTAGATTGAAATCCACATCAGCGGGTGTGCGGTAGAAGAGAAGGAATTTCCGAGAGCTCGTTTCTTCGGCGCGTGACTAATCCAGACCAGACGGTGAATTGCAGGACAAACATTTGATCCCACCTCCCGTTAGCTCGCTGCACCAATTTCCCCCGTCGTTCAATCGTTTTGCGGTGAAAATTTGCCACACTCTCGGGCATCCCACCGGCTGCAGGAACTGGCAGGTGTGTGCGAGAGCATCACGCAACAAATGTGCGTCAATATGTTATCGCAAGCTGCTCTCTCTCTCCACGTGTTCGGCACCGGAACAGGGGGAAGGATATCGAATTTTTGCTTTCCCATGTGTCGTTCACTGGCTTCCATGGTAGAAATGTATTGAAGTGCGTGTGGGCTGCGGCCCGTAATCAAAGCAGTAAATATGTGTAACACCTGTGTCAGAAACTTTGCTTATATACATTCACTACCATCGCGCTTGCGGCTGTTTTCATTCCGCATTCAAAAGAAGTTTATTCAATTTAAAAATGAAATGTGTGCCCGGTGAGTGGCTCTTACGACGAGGCGAAAGCAAAGCGTGATTTCTTTCAATGCATATCAATGAACCTACGCAAAGCACAGCATGGCTGGAAGCTATTCGCTGCTGAAGTTGAAGTGGTAGCAGATTGATCACAATATTTGGCCCAACACACACTGGCACGAGCTGAGATAATAGCAGCGGGTGGGTGAGCTGCTTTAAATAAACAAATGTTTATGATCCCACACACCATCCGGGGTGGAAAAAACAATCAAAGAAATTTGATGAAAATTGATCGGTGAAAACAGATTTAACGATGGTCTTTTTTCCAGCAGCACTTTTGCTGGAACATGTATAGAATGTTTGAGATCAAGGTAAAATACTGATCGACCGGTACCGCTCAAAGCCAATTACTTTAATTTCATCATCAACGCGAAAATTGTTTATTTGCCACTTACTTTGCCGGTAAGGGATTTTGTTGTGTTTGTCGCCATTCATTCAATGAACACTCCAAACACGCTCTGTAGATCCGCTTGGAGTACCGTGAACGATTTGATTAAATTGAGTTTGTTTTAAATGCTTCTTTTGCTTCCGCCAAGTCACACTAAATCGGCCGTAAGTATGAATGGGCTTAAGCAGCTTTTAATTTGTTGTGAGAAACAATGCAAAATGATTAATATTTAAATTAGAACTAAAGGATTCATTTTTCATTAGCAATGTTTCAGACAATTTGCTGTTTTCTATTTAAAGAAAACAAGCAGATATTTCAGTTTGTCAGTCAGACAATATTCATCATCCGGATTGTATCCATTTGACAGTTGCGGTTCGCCATATTGGATTTCACCATTTGTGTTAAAAAACATGTATTTTAAAATGGATTATTTTTTTTCTGCTTGAATTTTTATAATCGGAGAACCGAACAGAGAAGGAGCCATACGAATTTTACAACGTAATTTGTAGCAGATAATTTAAAAAAGCATCATCGAGTTTGTTGAAAGATCGAACAAAACTGAGATCTACAATAATACGAAAAACTGCACTGGAATTGACCTTTACAAGCAATTGGTTTAAATAATCCCTTTGATCGTGATAGTGTGATGCCGCTGTTCGAATCTCTTCAGAAAACTCACACCGGTTTTTTGCTCCAACCCACGAATCGACAGAATAATTGGATTGGTGCTGTTGTATGTGTGGTGACCGATTCGTTAGCCAACAGTTAGCTCGATCAGCGCTGCCACCAATAGCGCAACACAATTCAATGATTGGCGTATACTTTTTGTTTTCATTTCAGCGCAAAAAAAAAAAACGAAACGGAAATGTGACAAATTCGACATCCAACACATCGCACACGTTGCCAGAGCCTCGGTTTGCTGTTTGATCTTTGACTGCTTACTGCTGCCGGTCTAATAAACTATTTGCCACGGCACAATCAAACAGAAACACACTCTCGAAGGACTCTTGCAATACAGAACACTGTACCAGGGGCGATTTTTTTTGTTATTAAATTATCGTTCTATGGCTGTACACTCCGGTTTGTTTCGATTTGCTCGGTGTGGTTTTCGGTCAAACGGAAGCTAGACTTTCGCTTAATCGGAAATGTATTTCCGCGGACGAGTGCATGGTGTGGTGACGTATTGGAGCTGCAGCACACACTGCAGCCGACTGCGCTAGCCACTAAATTGTGCTAACTGTATAGATTTCATGCAAAGGGTACAAATAGAGAGGGGGAAACAAACCGGAACATGCCTGGAACCCACCACATATAAACAGGGAAAGCTCACACGACAGCGCATCGTGTTTCAGATCGGAAGGTGGACATTTGTGAGCAAATTGTTTGTAGTGACTGTATAAAAACAATGCTGCACTAAAAGACTAACAAACGCGTTCGTATGTGTGACAAGAAGCCAGCTAAAACAAAGTAAAGCTAAAGCAAGAATACGAAGCGTTTACACATCGATAGAAGTTTTCGAAGGACACTAGTTCTGATTGGCGGGAAATGTGTGTTGAGGACTATTTGTACAGCATCAAATCTCCCTCTCTCGTTTACTCCTGCTCAACTTGAAATCTGATTCCGATAGCGACCGGAAACTGGCAAAGGGAATGGCATCAGCTTCCTCCTTCTCATTTCCAGAAAATTCCCGACCGGAACTTATTTGGGAGCTGCGCTTTGGTCCACCGCCAGCCAGCATGCAGTGATTGTGTGAGTGATTGTTAGCAAATAATGGTGCAGCGGTACCCGTTTGTTTTGAGGTGACACATTCCCACCCGGCCGGAAGTGCACACTGGGGAGCCAACCTTTCGCTACCAGGGATGTGTAACTGGTGCAACACAATCACAAAAAGCATGTACCGTGGTTTGCTTCCCTTTGGAGCACACACACACACACACACACACACACACACACACACACACACACCCACTAGTGCAGGGGCATTGGATAACTGAAAGTGAGGGTGGCTGAAAGGGAGTTTGACGGTTCTAGTTTACAGTGTGTGAGTGGTGACCGCACGAAATTTGCAGCACCGGATGTAAATGATGGACTGAAAGTGGTTTCGATGGCGCTGCTGAATGGCATCGAAGGTGCCCATGGTCACCATGCTGACTACTGCTAGTGACGCTGGTGATGGCGATGATGATGATGATCGAAGAGGGAAATGAGCTTAGAACAGATGTGTATATGGGGGAGAAGCGTGTTGAATGTGAAAAACGATTCACAACTACTATATGCTACCTCTTGCCAGCAGCGCTTGGAATGAACAGCATTAGCACAAAGTTTTCATCATAACCACATCTTTTTTACCTTCTGCAGTCCCTACGTATGCGGGATGAAGACAGAACAAGTTGACGCATAATTTTGTCGCTCACTTACTCGCTTTCCCTCCGCCGGGTGTAAACCACACCTCATCAAACAACGGTTAGTGCTGGTTAAACTGTGCATATGCTATTTTCTCTGTTTACGATTTGTTTGCCAAGGTGTGGTGAATCGTATCAAAGTTTTCCCGGGCAATAGGGCAGTAGAGTGTTGAATAGTTTCAATTTCAAAGCCAAATGCAAATATTTGTTAACTAACAGTATGGTTCGTGTTTGAATGATTGCATGATTGTTCCCATTACACTAATGAAAAGCTCACGTGACGATTACTATACTACAAAAAATTGCACAAAATTTTCCATTTATGGTTGTATTACATTGTTTAAGTAGAAGCTAGAGCATAGATACTTAAAACGGGCTACGTATTCATTACTGATAACCGCAAAAAGAACATAATTATTTTGACCATGACTAGCCAAATCTCACACTCCTAGGCAGCAGATAACAACAGTATGCGTTCTGCTTTGCTCCTACACTTTCAAAAGCACGCTGAGAGAATATCCTCGGGACATCGATGCTTTACAGTAACTTTTATGTCGCTTCTTTCAGCATTTTAATGAGCAGCGGGTAAAGAATTTCCTCTTGAAAGATGTTACAAGAAAGCTTGTAAAATAATAACTTTACAGCGTGCGAGCGAAAGAACGGATCTGAAACGAGAGATACGCAACATAAAAAAAGCCACGCGGAATGTACACAACAATTTACTGGTTCTTCAAAATCCTAACTTTAACGGGTTGACGGTCCCCCGTCCTGGGGCGTTTCATGTGCTGGTTCTTCCCTTCACGCAGTGAATTTCAGTGAATTTCAAGCTAGCAAAACCGTACCTTCACCTTCCTCAACAACGCAACAAGAAGCGCAATTCAAAGTTTTATGATAACACACAGGCACACACACACATTGTGTATGATACCCGCATATGTGTGCCTGCCGCGTAGTCCCTAGCCGACGCAATGCAGCCAACCATATCTTGCCTGCGTCCTATGCCACCCTTCATATTAACTGCTTCTCTTTACTCCCATTCACCCACGCTTTGCAAACACTCTCATTCGCATGATAAAAAGAAGCAAATAAGTTTAGAGGAATTTTAGAACGAAAAAAAAAACAATCCTCTACTCCCTTTCTTATGTTTCGACGCGCATAAAAAAGTACACGGAGGTAGCTTTCCCTCGGGTTACGGAGTCTGATTAGAATATTCGGCAAGTCACTCAGCTTGATACGGTGGTGCCGGAGGACCTATTGGAGCTCTTCCCGGGGTTTGAAATGAATCACTTAATATGTATGGCCTCACAAATGGCTGCCTGAATGGTGTGGCGGCAGTGGGTTATGGATGAAAATTAATTTTTCTCACAAAATAACCATCTCATGCACCTTTTCTTCCTTTGCCCTTGTTGATTGTCTGTTTGATTCGATGTAACGAGTGTATGGAAAGCACGCAACGTTATGCCTCCCCGAAGGTGGTGAAAAGTTGTACCCGCAAACATGCTATTCCACTCGAAGGAATACTACATTAAGCACCGTACGTACACGTCTGCGTGCCCATTCACGGAATGTATTGTATAAATATTTACAATGTGCCAATGTGGCTCCTCTAATCTTCGCTACTTCAACTAAACAAGGCGCACGCACGGACAACGAAACTTTACCATATACACCATGTGTGAGTGTGTGAGTGAGTGAACTCCGGTTACCGTAGTGAAAAGCATAAAACTTTAAGCAATCTGCCTCCGCAGGGGAATTTGCTTGGAGAGATGTCGTGCGTGAAGCGTCCGGTGGCGTTGATGATATGCAAATGATTCGAACCCCCGCTTGTGGTGTCATTCGAATTCCGAGCATAAAACGCACTGTTGCGACCATAACGATGATCCTTAACTCCCCCCGGCAAGGGGTAGAAAACACAGCCACCGCCGCTTGGGACCTGCCAGTGCTCAAACCTGCAGAAGCAGTGTGGTGACAGTGTGGTTAAGCAACGATGGAGAGTGTTTTCCTATTTTCTTCCACTTTACGATCGTGAAGACCAAGACTTTGGTCGGTCACAAGTAAGAAGAAGAAAACAAGATAAATAAATATAAAAGGGGTATGGCGCTCGTTGAGAACGGATACGTGAGCGGTCGTGTGGGGTTAGTTATGGGTTTCGAAGTGGCAAGAAATAAAGTCAACAAAAAAGCTAGCATAATAATCGGACTTCCACACCCACTGCGACTGTGCTCGCGCTTGGATGGATTGTGGTTTGAGGATGGGTGGCTTAGTACACACCCTTGTAGAGCCACAATGGCCAGGTTTTTTTTCTTCTTCTCTCGTTTCGTTTGAGAATTGTGCCACACATTTCACCACCAGCAGACGCACATATAAGATGCCATTTTACTCTAAGTTCGCTCTCGTTCGCTCGAAAGCGCTCCGCTTCCTGGCCGAATATTTCAAACGGTACCGCGCGGCACAACACACAGAAGCCACCACATCCGGAAAGGTTAACAGAAGCTGTTGTTCGAGTGCTCGAGATGCTGCTATAAAATTTATAGTCCTTCCTGTTCCGTTCTACACCACCTCTAGAAGCATCGAGAAGCCCATGAATTACCACCGCTACGGTCCTTTTTGCCGGTCGAAGAGCGAAAGAGAGGTCGAAATAAACAACAACAACAACTACAACAGCCATACAACCATTTTCCAACTCGCTCATACATGTGTAGCGTTTGCTTGGAACGAAATTACTGCGATAAAGCAGTGCACAGAAGAAAGCATAACGCACGTAGGTGCGGGTAAAAGGATGCTGCTAAGCAGCTGCAGCCGTTCGCTGACGATAGACGGGGAGACCGGGGAGCTGCGAAAGGCAAGGCAAAATTGCACCAGACGTTGTTCGCGAGGCGGTCCCGGATGGGTCTTTTCTGAATCGTTTCGAATCCTTTGCCTTTGGTTCCGTGCCTGCATGACAAACCCGGCATGACCCCCGTACCGCAAGGGCTGAAAGCCCAACACAGATTGTGTTTTATGCCGGGTCGTTACAATCAAAAACATTTACATAAAACTTAGATGCTCTGGTCGTGCGATAAAAATAAAAACTACATCTCCGCCGTCATCTATGTCACTCGAATTGGTGGTTAAATAAAACATTTATGGTAAGTTATGCTGTGTGTGTGTACAGGCGCCTGGATGGATATGGGGCGTCCGTCATCGGCAGAAGTGGTTGGAGGAATGTTGATACACGTGCGGTAATGTGCTGGCTGTAGCAACTTCGTACTTAGCGGATTGGTTACAAGCATGGTACTTGCCAGTATGTTAATGTCACATAATGTCTGGTTAAATTGCATTTTGTTAGCATGCGATGGTTTAGTTGGATTTAAATAAGCATGAACACGAGCATGATAGTCGCACTCGAAACAGTAGCGATTGATATGCTTTCCATTTACTGGAGGTGATGTCTACAGTTACATAAGATTCAACTTTTTGCAAACATTACATGGATGTGATTTTATCATTAATGATGTTAACATACGTTAATGTGGGACTGGAACTAAGATGTAGTATGCTCGGACCTTTTTATGGCTGTAATATGTCATGGTTTAGTCAAGTTATACTACTCGAAGAACAATATTGCATGCTTAATGAAACACAGTAGGAAGAGCTCTTTTGAAAAGTCAAAAGCACACACTCCTCGCAAAGATTTAAAACCCCATCTTTTCAAACGTCATTTTTATGATAAACAAGCTAACCATTGATTGTAAAACAATCATTCTCATAGCACAAAATTAAATAGACACACTCATTTAGTACAAAGAAACCCAGTTTACTTGTTCCTGCGAAGCTTCATTTTCTTCAACATGAAAATTCTGCCACGCTGTGCATTCCGGTACGCTGTGTATGCCAACCCAAACACTCAGCATCGCACAGCATCATTTTCTTCTAAATTATCCTCAATAAATATCTGTCTGCCGCTCGTGCGTACTTTAGCCTCCCTTTCCCGACGGAGCAGGAAATAAATTAAGAAACTATTGCCGCCAAAGATAGACCAAAAAGCCAGCAATTCATTCCACTGTGCCACCGCTCGGTACCGGATATCCTATACACCGTCGTTTCGCGTTTGGCAATAACACCATTCGGCACCGTTTCGTCGTTTCGCGGCATCTTTAGTGAGCAAAACAAAAAAAGTTATAAAAAAAACTAAAAACTTTCAACTAACGGCCATACACAGCGCAGCAAGTGTGCAGAATCAATAACATCAAACAGCCACAATGCTGCCACAATGTTTGCTCAATGATTGTACAGAGAAGGGAAGAGGGTATTGGCTGGAGGAACAAAAACCAAACCAGGCAACACATAATCCGGTGCCATAAATTGTACCACAAACAGATACACACACACGTAGGACAACAGTTGCTACCGCAAAGGAATATTGCGCCATAGACACACACACACACACAATGATCGTGCGTTCACAATTCGGTGGATGAAAAATGGGCCGCGTTTTCACGTTATTGAATTGGCTGCCACCGGGATGTGGTGTGTGTATGTGTGGTTAGATTTTTTTTGGCAAACAGAGAACGCGCACTAGAACGCATTTGGTCAGCGACGGGTGGTACCATTTCCCGCTACTGCGGGGAAAAAAACTCTACAACCAGCACTGTATGCACTACTTCGCCTCAACGCTTTCGCGACTGCTGTTAGGGGTAGTGGCTGAATATCGCCCTCCCCTCACAGCCAGACGAGACCAAAGATTTTCTTTTCCGATAGCACTGATAAAATAACCGCAAGCCCGCGAGCGCTAAAGAAAAATGGGCCAAAGGCAGCGTGTTGTCGCGAGCGCACGCTTAGCACAGTTTATATACCACACACCGACCGGAACCACTTCATCGATGTCTTCACCAGCGCCAGAAGGCAATCGTTTTGCATCGCAGGCAAAAGGCTTCCAGCAACAAATAGACAAACAACAGAATTTTTTCTAGCTTCCTTCAGTTTCTTCTTCGCTGACTGCAAGCTGCGGCAAGGATCAATATCACACCAAACCAGAAGCTAACGATAATTTATTACCCTTCATGTGGTGGGCGCGAGCGCGATTTTGCGCGAGCACAATATTCCCGGAGAAGGGGCCGGATGCTACTGTCACGCCATTGATGCGGTAAAGTGTTTTGTATTGGTGTGCCTTGTCGCATCGTTCATTCGGGTGAGTAGGTAGAAGGTAGCTGTGTTTTATTTATACACTTGTCTCAGATTCAGTCTTGTTGTTTTTTTTTTGCACGATGATAATTTATGACCCTCCAGGATCATCGGCTGGTGTGAAAGAATATTGCTTCTGGTGGGCAATGGCATTGTCGTGGGTAATATGTCAACCTCCAAAAGCAGCCTTATGACTTGGGTTCAGTACGAAAAAATGTTAGTAACTAGTTAGTTACAAGGTACGGGGTAAAAATGTACACCACAGAAACTAAAATTAAACGAACAAACTTTTTTCCCATTTCAGTCAAATGAAATATTCATAAGCGTGCGCTCCCTTGGTTCGTCACAACACGGATACTCCACCAACCGACAACAAAAAAACAAGCAAACCAGACACGACCGCAAAACCCGGAACTATCTCTTGTCCTTACACCACCGTATCCATTAGTGTCATCCTTCATGTGAGGTGTTAATTTTATATATCCCCACATGATGATACAAACCGCCCGCGTAAGAGAGTATCTCGAGAGCGAGAACGTTGCTTCCATACTGGACATGCTACCGGTCCACATAGACATTGCCGCAAATCGACGGGCACACAAATCCTGGCTAAGTTCGTTGGCGCTCTGCCTCCCGTGGAACAAGGCATAGGCGGCAGGAAGTTTTAGCACAAAATTTATGACAAACCATTAAACCGATCGGCTACCCACTTAACGCCCGGCCGGTAAAAGAGTGGTGTGCCGTTTTTAGCATCAAAATGATCTGCAGCAAGCGGAACCAGCAAGTGTGTATGTGCAAGCGGAGGACTGGTGGGGCTGAGATTTAGTACACCTTTAGCACGAAACGGCCTCTAACCGGCCTCCAGCACTAACCCACCAAGTGCAACTTGGTTTTAGCCACCCACTAGCCACGCTCTATCGCTAAACTTTCCAAATAACCCTTCCTTTTTATATTCTTCCCTTCGCTGCGTAAACACCTAGCATCGTGAGAGTCCAGCAGAACGTGGGCAACGCTAGCGTTCGTCTCTATCGCATTTTGGCATCGGCATTCGGCCAATCGCTCACAAGCCGAGTGCGGTTTCCAGAAGGAAGAGAAAGTCCGACCGTTGGGCTGGAAAGCCGGACAAGTTGGACTTGCTAATGGAAATGTAAATTGGTTCCGAATTGAAACCTATATATGGAGGAAGCATATTAATTTGCAGCAATTTATCGTTATCGAGTGAGGAGGAGAGAGTGCGACCAAGGGAGCAAGTCCAGGACCTCCAGCGGGCGTCCAAAGTTCCGAAAGTTTGAATGTCCGCGCTAAAGTTGGACCTTGCGGACGTGGTTCGACTATCGATGGGCAACACACGCGCCGATGGTGCCAGTGCTGCATATCGTTTTCCGAGCACGAGGATTATTTAAAGGCGATTTCACTATTCCGATGCGTAGCGATGGTGAGATATTTTTGGATGGATTACGGTTGCCTTGGGGACGCCGTTTGCGATAGCAAACACATTCACCATTCGGGATGGATGGAAATTTGTGAGATAAGCGGGAACATTAAATTTCAAAGTGGCCTCATCTTTTTTCCACCTCGACTCAACGGTTATTCAATGGTACTCCTTCTTTAGAACCAACACATAAGGGGACACACAGCCATACAATCACACCAACCAAGCGACTCTCGCAACTGAACAAGCGCTTGTAAGCTCATGACAAATATCCTGAGGGAAGCTAAAGAAGCTTCAGCGTAAGTCTCTCAACCGCTACCGCAGTACTGTGTACTTTGCGGTACAGTATTGTTTTCCTCAAATGCACAAACTTTAGGTACATATACACTGCGGTAGAATGTACCTTAGCCATGCCGGCCAGAGCAAACATCATCTCCGAGACATTGCACATAACTGTGTGAGACCCGTGTTTCTGATGGGCGAAAGTTTACTTTGTTAAATAGTGTTCCGGTGCTGGTGGGGCTTAACTAAATATTTTGTCTCACAAATGGTAATGCAAACCGCAAACGGTTGCATTGGTCCCCGGGGAACAGGAACGAAGACGATGCTATAGCATCGTGGCAAAGGCTAACAAGGCAATCGATGTTATATTTCCTGCAAAATGCTACAAGCTACAGTGCACAGCCACTGTTTGACAATTTGAACCACCGCTCAGTCGTCAGCACAGTCGTACCCGTGACATTTGCGTGGCACGAAACTTACCGTTGGAAATTCAATTAGCTTCCACAACTTGTGGAAACATATTCCTCACGGTGAACGAAAGAATAAAAAAAAATCTGACAAACAAACAAAACGCGAAACGAACACGGAATTAAGTTGCACGGTTGAAACATGAGACACAATTGTTGAATACGAAATTGTGATCAGCGGTACCGAGTGCTTCGACTTTTCCTCGCGAATTTTACACCACAAACTATTTGCACACTAGGTTGTGAACTATTTGCATTCTTTTTTTCGTTCTGTGATGCACACTGCTTTCCAATCAAAATTGCACTCAAATTAGACGTGAGGCAGAGAGAGTAAAGGTAAATTGAATCGTGCAATCAGCATTGAATGTTCCTCCAATAATAGGCATAAGTTTCCATCGAATAAAGACGATGGCAACGACAAAACTCGACAAAAAGCAACAACGAATAGTACGACAGAGTTGCTGTGGACGAAATCCACTCTATGGTCCATTGATCTGGGAATCAAAGCGCAATTTGGTTCGGTTCATTGCCGATGCAATGCAAGCTTTGGTATTGCTTGTGCAGAAAGCGAACAAAAGCAGGGTTGGATGGCTGAGGTTGGCGATGGTGATAAAGTAGCGATACAACCCTTGATAGTGCTACCATGTTTTCCCTCACTCTCTCTCTCTCTTTCCCTCTTTCTCATATAGTTTTCTGTTCGTAAAAACTGAAAAATACTACCTCAAGCCCTTAGCCTGGGTGCTCTGGGGACAATATACACCTAATCGCAGCCGACACATTGAAAATTTCCTCCAGGAGTAAAGCAGGTTTGCCCCCCCGTCAGCCACGAAAAACTCACCCACTCCTGTCGTCTAACCGCCCGATAGGTTGTTGAAATTTTGTCGGTGCTTCACTCTCTTTAATGAAATTTCTCATTCGTTCGATGATAAATCACGACCGAAAACGTGACTTATTAGCTGCACCCCGAAGCGGGTCCGAGGCTGCAGGAAAACATGAAAGCAGAATCCGAATTGAATGAAAACGAGATGTAGGCGATGATGGTGGGAGTGGAGAACCGCCCCCAAAAATGGGAGGTTGAAATCCTACGACAGCAAAGAAGCTGCGGAGAGGATGGTGCCATTTTTCGATCTTGCTTAATAATGGTGAACCATACACGGGGAGCATTTCAAAAGGCAGCAGGCAACTAGTGGGCATGCAGCGCACAGTACGAACACTGATGGAGATGGATTGGCATCGTTTGGCAGCACCTCTGTCCTTGGGCTACGGAATGGTAGCAGTTAGCAGAAATTCTTCAAAAGCTTGCAACGCTGTTTATTGAGCGCCGTTCACGATACACTTTTTATAACCGCTAGCGATCATGTCCACTACACCGTCCGTTTTTAAGGGAGCGAGTTCTTTGCGGGTCGGCTGTGACATGAAATATTGTTCTGGATGCTGTGATACACTTACGACCTATCGCGCGCCATTCCTGAATTCCTATCGTTGGGTGTTAAAAGCCTGACACGGATACAGATATGCTGCCGATGACGACTTTCCGCATACAATGTTTGCTTCGAGGCTGGAACTGAGTGACGGACTAGTCAACCAGTGACCAAAATGGAGAGTTGATTGACGGTTCAAAGCAGTGAGGTTCCGGTTGGTTCTGGCTCAATGCCTACGGGTAGTGCGGCTACGTTGGATGCACGCACTGCACGGAAGGCTTTAGGACCAACAAAGGGAAGCTACGTCGTGTTTGTTATGCCTTTTCATTGGAAAACATGCAGCTAATTTATCTACCTTCATTCTACTGGGAAATACAAACAAGCTATGAAACTGTCATGATTCATCGTTTCTGCAAAGTTTGTTTTAATACCTTGGATTTCTGAGAGGTGTATGCGCAATCTGTAATGATGTTGCATTTAAGCATACAAGGTATAATGTAGCAATTAACGGAATTTCATTACATAATTTTATGTAATTATGTGAATGAATTTGTACAAAGACTTTCGTGCGAAACAAATGAAATGCGAATAAAAATTTAAATTCATGTGAAATTATTGTTATTAACATTATTATGATTGAAATTATTTTTCCTGTTTCTTGTTTCATCTAAATACATGATTCCAACTAAAGCAATAGGTAAAAAGAAAAATTCATTATAAAAGATATAATCGTTAACGCCTATTACAACAGATAAGAAAAAAGCGCATTCCCTCATTAGAAAGTGATTCGAAAGTAGTACAACAAAATGTCTGCTGATTTCTGCAGTCAGAATAGCATATGCAATTGTTATTTCTAGTATTTTATGTTTCAAGTTCAGTATCTATCTAGGTATTAGCAAACATTCTGTGATGTTAGGAATGAATGGGAATTAATTAACAGCGGTACATCATTCCATGAGCTACATGCATTGGTGTCCCTTTGATGTGAATGGTAGCGACATGTTCAGAAATCTGATACTTTATTTGCAATTTAACTGCTAAGCGGAGATATATTTTATACAGAATCTTTCATTATTGCTCCTCACACTGATTGCACGAAATGGCTCGCCCGAGAGAGCTTCTATTTCTTTCGAAACATATGTAATTCAACAAGGGTGTAGCCGGGCAGTTTGTGGTTGTGCAATTTCAACACTATCAAGCTCGATTGCAGGCTATCTTTAGCCTAGTGAAAATAGTGAAAATGGAACCACAGCCTGAATTTCCGTGAATAAATGCAAAACTTTGCTAGCCCATCTCAGTTTACTTCTAGTTTGCATGGTTTATAATTCCTTCAGCATGAGGATTGGGCGAAAAACGCCCGACGAGGGCAGCTCGGAATCTCTCGTCTCCCTATTTTACTAATGAGAGTTTAGCATATTCCACAGTGTAAGTAGCGCTGTTGTGCGTCATCTTCTAATTTACAGCTTCTCACGTCTTTCGATTGCGCTCGCCTACCAAAGTAGTGCGGTTTACGTGGTTGGTAACGAACACGGCATTTAACAGTGCTGTGTGTGAGCGAAACGTGAGCAGGAACTGGTGTTGGTGCCTTCACCCCACGCTCAGACCATCGGGCGGAAATTGAGTGTGAAAAGTTTTACAATTTGTTACCGCAAGAGCAAGTGTTGCGGCGCCAAGAGGATGAGTGTCTCGAAACTTCATATCAATCTCCGCTTGGTGCGGACGAACCTCTGGCCAACCCCGATGAAGCAGGGCAAGTGCACAGTCTACTGAGTAAAGGGAAATTTTATCTGATAAAACTACTTCCTCTTCCTACCGAGCTGTGACAGCCGGATGAAACTGCTGTACCCGTGGTGCAGAGAATATGTGACGGGTGTGTTGAAAATATGGCCAATAAGTGATACTTCTCCCTGACTGGCAGTCTTTTTTGCTTAGTGAAAGTTTTTCCCACTCAACAATGACGGCAACTGGTTGGAAGTCGAGCGAGTCACTAAAAAGTGTCAAATATGGGCTTGAGATTGGACATTGTTGAGGAACCACTTCTCGCTGATGGCTAAACAAGGGAAGGCGGCAGCAAACTTTCCCTTTTGCGCCGGACTTGTTCACTAAGGAACAAAATTTTTCGTCATTCTTGAAGTCACTGTGGCCACTTGAGACATGCAAAATATTCGGAGAACATCCAGTATCGGAGAGCTCTTCGTTAGAACAAATCGTTTGAAAAGTGTTACCCTAGAAATGTGGAAGATGTTCAATTTCAACTGAACTTAACACGATAGCCTTTTTATTCCAATAGTAAAAAGTGTTAGTACCAGCAGCTTGGGGTAAGGGAAATGTGACTGAGTTTATCGCTTATACTTCGTAATTCTCTTTATGATGATTGTCAAACTTTACAGTTAGTACTCGGCTGTATTTTATCCAATTATTACTTTATGCCTATCTTCTACAGTTTTCTTTGCTTTAGTTTTAAAAGGATTACCGAGGGTAACATGTACATACTTCCTTTTAGATACTTTTAGATATGTACATACTTCCTATTAAATATTGTACATAGAGTAATGTTTTATATGAAAATGTATATTGAAAACGTATGTATAGTAGTAAATCAATGGATTTAAAGGCGTTTAATGTAATAGTTCAATGTTTCATTTAACTCATTCTCACTCACGCTACATGATTTAAACCGTGTAAGTCTCGATTACCTTAAATGGGAGCTAAAACGAACACGTTAAAGGACAATAGGTAACTCAATATTAAGACCTGAAGGCTAATTTGTTGACATGTTTATGACAGAAAAAGGTATTAAATTTAAATAATAGATCACACAACACATAATTAAACACAAAATAAAAGATAGCACAAAAACACAATGCCAGTCGAAAGGAAACATAAAAAGACCGAATAATTTATCAGTACGGAACCCATGTACAATTCTGTATAAACTTTAACCACACAAATAATCCTCCAGGCATCCGACACAAAGCTGGGTTGGATGGTAAAGCACGAACAACAAACGCCAAAAAGCAAGTTCCACCTTCAGTGAACCATCTTTCCTGCAGCTGTTTCAACTCTGGTAGGTTAACATATTTTTTACACACTGTTTAACCTTAACTTTGGTTTTCGAATCAACACAAACAAACCCATTACACACAGAAGGGCGAACACCGTCGTGAGCACCGAGATTGCATGTAATCGGACTAATTCGATCGAAAACAATCGCCCCTAGGAACGGAGGACTACGGTAGACAAAAGGGGTTTCATTTTGAGAACGAAAACTAGCAAACTGGCGGCACCGGAGCTAGTTCCGAGTATCCATTGTGTGGTACTGGTTGGCAGCAAAAATATTCACGCTGTAGATATTCTGACGATTAAATAACTTTATATAACAGCTTCTTCATGGGTACCGTCCGTAAGATAAGCATTGGTAACAATTTTGCCGTTGCTATTCACTCGATAACATTGTAACACATCTAGCGGCTTCACAGCGAAACTTGCTACATCGCTGTTTGAATGGTTGATTGGTATAAAGGATATTATTAAAACGGATAAAACTACGTTCGGGCCTGGAAGGCGAATCTTTTGATAGCAAAAACTTAGGACCGAAATGTCGAAAGTACATGTTCTAACAAGACACTCTTCGTGCGTATATTCGGTTATGTTATACTGAAAAATATTGTAAACAAAATAGAACTTTGGCGCAATATGAATGATCAGTTAAGTTTGTTAAAGCAACGAGTTTCACAACACTTTCCATGCTCTAAACGTAGTACTATAGTCATATAATACAATTGAAAATAAAATAAAAATGGAACAAATTGTCATATTCTATCTGCCAATGGATAGAATCATAATCTGATTCAGAGAATCAGATCCAGAAAATTTCAAGACATTTTAAACATTATTATAAACATAATTACGGCATTATAAAACGCAAGGTAAAAATGAATAAGTATGACTATCCATTTCAAATTGTAAACCGAAATGCTTGTTATTCAGGCAAGCAGTTTATGTACAACCGATGATGGACCACACATATCCGATAATGGAGACGCCTGGTTGTTAGGAACTGCGATGAAATATGCGGCAAGCAGGTGGCTAGTTTTATCGGCGTAGAACTTTTGTCTATCGTCTATTTAAATGTATAGATTGTCTGATTGGCGATCCGTTTAAACTAACGAAGTGGAGATGTATGCACAGTACAGTAGATATGCTATTTTCATTTGCTTCTTAATACGAAAAATGTATTGCGTTGATGGTTTCGTCAGCAGTTCTGGCTTTAAAGAACATCGTACATGTGATTTTACATGAGTATTGTGGCGAGTTTTTCTAAGCATTACCACCACAGCTATGCGGGTGGAGGAATTGGAAACAGAGAGAAATATCGTTGTATACGTATGAAGGAATACTTATTACACGAGCTAGCTTTCGGATACTTTATATGGGGGGAATATATTTCGGTACTCTCGTATGTGGAAAAACACAATAAAGGGTTTTCTCTACCGTCATTCGATATTTTTCATTTTGTTGTTTTCCATGGAGCCGCCTGGTTGTAAATGTAAATGAGCGAAGGGAAGTAAGTACTATGGGGGGCTTATCCATTTTCCACTAATAATTCTTCACGGTTTTCACAGGCATTATTTTTAAATGCTCCAATATTAAAATATTGTAAGATAAACTACGAGTAAAATAATTTATATCTTCCAAACATTTTCTGTTTCCTTCGACATGTATTGAGTATATTTGACAAAATAAAAA
This sequence comes from Anopheles coluzzii, assembly GCF_943734685.1. Lineage (NCBI taxonomy): Eukaryota > Metazoa > Arthropoda > Insecta > Diptera > Culicidae > Anopheles > Anopheles coluzzii. The sequence goes on along the minus strand of NC_064671.1, from coordinate 41,035,664 downwards.
CTATCATGGAAACATCAAGTTGGTATCAAGAATTTAAGAAGCTATAATTCGCTATAATTTTTATAATGATAATTAGCCATAAACTGGACGTTAATGTTACGCGTATTTTAAACAAATATGTGTCCGAAGTTCTTTTTTTTATTTAAGACAAAAGGTTGCATATCGTAGAGTAGTAATTTTATTGACATATTTAACTACCATTAAATCCTGCGTTTCAAATAAACAGCACTACCAGTGCTATATAAAGTGTTCAGGTTAGTTAAAATCAGCAGATTCAAAATTCAAACTCGCCACGCAATGATCGCCTTGTTTCCGTCATCAGGTAGCAGCATTTGAACAAACTCCACCGGCGCTTGGCGGAATAACGGCGCTTGGCGTAAAGCACAATGCACTTCGTACACTGCTCCATGCAAAAGGAACGATACCTGGCAGAATCAGCACAATTCGCCGTGTTTGTCATTTGCATTGCAAATGTTATGATAATTGTCTTGTCGACATCACTGTCAACGGTGGGCTGGTAAGGGAAGTGCAGAGGAGAGCGACGAGAAGAAACGCACCGCTTACCGCCGTAATCGTTGTATAGACGATGGTTTGCTTAGAGAAAGTTTTGCACAAGGTTTGAAACGTTTACAACGACAGGTCAGACCCATAGAGAACGGCATGGGGCACATCTGCAAGATTACAAGGTAGTCACACACCGCTTGACACTAACAAACTGAATAGAATGAAAACTAAACTTTCAACAAACAGCGTTTGATAAATCCGCTGCAAAAGCAACAACCGAAAAACGTGAAACAACTTTACCTAGATACGTGCTATTCGTGAGTACCCAGAATATTTTGAGTGGGTCTACCATCACTTCTACCAGATAGCCGTGCAGCCACTGTAACGAGGCACAGAAGCCGAATAGTAGCGCTATAAGAATCACTAGTCACCAACAAGCACTGTACTCCGATAGTGGTGACACTTCTTGTACGATTGACACAGGCCCGTTGCTGTGGGAGTGGTGTTGCAGGCAAAGAACGTGATAGCTCTCGTTTGGGAAGATCCCCACCGAATCGGCAGCCTTTGCTCGATGGGATAAACACAGTGACGACGGGTTGAACGGTAGTACCGCGTAGAGAAATATGACCGGAAGTAGACACGTGGGAACACTTTTCATCGCAGAACGGATGTCGCTAACGGCCAACGAAAAACGCTCTTTTGCGACAAATATTTATCCAAGAACACATACAAAACTTCACACTGCAAACTATTGCACGAAAAAAATATAAAACAGTGGTGAAGATGGAATGCTATATTTATAGCACTTGAATTATTTCATTTATATTCACTGATAACACCATTATGCGTGGGACTTGAGACAGCATTTAAATCACCAGTATGGCTTTAAAAACATCGTGAACCGATACCAATATTTACGACGCATCTACGAACATTCCGGTACACAAACATTACATTTTCAACACACCGTTCCAAAAACGACCGAACGCGCGCGCGTTTCTGAAACAACTGCCGAACTGCTGGATCCAAGAAGCTCCCGAAAGCTTTCGGTTCGGGATCTCATTTAGAGCACAACACCTTACCCAATTCTTGGCCTACGCTCAAGGAGTGAGTTACCCCGGTTTCGAACGTAGAGTCTGGGTCATTGGGCCACAAGGGCAACGGGTGCTACCGTGCAACTAGAGTCATCCACTCTATGGCATCGAAAGGTTAACTGAGTACCAAAACAATCGGCACTCACCATGCTCTCACACCCGAATGCGCAGTAAATTCACGGCCACACGACACACCGGCCACTCACTGCTGGTGGCACACATTCACATTCTTTTCCCAGGCTCAGGTCTCCAGCTCTCATGCAATTCTTCTTTGATGGTAATTAAATTGTCAGCTAGCCGTGTACAGCAACCGGTCGCCCCACGATGAAAGGTGAATTAGATGCCTGAACGTGCATATCTCGTTTGTGAGTTCGTGTTTTTCTTTAGCTTTATCTCAACAACTATGCTTTGAGTGAATTCACTTTCGCTGGATCTAAATTTATTTTTATTCTGAAGTTTGTTCAGTGCACAGGTAGAAAACGAACACAGCTCAAATGACCTTTGCTATTGTATAAACTCTTCCGGAGGGCACTGCTGCGGTTCCTAAGAAAGGGTTGCATTTTCTTGGAGAATGTTTAATCAACGAAAGTTAAACTTTTCTCAAACAATGCTCTAGTGATGCTTGTCATCTATTGATCAAAATGTTCATTCTCCTTTCCTGTGCTTTAAAAAGGACAGTGGTGTTAGTTCTTTCTACATCTTTGCTGTAGGCTTACGGCTATCTTTAGCAACAGTGGTGTTTTGTCAGAAGGGATTACGGGTTTTGCTTTAGTATATAAAAAAAAACTTAACTTAAAAAACTTTAAAAATCGTATGAATTACTGTTACTGCATTACTTAGGAAAGTTATGACAATATATGTGAAGAGATAAGAGATAAAAACCAATGTCAATAGACTATGCCAAAATTTATGCAGAGTGAGGGTAAATGGTATCTCTAATAAATTATTTTCAATTCAAACAGGTAAGCAACTATAAACGCATTCTTCAATTTCTCTTTTACATTAATTGTAACCGAATCGTAACAAAAACTACCAGTATCCCATTATACATAGTCAGCGACGAGAATGTGTAACAGGTAGCATCACTGCTGTTTGCTTCTTCTGTTCATTCTGTCTTTAATAATGATTTTAACGTTCGTACGAGTTCCCTTAGAATTCTTTTCGATTCGTACATACGTACTTGTGCTCGCCCGTCATCGTGTCTGTCTGGAGTGTTAGCTAATAAACTCTGCTATCTGGCAACGAGGAGGTTGGTGGATGGGTAGGCAACAAGAAGAGTGACAGCAAACCAGTGCACCGGGAGAGCTTCTCTTTCTCCATTTGAAAATGAATTCTCAGCGTAGAAGAAGTCGTTAGCTTCTCGGAACGTAGCTGCTCTACGTAGAGTGCACCATCGAAGCGGTGTTGCTTTCTGCACAATACGTCTGTTCTTTCGTTGGGTTGCACTAGCTGGAACCGGCATGTGTTTTGTAGCATGAGGTAGGGATGGCGGTTCGATTCATTCGTCTGCAGGATATGTCAATTTATCGAATTGTGTGGTAAAGATAATCGTTGTCAGTGAAGCTGCCGTCGACAAACCGGGTGCACACGAGAAGTCTTGAAGGTAAAGAAAACGGAATGAGCCGACTTTCTCCTTTTCGCTGCTAGCGACAACAGCAACGGTACAGAGCAAATGCAATCCAATTTCCTTCATTGTGTCCGAAAGGGCGGACGGGGTGCAGAGTCCGTTAAAAAAGGGCACTGGAGAAGCAAAAGCAGCTAGATTAAGACCCAGGTTTTGCTAACGTGTGCGCAAGGAGCATCTTTTCCATTCAGCCAGGTGATGTGCTCACACAGAACATCAGCAGCAGGGGGGATAGAGCTTTAACCGATTATCCCATAAGAGGGATGTGATCGGTACGGAAAATCGAGGAAATATAAAAGAAGCAAAAAAGAAGGCAGACAATAGAAGCTTATTTTAAACGATTGTGAAGCAAATTGAAAAGTAACGAATTCAATAATGCACCAGTTACATTCACTCGGTTCATCTCATTCACCACAATTTAAAGCTTCATTCTTTATTAAGCAATCGAAATTAGGTACAATCAGACAAACGATGATTATGTTTAAATCGATTTGGATTTCTCGGATTTATTTCTAGCATCGCTTTGCAAGAAGATTGTTTATTATGTACTGTATCGTCTTAGATTGTTTCGCAGGTAATAATACGAACAGTACGAAGTGTTGCGTGGGTCGAAATTTGTTTCTAAGAGTTGACCGAGTTTCTTATACTAAATCATATCCATACCTGTCTGGTTGCTTTACTCTTAAGAAAATAAAACAAAACTCATTAATGAATTGCAATGAAAACATTCAAAGAGAAACCCCGTAGCAGCATCAATCATTTAAGTAAACAAACATAATTTCATTTCCGCACTCTACCACCTTGCCAACTAGCTCTTAAAAGTGGTCCCTTGCTTCGGTGGAAGAAGTTTTCCGAGAAATAACACATTTAATTTGTTTACTGCTGATTAACTCTCTCTATTTACATTATTTGGCTTGCATATTAAAACTCATTTCACCTTGTAATTTCAAAAAGCGAGATTTAATGAAGCTTTTACTTCCTTGAGTTTTTATTTGTAGTATCTTCCAAACCATCTAGTTCAACACACTTAAACGTGAATTTAAATTTTAATGAGCTAGAGCAACAGCTGACAATCGTAGGACTCAACAACATCCTCGTCTTGTGATCAACTATCGAATAGACCTCGCTGGCCAATACACATGACTAAGTATCTTGTTATGGGTAAAACAATAATTCAGCCTAACCCATCAAGTGCTTGGAAACCTAGTCACAATACAGCTCATCGTTAGGAACACAGTGTTCAAAGTAAATAAAAATATAGTTCAATGGGAAGCACACAAATTTGGACGTTTTTGTGATGGAAACATTTGAGAACACAATTTTGCTAACAGCAAGGTAAAGCAGAGTGTATAAGCGGTTCGTTCACTGTTCATCACGTAACTTTAAGGGAAACAAAGCGGACAGAAAGATGGAGTGTAGCTTTTACCTAGGAGCACCGTCGGTATTGCCTACATTATCCCAGCAACAGCCGCCATCTACCTGATGATTTTAATTAAACCATCTCCGTACACCCCTGTTTGCCCCAGTAAACTTGTAGAACGTTGTAATGGTGAGTTAAGAAAATTGACCCACAACAAAAAATCTAAGGGACTATTTTTTCATTCTTTCTCTCAGCTTTCATTATGACCTTCCCACTTCGAGCACTCCCTCTCGTGTCGGCTATTAATGCCACTGTTTATTAGTAAAACCTAATCGAGGCTAAAGATTGTTGCACAGTGTTATGGAACACACTTAAACATGAGACACGTTGTTTACAGTCTTCTAGCTGGCTTAATGAGGATGTCTATTTGGCATTGTGTGAATTGCATTAGGAAGGAAGTTTTATATTGTACAGGAAAGGAGTTGACTAAAATGTTCTTTAAAATTTTAAGTGAATAATTCAAGACGCACAACACGAGCGACGTGACTGGCTTTGCCAACGAGCTTAACTACTTTTGAAGCCATATTGGCCTGGCTCATCGACATGATTGATTTCATTAGGATTATCTCGCAATGATCTACTGAACATAATGAACGAGAGAGAATATTTATCTGTTCGTTTTATGCTCAATTATGAAATCATTAATAAGATTGAACTGATTGAAAGTATGTGTGATCTTAGACAACTTCAGGAATAATCCATCAGTGAATGAATTCTCGGGCCGGTCTGGTGGTACAGTCGTCAACTCGTACGACTTAACAACATGCCCGTCTTGGGTTCAAGTCCCGAAAAGACCGTGCCCCCATACGTAGGACTGACTATTGTGCTATGGTAACTATGAGTCACTGAAAGCCAAGCTCACTTCACTAGTGGGTACTGGCAGGCCTTGGCCGACAGCGGTTGTTGTGCCAAAGAACAAGAAGAATGAATTCTCAAAAGCTATAAAGAATAAATAAATTAAAGAGATTATTCGATAATTGGGGTAGACCCATGATACAGTCGTCAACTCGAACGATTCAAGCCCCGATCTTGACTGACTATCTTGCTATGTGTAACAAATTAGTCACTAATAGTCAAGTCCTTTAGTGGAACAAGCAGACATTGAACGGCAATGGTAATTTTTCTTAGATTAAAAGGTGAAGATTTGGTAATCTTAAATATAATAACCTATATAACATAGTATAGTTATAGTATAACATTTGGTAAACTAAAATACCTAAAGCTGGCATAACATAAATAGTTTTTGAACGACAATTTTTACATAAAACGTTTGTTATAAAATTTTGTTTCATACCTTGTTTCTTACATTGATTTTTATGTACAATATGCGGCTACATTCAATGTATGGTTCATATCCCAAAGTTAAAAATAAAGTTTATACAGAATTTTAAAACGACGTTAAACAAATTCACGAGGATATCCACCAGATGGAGCAATAATATACAATGGCAAAAAGGCAGTAGCTCTGAAATCCTTTTAGAACATCAGTGTGTCCTTTATAGTATGTTGAATCCAGCTATATTTGGTATTCTAAGTTCTAAAAATGGCATTTATGGAACACTAAGCTCGATTTTGGTGCTTGATATCTGAAAAGATATTTTTGATTCTCTTTTGGCTGCATCCCATTTGCTATAAAATATGCCAAAGGATATCATTCGATATCCATAATTCGAACATGCGCAAAATGTCCTTCACCCAATGTGGAAAAGCGTATGGTTATGGATAAAGTTGCTATAAAAAGGATGTCGTGAAAATAACGAGCTTTCGCTGGCAGTTTTCAGCAAAGCTCACGGTATTGTCGGAATTCATAAAGCTTTCACATTTCATTAGTGCGTTCAAACAAAAGATTGCTTACTGGGGTATATTAGCATACTAGTTTTTATAAAGTATTTGTTATACATACGATTTCATTTCTTATTTGTATTTCTCCAGTGTGTAATGAGATTTACCTGCAAAAAAGAGATACTTAGCGTTAACATGGAATTGCAATACATATACTAGCAGTTTTTTATTAACATTTGTTCATTTTCTATGAGTGTGGATCCAAATGAATTCAAAGAGCTACTATTGAACGACGCAGGAAGTCTACACCTTTCATTAAGATAGCGTAATTAAGTAATGTTCTTGCTAACCCTTGTCGTGAGGTTTTATTGCTGCGCAATGTTTCGAACATGCACAATTACTACTAATGCGGCCAACAGGTACCAATTTAGACGGAGTTAATCGTTTGTAAGTACGGTATGAGGTCTTGCCGGAACAATAAACCACATACGATGGTGGTTATTATCTACCAACACAAAAGACTTTACGACAGTAAGTATGACTTTGACTAGCATCATGCCAGTATTATGGAAAGGAAATTCTTCTATGAGTAGAACAAACAACAAGAAGTTATTGGTTTGTTAATTGTTGAAATATGCGTTAAAAACATATACAATTTCACTTTGAAGTTAATTTACCTCGTTCTGGATGTCAGCAATTATTATTGCACACATTCTCATTTGAAAAATGATCTTTGTTAACATATGTTGATTTTTGATCACTAAAACCTTTTACAGGAGTAATTATTGATTTGAAATTTGTTCATGCACAATGTCACAAATTTGATCTAGAGTTGTCGAAAGAGTTTTCTAAAAACGTCATGAGGAAACGCGTTGGAAATTGTCTCAAAACTCAATTTTGAACTAAAAATTTGCTAATTTTTCATTCACACATCATTTCCGTGCGTATTTTTCAAAACATCAATTGAAATGTGCAGAGTTCAAACATTTTTGGCTGATTTGCCGAAGTTCGTTATTAAGAGAACAAGAATAGTAAACCACTGAAATCGAGATTTTTGTTAAAGATTATATGGTTCTACAAATTATTCTAGCCCGGTTGGAATTATAATATCACGATAAACCAATTATTTTTCACTTTAAAGGCTACCGACAATAGGTACACGGTAAATGTAGATTTTAACCGTTCAATGCTGTGGGCGTTCATTTTCAAACTGTCATTTTTAAGACACGAACTGGACCGTCGATTATGTCAGCGCATAGAGCGGATAGCTATTATTTGCATAATTTTATGAAACGCAAACAACTTCCAAACGAGCATCTCGCGCTGTTTCTTGATGAAACTAAAGCTATCCCCCTAGCTATGGCCTGGATCATTGACAAGCAACTCGCAACTAACCACCGTGTAACAAAGATAGCACAGTGTGGGCATCGATGATTATGATGTTCCGGTGTGCAAAAGTTCCGTATCCTGCATCAGGGAGATATTCGCATGCTGCTTGGCAAATGGTGCATATCATACTGACATCAATACGCGCTAGGCACCCTGTGCTGTGCGCAAGATTCTCAAGATATCAGTAAATAATTTTCCCAGCCAAGCCACAACATGATTGACATGCACACATTCATAAACATACGGAATGGATGCATGTCGTGTAGGGCCCGGAAGCTCTCCGATAAAGGCAATGAGGCTAAGTAACAAGAAGAGGAATTTATAGAAACTGTTTATCGAAAGAGTATGTAGAGTACAACAATAGTTGCCTCGTAGACGAATATCACGCCGCGAACGTGATCGATACTTTCAACCGGTTATTCAAATATTGATAGCAGTGAGATGCCCAACGATACATATGCACGACATGAGAAAACTGACACTGTTTTGTTGTACGCAAAACCATACGACGAAGAGGAAACGCCAGCCAACCTCTTCCCACAAATCTACACCACGCAGTTTATCAACATTCAGCAGTAACCATTACCTGTATAGCTCTGTGATATTAATGCAACGTTCCCTTGTCGACAAAACCACACATATGGTGCTACATCAATCTATGGCACATCCTCATAGAGGACTGTTTAGGCAAATGTATACGAGCGAGCTATATTGACGGTGTTTATGCCCATGGTTAAAACCAAAAACGCAAAACCTTGCAAACGTAGAACCAATAGCCAGTCAAAACGCCAAAACACCACTACTAGCCACCATTAGGTTGACTGTCTTGAGATTGTGATACTGGTGTCTAGTCAACTCGTATTCATTTTGGCCTTGCCCGATAATCAAGCAAAGTAGTGGCTCACGTGATGGATTGCACAGCAAGGTGTGAGTTTTGAGAAGGTATTATTTTTGTTGTTGTTATTTTATAGTTAAATAATGGTAACAGACATTGACTAGCCTGTCTGCACCATGTAAACGACATTTGTCAATGAATGGTGTTTTTGAAAGGAATCGCTGCATGGGAGAATCGTAATGACGAGAAGGACACTTAAACTAAAATTCAATGTGATTTCTTACTTCCATGTTTATACAGGTAACATCACTGGTGAGCAAATAAATCGTGATGGACAGGGATTCAAAAAACTTTTGCAAATCTCTTGAAATATACCATAACTCAAGCTGGACCAAGTTCGAAGAAACCATTTTGATCCCTCACGCACTATGAAAATTATTGTGAAACTTCTACTACGACACCATGTGAGGTGTCATTGTGTATGCAAGAGTGTATCGATCGAAAGGTCGGTAGCATAAATCTAATCGAAACTAGATTGGTAAACGCAGGTAAAATACCCATTTTTTTCACTGAACTGAACGCTCAAAAACCAAACCGGTAGCTACACTGGGATTAGGAGCTAGTGAGGTGGGCTAACGAAGAAAGTACGAATTCCATATCAACACTCGTGAGGAACGGCAGCGATGCGTCTTGAGCCACTGCTACGCTCCGGTACAACGGAGAGCCTTTTCAAACACCTGTTTGTTCACTTGCCAATTTTCAACCGCCCCCTTTCCAGCAAGGCTGTTCATGCCATCAATCGGACAGGCGATGGTTTCGAGCCGACAGATTTGCATATGTTTGACCTTACTCAAACAGCTATTATCACTTCGCACTTCTTATGTGGGGTGTGGAAGGATTGAATTCGGTTCCTTTTTTAGGCTCCCGTCGGTTCATTGGACCACTTTTCTCTGTTGAATGTTTGCTGAAAAAGCGAAAGAGCGAGAAAAAGCATGGAGTACGGAATGCGCGTGGCATAGACACGGGCTTCAAGCTCATTCGTTTCGACATCGGCAGCAAAATTGGGCACCGGTAATTGATGATGATCGAGGTGGAGCTTACCGCACGCATCCTCGAACCACGATGAGTGTGAAAAAAATGGTTCTTTATTCCCGGGAGAAAGTACAAAGTGGTGGAGAATTACTTTTCAACGCTCGTGGAACTTGTGGGCGGGATGAGAAATATCGAAATGAACCACCAGCACCGAGTCCACAATTCTAAAGACAACGTCAGCAACTGTCAGTGTCAGTTACGGTTCTTGGGCATAATTTAGAGCGAATTTCAAGCGATTTTCAAGCGAATCGGCACAAAAGGATGGAAACCGTCCATTGACATGCACTTTGTCGCGCTGCATCGACGTGGGGAGAGATGGGGTTAAGCTGAAGCTTTTCATCGGTTTCAAATGGTGCTTCATCGATGGAACATTGAAAAAAAAAAACACTGGGAGGGAGAGTTATAATGAGAGAGAGATAAAGGAGGATAAAAAGAAAGGGAAAGAAAGAGAAAGAAAGAGAAAGAGAGAATCTATTCATTTCAACGAATACCTTGTGCGAACAGATTGACTCCCACTCGACGGAAGCAGAATGAGACAAAAATTGGAATGCAAATTTAATATCGTCGCTTTATGCACTCGACTTCAGATACTATTAGCTTAAAGCCTTTTTCGATACGCTTTGAATAGAGGCTTTCATAGTGCGCAACAAAACAGAAAAGGTTTGCAAACGAATCTCGCTTTTACAGGGTTTACCGAAATATTTTGCGAAGATTTCTGCAATGCTGTCGTTGAAATAATTGTCTTCCCCAATATGATTTTGGACAGTCGGTGTTTGGTGCAAATTTGTCTACGTCTCCTGCATTACTTTAAATGTATATTTATACATCATGTTTAAAATTTTATCATGGTTAAAATAAAAATAATAATTCATTTGTTTATATTTCATTATCATTTGGCTAGTGAGTTGTCCCATGTGAACTGTTTTGTACAGTGCGTTGCGTACCAGTACTGTCTTGTAGAAGCAGAAAACAATGATAAAAATAATAAATTACTTGAAACACATACCTATTGCATGATTGGTTAAATGATACCAAATTATTATTACAATGTTTTCTCCTAAAACGGAACACCAAACTAAACAACTATATATTCGGGTTTTGTTCCTCATCAAAAAGTTCCAAAATATAATGGGGTTAAAATGATTCTAGGACAGTACAAATCTGACGCTGTAATTCAATTTTATTTGAGAAAATATGCAGTACATTTGTTTCAGCATACCCTGTAATGATGCTTTTCGTTCCGAATGTCTTTTTCACACTTAAATGCCTGCTATAAATTCAAAGTAATTTTAATTTTATGCAAATTTTTATCGTCTCGAGTATTGCACTGTATAACGAGATCTGCTGGGAGACTTCACACACTGTTTCAGCAGACGGGAGCCATGGATAATTTAAATCTTGTTTAAGTGTTCAGGAATATGCATCGGAATCGTACGAACAAAAAAAAAAACACTTGTCAAAGAATTAAATTTGTGTTATTATAGTACAATATTTGGACATTCTACGACGGTTGAGAAGTAAAGAGATTGTAACAATTGTAATAGTCTACGAATATGTAGGATTTTCATGTACGCCTTACATCAATACTATGTTTATTAAAGATAAAAAGAAAACAAAAAAAGGTCATTGGATTGTAATTTAAATAAAGAGTTACCTAATTTGGCTGATTGATGGGACATTCCAGTGGCTATTCATTTAATTTTACACTTCATTAATGATTATTAATTATATTATATAAATTTTATAAATTTTTCGGTATAATCGATAACAAATTTCAGTAGAATTGCAATAAAAACTTGTGTTGGGTATTGGGAACATGGATACATCGTGTTTGATCGAGAAACCGCAACACGTAGAGCGATTGTGAATCAATTACTCTTATTAACACTCGATCGTGGCTGACTTGCGGCGTGAGTGTGTTTATTTTGGATTATTCTCCATTAAGCCTCAATTACGTATTGGAAAAACGCGATAGCGAGGTGGGTATGACGCCCTTCTGTACGGTAAAACCCTTAGGCAAACAAAAATTACGATCGCTTTCATGCACATATTTATAGAATTCCGCTTTTTATTTTATTGTTCTACAATTCCTCGTTTAATTAATGTTTAGTAGGTGTGCTGTGAGAGCGGTAAAACAATCAAGTTGCAAATGTACTACTCACATTTAAAGGCCAACATTACTACCGCTTTGATAATCAGGCTAATCACGGTTCTCGAACAGCAACTCAAATGAAAAGTGATACATGAAATTGTTCAGATTGGAGCAAGTGGCACATTCCTCCGTAAAAGCCGCTTAGCGCCTGTCAAAGGGTTGGGCTACATTAATAGAAGCATGGACGGTGGACTGTTGCTAATAAAGAATGAACGATGCTCGTATAAAATTGAAGAAAATGCCGTTTTGATTCAAATTTCGTAAACACTTTTGTTTCAAACCAACTACATTGTAATATCTTTGATAACTTCTATTAATCTGATCCCGATGCATTAAAATTCATCAGAATCGATGGTATAGGTTGTTCTCATCGTGAAATCAACAGTGTTTTATCGTATTGTTTCCTGATTTTTCACAATAATATATATTTCATTTTATTGGAAATTCTAAGTAAGAACTTTGATCTTCTTTAAATTCGGGTCACTCCGAGAAAATAGTGATTAATTGCATACAAATACTATTTAAGACGCTGATAATAATAAAAATAAAACAATATTATTAGAAGATAGATGTGACAAATGCGTTAATATTGTCGATTCGCACAGCAGTGCTTGAATCTTCGAGTACAAAAGAAAAACACCTCTCAAAACGTAGTTATCAATTAGTCCGTCATACTGTCGGTTCACGACGACACCGGCACTCAGAATTAGGTGTTCAGAACTTAAACCACGTAAAATAGATAAAAGGTATAGTGTGTGTGTCAATTTGAAAATTATTTTTAATGTTTTGAGGCTGTCCGGAAATTGAATCAAAACGTCCATAATTTGAAACATGAACTTTAAACTATACGAAATATGAATGAACATATATCGTAACAATTTCATGATTTTTTAAATATTTAGTAAATTTATGATAAATATCTATTTTTCCTCGAATAAATAAGTTGTACTTCAGTTAGGTAAATGTATGAATTATGTAAAACAATCATTTGAAGATAGTGTACAGATTCGCATTAGAAAAGGAACTTTTTTAACGGCAAAACAGTAAAACTGAACGGACAGGAATCGAACTATAATCGTGGTATTCGTGGATAAAAAAGGTTGTGCGTCTATGTGGTTAAAAGGGCAGTTTCCAAAAAAAATGTCCCTTTTGCTAACCAGCTTGACAATAAATGGAGGGGAAGGGAGGGGGGGGGGGGGGGTGGCGTAACCGCAAGTGCACTTTCGGTTCATTCTGTTCTTCATGTGAACGAATCCAGTTATATGCAAGCGCAAGCAAAAGAGCACAGAAAAAGCACAATACCAGACAGAAGAACAGAATCGTAAAAACATCGATAGACTGCCCCGGTAAACTTTCAATAGATAGTCCGCTTTGCACTCTGTGTGCAGCGGAGTGCAATTTGGTCCGTTTCAAATACTCGGTCACCGCTATCAAACAGTTTACCCAATATGCACTTTAATTCCGGTGCGTTTATTTAATTTAGCACACCATGTGCCTACCGGAACACACACAGGCTTTTGAGTGATATAGATGCACACACTTACACACTAAAACTGAACAAAAAAAAACATCTCGCGCATTTCTATCCAGCCTAAAACTTCGCCTAAATCGCGGGGAGAAAACGATTGATAGCAAACATGGGGTACAAACAAAAAAAAAGGTCGATTTCAAACGAATTCTAAAATCGGTGAAAAATTTAGCACTGCAGCTCGACAGCAAGTGCTATGAGCGTAAACAGTACCACTCCCTCAAGTACACAGGGGCGTTGGAATGCGATAGAAATTATAGATTTTTTTTAAATCTGCAAGAGCGCAAGGGCCGCCCAGCACTATGGACGGGTGAGGCTTGAATGTTTTAGGGGAAAACAAAATAAAAGAGAAACAGAAACATCCCATGCAGCCCGATGGCCGCTGCTACTACTGTTGGCTACTGTTTGTCGCTCAGATGGCACGGCGTTCCTCAATTTCAGATTTGCGTGTTCCAATATCTCGGTACACGTTCCATTGCATGTTTTTGATTTCGATTAAAGGCGGACATACACACACACACATACATACGTGAGGAAATTTTTGGGGAAAATAGATTTTTAGCAACGGTGGAAATGGATGATTCGCTTGGGAGGATCTAGAAAAAGCTCCCCAAACCCCCAATCGAGATGCGCGCTACACCGGAAAATGTTTGTTCGCTACTGCTGGTGGAAATGTGATGGAAAATTCGGTGCCTTTTTGTCGTTGGAAAAGTGTGTGTGCAAACAAAACAAAAACACGCACACACACACAAAACACATCATGTTTGCAGTTGGCAAGCCAACATAGAAATCAGAACAAGTGTGGAGAGGATGGCATGAAAAAGACTAAAACAATAACAACAACAGCAAAAAGGAACATTACAAAAGGAAAAAGTGTTCCCACGGCGGCTGCTGTAGGTACTATTTAACCAGTTAGTGCGGGCATAGGTTTTGTTTGCTTTTGCGCGTAGCTTATGCCCTTTTACGTTGCGTTTTCGTCGTTCGCAGTTTGTTTTGTTGTGCATACTGTTGGGGAACGAAACATTTGTTTGATTTCTTGTCTGTTTTTGAGTTTTGATTTACAAAGCCATGTGATTTTGATATAAATTCTTACTTTCTCTTTTGTGCGTTTTGCTGCTTGTTAGTTAAATTTTTGTCAGACGAAGAATTTCATTTTTGATGCAGTAAATCCCGATGCATGGTAATTCGGTGAAACAACATGTTTCATTCAATTGTAAACCATGTGGCAGGATTAAGGTAGTATGAACAATGTCTATTACTACATCTTGATTATACACTGATAGCAACGTATATAATTTAACATTGATAATGACGGCAGTCGCAGCACTTCTATTTTGCCACACGCGAGACTAGCATAAACAAGCGTACGAAATGCACTGCGGTTGCGTGTTTTAACATCCGGTCTCTAAACGCTGAAGTGGTTGCTCAAAACGTCACACCACTGGAAACGTATCAAATATTCACCGACTATCCGTTTGCTAAATCGTCAACGGAACCCGGCTATGATTTCAGCATCGACTGACAATGTTTGTGTATTTGTATAGCCAGATTGAATGTTCGAGCAACTTATGCGCTGCCACTGAATGCAATTTTTTCGATGGCAGATGGTGGGGCACCAGAATCTCAAAACGAGTACATTTTTGTATGTAGCAGCACATGCTCAACAAGTTTTTTATGTTAGTCTATTAAGACTAAACTTATCATCACTGGAATAATTCATATAATCATTTATAAAAAGAAAAGATCGAATGAAAGAACTTGTCAAAAAAAGTAGAAAACTCTAAACGGCTATTCATTTGGTTACAATCGTAACAGCCTACAGAGCAAATAAACTTGAAAACAAAATTTCAGCTTTGCTCGCTCCGATTCTATAATCCGTTGAACAGATTGTGCCCATTTGACACATAGACAAGTTCGCCGTATCTGAAAGTTGCTCATTTCGAGTGTGCCAAAACGGAAAATCATCACCCATTGGATTGACGTTGATGGGATATAGGAATTCCAGTGCATGATCCGGCACGTTTCCGTACAGCAGGGACATTATTTGCAACGCAACGTTTTTGTATGTTGTTGTGTGCGGTCCCTTCGATAAAACAGGGAATCAGCGGAAAACCCGCGTCAATAGAGGATGCGATAGCATCATGTGCTTTTTTGTTTAGCTTTTGTGGAGTTTGCAATAGCGTATGCGCATCATTTGTGATTCCGCTGACATTGATTAGACGCTATTCGTTTCGCTGGATGAAACTAGACGTCAGAAAAGTGACACATCAAATCAGGCATGTGCTGGCTCTAGTTTGCAGCCAACATTTAGCACAATGTATCAGTAGAGAACAAAACGGGGCGGAAAACTGGAAACTGGAACTGAAACATTAACTGAAAAATTAGCTCGTTATAAGCTGAATCACTGTTGGAAGGTTTTGTGATGGTGCATTAGGTTCAAAGTTGACGAACGTATTCACTAATTAACAGTGTTTCCAAAATGACCTAGCAGGAAAGTTACAAGCATTATTAGTCAGAATAGTTCAGCGAAAGAAAAAATGGAACAAAAGCTTTGCCATATTCCTGCGATACGAAAATCATGCAAAAGCTGACAACATCTGCAGCCAACCCTTTTGTTGACACTTTTGTAAACTTCAAATCGAGCCTAACCCAGAAGTCTGTATTGAGTTGTCTGCTTTCCAGCAGTATCCTATCGAACTGTTTGTTGAATCATTTGTGGCACTTGCAGGGGTTTCCTCTGGGGAAACAAGTACCGAGAAGATACCGTTTAAACATTCGAAAGGCAGAGCACATTGATAACCTCTTCCGGACCAGTAGATGCCTTCCTCAAGTACCAACTTCCATCTTCCCACTGACAGCAAAACAGAAACCTGTACGAGTAGTACTATCTGGCCCTCACGTACCGGAAATTCCATTAATTTCAACAAAGCCGCCCAGAGTTTGTCGATGCTCTTCAGCCAGCTAGCGCGATAAAAACAGCACTTGGGCTTTGAAGTTGTGCGAACTTTTGTAACTATTTACCGAAACCGGCAAGTCAACAGTCGTCCCCATCGCCATCGTGATCGGTGGAGTACTGGTACCGCCGTACCACCCGCCATCTTGAGAGGACCAAAAGCGAGAAAAACTCGAATCATCCCAGCACGGCCGGGAATGGTTTTCCGAGGGAGAAGACAGCAGGCTGTTGGGTGGAAGATAGCTTCATTATCCATTGCACGGGCGTGAGTAAGCACCAAAGCGAAGAGGTTACTCATTCCTTGCCAATTGAAACGCCCGAAGCAATTTCAACACGATTCGGTTGCTAAGAAATTCATCTACGTTTTGAGGAATGTTTGCATTCGCTTCCTTTTAGGCTGATCGGTTTTACGATACATTTTGGAGCCAGTTAAAATTTAGCAATTTTGAAATAATTTTAAACTTTAATAAAACACGCCAAAGTCGACTCTATTCAAGGGAAAGGTGTACCGGACTTCCAACGATGACGAAAAAATGTTGAACTCTCGAATGAAAATGGGAGGCACATTTATACAAATGCTTGAAGATTTTCCAATTCGTGTACCATAAATAAGCACCATTGCTTTATCCGCAAAGTGTTAACACAAAAAGGCTGTATTGGTTGTGTTAATATTGCTCTTCCCTGACAAGTGTGCGTCTAGTGGCCTTGTGCGACAGACCGCAAGGTATAGTATATATTCAATATTTATAATCCAATATGTGATTCCACTCCACAGAAGCCACGCAAACACAGAGGAAGCGGCAAAGGTGGAGTGCTTTTCAACACGATCCCTAATTTATTACATTTTTCCGTGCCCAATTTCACCGACCCATGAGTGTGTGGGAGCCTCATCATCATCAGCACGATGGAAGAAAAAAAAGGAAGATACAAATCCACGCACACATACACCCACACAAATTCTTGCCTGTCACCATCAAACCAACAAAAGCACAGACAATATCAATGGCCATGCATATGTATGGAGCTACATACATCCGAGTACGCGTCATATCCGATATCACTTATTGGCGTTCCTTCAGTACCCCCCTAAGAGGGGTCCGGGGCCAAAGCAGCCGGAAGCGAAAAACGCGCGCTCAGATATTATTATCACCGTGAGAGTTGCCGCCAACCAAAACCAGTCGGCTGTTTGTGTCTTCCGTGTTGTGGCTGTCGCCCCGCATTGGCGGCTGCTTTCATTTATCAGCGTTTTCCGTAACGCTGGCGTTCCTTGCAGATCGACATTATCATTACGCCGTCATTCTCGTTGTCGACTTCGTCTTCCCCGACATCTTCGTCATCATTGGCATTGAATGGTTTAGAATGGGGTGGGATTTTTCTGGTGTGTGTGCGCGCGTGTGTGTCTACGTCACTTTAGCAGAAACAAGAACAAGAAAGCAGCATCAAATTCCGCCACAGCCTTCCCGCACTCGCATGGTTTGTCGGTTGGTTGACTTTTTGGCACGGGCATTTGCGTCGACTTGGGATGGGACAAGCCCCTCGTTAAGCAGCCGTTAAGAATGGTGCGTAGCGTCGTGCGGAGGAATCAGCAAAAATGTAGTCATCACAACATTCGCGTTGTTGTGTTCGCATTCTACGCAGACAGTACGTTAGCTGTAGACGCGGCGAGCAATTGGTTGTGGAACGGCATGGTGAGAAAAGCGGTTTTGACATTAGGTGGCAACAAAGTCTTTTTCCACACCCCTCCTCAGTCAAAATATTCCGACGGTGCTTTTGCTTTTTCTCGTTCCTTCCTAATTCGCTCCCTTTTGTTAGCCACCGAGCGTGCAATATTTATGACGCAGCCATCAGTCTTTGCCTGTGACGAACACGGAATGTCTTGGGCGGCGGATGATAAGAGCGATCGATTTGTGCAGCTGCGAGCAGACTTCATAAATTTGCCACATGAAAATGCGGAACAATAAATTAATGTAAAATTAAGCGTGCTGTGAAATGACACCTCCTTGACGTGCGGAAGGGAGCGGACCATATTTGCCACATCATCAAATTGGTTGAATGTGGTGTGTAACCATTTTGCCTCATTCAATCCAAAACCAGAATCACAATCAACCGTGGGAGCGATGCTGTATAATAATTGCATTTATCTTGGTTGCTCCTTCCGGTAAGAGAATTATGCTACCGATTCTACGCGGTAATACAATTTTGGTAACTCTCTTTTCCGACATTTTAACCTCGAAGGCGATTAATCGTGTTATTTGCGCGATGGGAAGCTACGGTCAGGGTTGGGTTACCATTTTTTGGGATCGGCTTTTAGCTGGCAGATGAAAGAAGAAACAGATTGGACGATTCTTTTGAAATGTTTATGTCGTACGGTGTACGTACACGCTGAACTATAGTGAAGGCACCATCGTTGAATCAATGGTTGGAGCTTCCTTTTCGGTAGGAAGGGCAGAATCGCGTGCTTTTCATACCAATAGGTACGTCGTGTACAAACCGATGCAATTGTACTGCCAATGCATTTCGAAACTGAACTAACGCGAGGGTGATGCAGACGACGTCAAACAAACAGACATAAAAATGTCACCGAATCTTGAAATACATGAACTGCTGCATCACCTACTTCTAGTGACACAGCAAGCAGTACACACTACAGTATGGTGCGCACGCATACAAGATGCAGTCGGCGGAAATGTGACGGAAAGAGTAAAACAAGGTGATCGAGCGTAACAAAAAAGAAGGTAAAAACACACTCTCAACAGAAACACCACAATCCCGTACTGCACAAAAGATATTCTTTCGGCTCAATGAAGGACCACATGTATCGGAAGTACAAATGTATCATCCTTCTCCCGGTCGAACCCCATGTAGCAGGCTGTTCCTACATTTAACATGGTCTTGCAAAGGCGGATGCTTTGAATTTGCTTTTCGAGTGAAGAATTGAATGAAAATGTCCTTCCTGTGTGATGTGTTTCCCCTGCCTTCTCTAGCCCGATCGTATTGGCCGCCGTGACGATTGTAGCATGCTGCAGTTGTGCATTGCTTCAACAAATGGTGGCCACTATCTGTGTTCTAGAGTTTGTGCGCGCGCCTGCAGCATTGACCGAAATGAGATGGAATTGAAATTTCCGTATTGCCTTATGTACGGTCGAATAACAAAAAAAAAAATAACGAACCATGGAGTTCATTCAATGGTGAACCTGGCTTTTAGGGAAAAATGTCAGGCTTTTTTTTTGCTCTATACATATGCCAAACCCCAGATCCTTGCCTCGTTTGAGTCCGTTGCCGTTTGCTGGTAGAAACTATTTGAAAAATGAAAATGAATTCTGCCGCGTTCGGTTCGTTCAATTCACACGATTGAAACGAACTGAGCCGGGTAGCGTCCCACGTTCGCAACAACTTTTCCAATTTAAAAAGCTTCTCCTTTCTCCCATTTGCACCATTTCTCTTCGTACCATTGCTGTTTTTCCTACCTTCTATGCGGAGAACTACATGATCATACCAGATTATTCGCGTACGGTGTTTCTTTTTTTCATGCGGGATCGAGCAAAAGGAACACTTTTGGCCCTTCGAACCGGATGTGACAGGATGCATCATTCGTAAACAAGTGCGAGCACTTCACACCTAATACCGTGGTTCCGGGTTTTGCTGTTGGTGAACCTTTGAATTGTATGCCCGACTAATGACTACGATGGCATACGGTCGAAATGTTGCGACTCGGTTGTATTTGTGTAATAGGTTCACGGGCAATCGTAACTATTCCAAAGGATGCTGTTACTACACCAGGATACCATAAAAAAAACCCAGAACTTTCTGAGATTTGTCGAAACCATCATCAACAGTTCGTTGTAGAGTTGTGATAATGTTGAAGAAGAAGTCGGGTAATTTAGAAACGGACAACCATCATTTCTACCTCACATGGTCCGGTGATAGTGGTAAGGCTTTACCTATTAGTACAACAGTTCCTATCTGCCAGTAGCACGTTCACCGTATGTTCGATAGGCAAACGATAGTGCATCCTATGTTCGACGTTTGCCTCATGCCAGTCAATCAAGCGAAATAATCTGCCATCACTGTGGGGCGAAGCAGGAAGCGACACCCGTTCGATAAGCTATGGAAATGAAAGTGCGAAAGAAAAGAGGAAGTAAAAGCAAAAAAACGAACATAAAGCATCTTTTTGCAAGTGCATGTGGACGCAGCACACAAAACACGTTGCGCATTTGGTAAGATACAGATTGGGATACAGCACAACGAAACAAAACCGCAACGATGGATCGTTCGATAGATAACTAAGCAGAAGACATGATGAGACAAACAAAAGAGCATGAAAAAAAAAACAAAAACAGAATGCACTTTGAAAAAAAAAGTGCATCAATTTGCAGCACGCGTAAAGTGATGAAAAGCCATCAGAAGTTGACCGTACCGACTCACACTATGCGGTCGCGTACGACTTTCACAACCGATGGAACCGGCTTCAAAGGTGTATTCACTGGCTGCCTCTGTGACGAACGTACGAAACAGACGAGATGCAAATGGAGGCAAAAAAAGGGTACCACATCTAGCGATTAGAAATGTATTTGGTGTCGTACGCAGATAATAACGAACGGCGCCGTAGTCTGCAGTGCAAAAGGTTTCGACAAGGTGTGACAACACTAATGATTGTCTCTGTCATCGTTTCCGCTACTAGTGAAAAATGACTACCCCAGTAGATGCGTAGTGGTACGATAGTTGATGTACAGCATTCAGTACAGGGAAAATGTACAGCTTGACCAGTCCGTGATGGTTCACACACACATTTTTTGTTTGAGAATTTTATTTTCAATTTGCTCGAGGCGAACGAATAAAACGTTACTCGACTGAGAAGCCGATAAGTTTATCTTCAAGCTCTGTTATTTATATTTTTCTTAGATATGTTTTAGGACTAGGATTTTGGACAACATAATGTCACTTCAATTTCCTGTCTAGTGTTCGGCATTAAATATATTGATTAAAACAGAGCAAACTTATCACGTTTCTAATAACACATACAAGTGACATAACTATTGACATAAAAAAATGTAAACACATTAACAGTGTTATTGTTTAAACCAGGGGCCTCCAAACTTTTCAGCTCGCGGGCCGCATTACTTCAAAATAACTATGTTGAGGGCCATTTGACGCTACCTTTAACTGAAGAGTGAACGTTAAAATCTCGTTTTTATAACAAAATACTAACGATACTTGTACAGCTTCGTTACTACAGCCTGACATTTGTCTAAGAAGTAGAAAATACAATTTTATTTAAAAACGTCAAAATAACGTAATATTCATTTTAGCTCTGGCAAATTCATCGTGGGTCGCATTATAAGCTCTTGGTGGCCGCGTGCGATCCGTGGGATGTAGTTTAGATACCCCTGGTTTAAACAGATCAAGCCGTGTTGAATCGTTCCCCCGGAATAAAAAAAGTTTTATTGTTTAGCCATTTTTATTTGACGAGATGGGCAATAAATCTTGCGGCTATACGTTGACCTGATAGATGAACGCAACGGCTCGTATAAGATCAAATCCATGTGACGGATGTTGATTTTGGAATCAATACATTTTGCCCCGTATTCTATCTAACAAAATGCGCTGCGGTCACGATACACTGGACATGCTAACCACGGAATATTTGGCCGTATATTCATTCTTCATTCACTCTCTCCAACTCGCTCCGCGAAACTTCATCAGATGCAAGTTAGTTCTCCCCGTTGCCAACGAGTGCGTCAAGCGAATTTCGATCGGAAAAGATTAAACTTTCCGTCATCATTAAGTGGTACACACGGTACGTTTTCCGGCCAAGCTGTGGTGTGTCATCCGTGGTATAGACACACAATGGTTACCTTGACCGTGATGCCGGAGATGCTTCAGGCCCGTCTATGTTCCCCTGGCACGGACGACAAGCGTCAACCGGCCAAACTGGAAAACACAAACGAGCTACGGCAGACCGTTTCGATTATCGTTTGTATGGCGGATGATCGATCGCGATATTTTGCACATAAATCATAGTTTATCTAAAGCTCCTCCCGTTTGTTCGTCGCCATCTTTGCCCTGGTGCGTTTGATAGCTGAAGTCAACTTCCGTAGACCGTTTGTTCGTAGAATGGGGGCAGGATGCACAACCACGTTAGCGTAGGTTTATGATTGACACCGTAAAACAGCAGAAAGCACAGAGACGCTCAACCACAAGGTATTTATTTTACCCTTGTTGAGCTTTCACTCCCGCCCAGACACCGTGGTGTGAGGTTTTCAGGGTTCTGATCAGCCATTTAGGGCAACATTGCACTGATAAACATAAAGCGGAAATGCTTGAGAGGGATATTTTATGTAAGAACCACCAATCTCAGCTCGGTTATACCAAATATGGTACCACACTGACAGCTGCTTTCAAGGTTGTGCAAAATGACGGTTCATTGTCGTCGCGCTTCCCTTCCCGGTTTGATTGAGTATCATCAATCAATTTCAGTATTGCTCATATCCTTTTATTCGTCATTATCCAAAAAAAACCTAAAAAATCAGCCTTTAGCAACATTGGACATATACTGTGGGGGAAATGCGTGCAATTTTTTACACCTCTCCGATCCACACACACACTGTTATGAAACGCGGGCACGTGATAATAGCTGCTGTATTTATGCTCACAAAGGGAGGTAAAACTTGAAAGATCGAAAAACATTTCTCAATACCAGGGAGGCGGTCCCGGAAAATGCAAACTATGAAGGAAAAATCGACGCATTGGCACAATGCAGCCGGCTCATGGGATAGGTTCTGGCACCGTGAGGCACGACATAATAAATGTATGCATGTATATGTTGTGTGCATGGGTAAAAACAACATTGATGGCAAACAAAAACCGTCACGACAAACCACCGTCCCAACAACATTGGGTGCCAATCTCGGCGTACATTGTGCGAACATTCTCCGCCGGCCCCACGTTAATAGGCCGAAATCGTTAAGTCAGCACATTACTTATTCACGTGCTTGTAATAAATGGTCTCGTGTCGAGAAGCAGCAGTAAAAAATGCCCCCAAGCGCCGTCATCACTGGTGCTCGTTTGTTCACGCCGCAACTGGAGGAAATGTTCGACACGGGTATAGTTTTGTTATTGATAGCGTCGTAAATTATTTAGCAGAGTAACTAAAAATTAACTGAGTTATGGGGTACACAATAACACACACCCGAATGCTCAACAGGTTTCAGTGTCGGTGGTGGTGAAACTGCATTTAAGGTACGTATAATTCAATTCAGAATCAGCGTATAAAATATGCACATTCCAAGAATTATTTGAAATCTCTTCGAAACTATGCAATATGCACACAACAGGGTAAACTGAAGCATTACTTACGAAGTTTATGCTGACTTTTATGGGCTTCTTATATGTACACCGTATTGACGAGAAAATTCGCTTACCTGTAAAGAGAAAGGAAAGATGTATGTACTTTTAGCAGGCTGGTAGGTTTAAAGGAGACCCATTTATTTAGAAAATAGCTTCAAGCCATGGTGGTAAATCATTTTATAGATAACTAAATTTCAATTAAGCACGACAATTACACTGCCCAGCACAGACATGGGTGTTGTACTGGAATAGGGGCTCGCTTTCCATACATGTAGAACGCACCAATAATAGCTTATCTTTTGTTGTAGTGAGGAAAATTTATATATGTGTGCATAAAGAGTGTCGAGACATAACCATTGTTCTTAAGTGAATATTATTCCAATCTAGAAGGGTTGTCGCATGAGCCGGATTACCCTTTGTAATAGTACTTCACACACACCAAATCACATTTTCATTCGGTCAGTAGACAAACGGAGGGTAGCTTAGAATATTTCAGCATTGATGGTCGATATTTAACCCATTGAGTGTTTGTTCTCTCGTAAGTGAGTACTTTCGTATGCAAAAAATAAAACAAATTTTTCGAATGGTTTGCTTTATCTGGAGGAGAGGTTGCTGTTTAAAGTTGCTTAAAAGTTGTGTACATGAATAAAAACTATAGCTACCACTATACAAATGAAAACGCCATTGAAATCTGAATCACAAATAAACCTTACCTTCATTCCAATGCGATCGAACTGTGTGCAATTCTAAATGTTCATCCATTTTGCATTTCTTGAGCTCCGCAAAGGTTTGTTCAATTGTCAAGGCCACTCGTAGTACAGTAGAAGGGGTAAAAAACCCCGAGAGCAATACTCATCTCGAATCAATACCACTCGGAAAAACGGGAAAACGAAAAACTTGAATAGCTGCCCCTAGAAGTGGTTTTTGATTGGATCGGATATGGAACAACCTGCGAGCCTAAGGTTCAAGGGACAATGCAAAGAATTCTAGGCTCGCCCATACCTACTTCGCTCGCTCATAACCCTTGGAATACCCCAAACCTTATCTGCGGTAGTCTCTTTAGAAAGAGAAAGAGAAAGAAAGAGGCATTGAAAAAATACACTCCTCTCAGTCAAGTGATATCTTCTCTTGAGCATTCGACGATCGTAAATAAATCACGACCAGTGACGCGTTCGTGAACCCTTCCCATCACTCACCCGCACACCCTCCCTACGTTGGTCGTATACGATGCGATGGGATTTGGAGTAAAATTCAGGAAACGCACAAGCTTCCAACACCCACTCCTTCGCTGCCACCAGCAGGGCACGTTTCCGGTGAAAGGATGTTGTTTTTTTTGCTTATATCCCGCTTCTTCTTCCCTCACTTTCGCATACCCATTACAATCGCACGTCAACGTTTCGCGGGCTCTGTCCTTACGAATTCGATTTATCGACGCCAGGACCACGACCAACGCGCCCGGCCCCAAAGGAATCGATGATGATCCTGATGAAATTTTACGACCGCACTTTCTTCATTCGCGCGCGTGAGGTAAATCCTTGAGGCAGGAAACTGATTAAATTAGCATCAATAACACGCTAGGCCAGCAATCCGGCACGCGTGAGCTGCACACAATGTAAGGGTGTGAAGAACACAAAAAAAAACACACACACACACACACAAAGTTCCAGGTCATGAACGCACGCACACGTGAGAGTTGTGTGCTGAGGCATGTTTCCTCGTATCAATACATCCGGAGTGATGTAAATCAATGGTAAAAGGAAACTGCAGTGACTTGCAGAATGTGTAATTTGGCTATCATGCCCCCGGGTAGTTAGGGCAGAAGTAAGGGATTTCATCGTTAAAGCCAAGGATCATCATTTACGCGGCTGGTTTATGGTTAGTGCATCGGTCGATTACCACCCCGAGAGAAGCCTGGACGAGCATCATCAATCTCAATGTATCAATTATGGAAGTATATTCGAAGCGATGACTTCGATAGTAGCAATAAAACGCAATTTGATTAGCTGAGTGTATGAAAAATGGTTTGGAAAGTCTGAGCGGGTTTTGAATGAACGGAACGAAAGCGTTTAACAATTCTTTGCTATTAATGGTTGCCAGCATAACAATTCAAGCAAACTAGAAAACTTTTAATGCAAAAAAGCTTAAGATTTGTTTGGCAACATTTCAAAATTTTCGCATTTTTGTAGTATTTGCAGTAAATTAAACAAATAAAATCTTTTTTAAACTTTATGACCGAAATATTGATTTTTTTTTGTAAAACATTCAGCAAATTAAAACAGCTTTTTTAGTAAAGGAATTTTATTGATAACATTAATATTTTTAAATGACATAAAATAAATTGTTCCTTCCATAACACATGAACACAATGAGGAATCATCAATGGATTTTTTTTATATTGGCAACAAATCAACAAGAGAACTACATGTACGTTTAACTTCATGATCATCATTAAAACATTGTGTTTACTTAAATGTGTTGATTTAAATGAAAGATACACACTTTTGCAAACCAATTTCAGTAGTTGATTTTACGAACAGGACAAGTATGTTGTTTTGTTTTTGGAATGCTTGAAAAAGGAACAATTTAATTTTCAATTTTTCATACTTTGGACCAGATTTGATCGAATTATGATTTCCATCGTATGGCTTCCCAAAACTGATATCAACCTTCAAGTGGCACACGATCACCGAGTGGTCGGAATCGAAATACAATCGAAAAACAATCTTCCTTACAATAAATGAATAGTTTGATCGTTCGGATACGTTATTGCCACAACCACAAGTACGTGGCCCCTTCATCTACTCCCGTTTGGGATAGTAATTTCGATTCGATCCAACTCGTTGCACATTCGAACAGGATGGAACCTCAGCGGTTTCCGTGGCGATCAACCGTTGCCATACCGCTGGGTGAAGGTGAAAATAGCAACATTGCACCGGCAATAGCACGCAACCGTTGCCAGCACAGCAGGAGGAATGCCTCTCAGTCACTCCACAGCTAGGAGCGCCTAAGCTGGATATTAGCAATCGGGTGCTGTGCATCACTGATCGTTCTGCCCTGCGATGGCTGGCAGGAAGAAGCAACTCGATGACGAGATAAGGACCGCTGTATCCGCCCGTTCGTTAAACAGCGCACTCCTTGGATGCGCATCGTTATGCCGTCACCCACAATTTCCCTTCAACAGATCGACGGATACACAGATATAGCTGTACAGCTTGTCCCAAGTGAACCAGGACTATGTACCTCTCAGTTCGGAAGCGGTGGGATGGAGGTGAAAAGCATCTGTAGCATAGCGTCCAAACAACGGTAGCGAAACGATCGTTACCAAGGTAGCGAACCTTTACCGGTCGGCCAGTGTGTGATGAGCGGTGCATGTTTGTATTGCAGCAGACTTTTGTAATTAATTTAACCCCGAGCCACCGGAAGCCGTGTCGGCGGACCAGGTGGGGGTAAATAATGCAGCAGCTACTGCACCGGTGCGGCAGAAGTTGAATATTATTCGAATCTTGAAGCGTTATTGATCCCGCCGGTACCTAGCGTGCGACACACATTTCCTCGCTTTCAGCCATTATTAGCTATGTGCATTCTCAATCATCTTGCATCAGAGACGACCTATGATTGGCAGGTGTGGGGAGCGTGTGGTGGTGATGGTAGTGTAGCAATACACTAAATTCTCGATACTCTCGAGCTACCTTGTTTGGGCGAAGATGGCATGGCCTGCAAACAGGTACGCTTTCTACTTCGAAATCACTTGCGTATGGAATGAAAAACGAAACTTCCATTATGAAGCAATTTCGAGAAACGATCGTACATCACTCCATATCTTCTATTCCCTTTCACTCTATCTCACATTGCTGTTGCATTCGGTTGCACTGTTATCTTCTCAGATCGGATGGAAGACTCTTCGTGCCTTTCTTTTCGCACTGAAACGAAACGTTCGTTAAGCCAAATTTGTAGCTGAAGAAGTCAGCTGACGTTGGCTTTGAATGGGTTAGGTTATGAGAAAGGCAAAATACGTCCACTAGTATTTGTTGAAGATGGCGAGAACACTCGAAGTCGGTACCGTATTTTGTGGCAACGAACGGTAACAACGAACCGAACATGACAGGTTTAGCGCAATGAGCGAAATCATTTGCTAATAAGACGGCTGTGGTCATAAAATTTGGTATTTATGGAGAGGTTCTATAAATAAAACCGTATTGCCCCTTGCGTTCAAAACAAAACTGTCCTAGTGTTCGACAAATCACAATCAACATTCGAACGCAATGGTAGCGTTTAGGTATCGCAGTACAGTATCTGGCCATCGAAAACAAAAGCCGTAAATAAATATTAATAGCAGTGAATTGCTTTTGATTTGTGTAGTCGATCAAATGCTTAGGGGGTCGGTGAAAAACCAAATGCGCAGAAAGCACACGGAGTTTTATTTTCTAGGATCTTTTTGCTCGTGGCTTTCGTGACCTAAAGAATCAAACTAGGCTTGTAAGCTTATGAATACCAATAAATCCGACACGATTGTAAGGAACTTAGTGAAGAATAAATTACACTCCGCTAAGGTTTGGCCAGCGCTAAGGTTTTTTTTTATTGGTCGATGGGAGATATCTGATTGTTGCATAATTGACACACTTTACGGGTCGAGCAATTGCCATTGTCTATAAGGAACTTATAACATACTCAAGGCCAGAGAAACTACATGGAACTTAAACCACAACAATTAGGCTGTTAAAGTAGTCATAATGTCTAGATGCAGAAGCTTCAAATGTAAAATGTTGTGTAATTTTTTTAAAGTATCTGCACACTATTTCAGCCATCATTAATCAGCTATCATTAAAAAAAATCACACGTAGCAAAAGCTACTGAAATACAAGAACGCGAACGGATGGGACTATGAGAAATTAACTTCAATGGCGAGAAGTTAATTGCTACCGCCCCAATTTGCAGTACACTCCAGCTACATTGGAATATAAACCATACACACCTGGGTTACACGGCTTATATTTTACGAGAATGGATGGTTTACAGTTTCGTGACTACTTCACTACATCAAGACCATCCCTCCACCATGATGATTGGTCCAATTGAATCGAAAAAAAATCGCTCAAATATTCTTTTTTTGGTAGTTGTTCGTAGTATTTCTGCAGCTGCATCATCAGCAGTTAAAATACAACTACTATTGCTATAAGCGCACACACATGCACACGATGATTTAGATGTTCGCTTCTAAGCAATTAAAATGATTGCACTCAGCTCGGGTGGCTCAGCTGATTTGCCACACTGAAGCTTGAGGCACGGGACTGGTCGCACAGCTCCCCCGTGTATTTCACGTAAACGAGACCGTATTTTGACTTTCCACTCCCGGAAGTACTCCAATTGAAAAGCTTTTAACCGACTCCAAACACTACCGCCCTGTTGTATTGCCCACACACTATCACAACACCAGATGTGGCAACGTTAGCGACGCCACACACACATGTATTTTGATACGGAAAATTTTTAGACTTTGTTTTTTTGTAGCTTTATTTTAGGAAGCATTTACCCCCCGAACCGGATGAAATTGCCCAAAACGGCTCTCGTAACTAACTGGTTCTAGTTACGCTAGCTAGATTCCAATGTATGCTAAGGTATGGCAACGAAACTACCATACATTTCACCTGAATGGTGCTTTGGTTCAAGTGGTTTAGGAGCTTTCGTTAAAATGGTTAAAGCTAGCGGGCATCACTTCAGCCTTAATTTCGAACGAACACTTTTCACTCAAATTTGAAAAAGTACAGGCAAACACAAAAACTGAACGATTATGAACTCGTATTTATGTTTAATTTTACTCTTCATTTCCAACTCACCATACCCTTTGACAGGTAGATCATTAAAATATTTCCCACATTCATTCAGTCATATCTGCCTTCGAGTGGGCAATCGTCGTGTTTGAGTAGAAAAGGAATTTTCATCATTTACCGTCGGAATTCCGGTACGGTTTACATATTGACAAGTGCTTTAATATCGTTCTCAGTTTTTCCACCGGCTTCATTCCTTTCATTCCCGAGTCTTCGTCGGCTTTCAAGTGCAAAAAAGGAAAGTCCCGGTTAAATGCTGGTATGTGTGCGTGTGTGTGTCTGTTTCCACGTTTGAGTCAGAAATTCATTTATTTATGGTGATGAAAATAAAAAGTAATTGCCAAACAGGACAGCTGCTGAATAAAACATTAATTAATTTTATCATGCCCCAACCCCAGTTCGGACGAAGAGTGCGACAAGAGACCATCGAATTGCATTGCCGAAGCCATCCTGTGACCCGCCAAAAAACCACCACTCTACCGAATCGAAGCCGTGGGCAGCACAGTCCGGAAACGTTTCCGGAAATAAGTGGCCAAATTAAAGGTTCAAGAGGTGAAAGGCAATGCCAGTTTCGACACCAAACACACATACATATATACACATACTCGCACACACGGTGACAGCTTTTCCACTACGCTGTGGGTGAGAAGTGGACCGATAGTCTTGTGGCTAGTTAGCAGCGGTTTTACGGAGGGAAATTAAAATTCACTTCCGTTAACTAATTTCGGAGTCGTTTTTCAGCCGAAGGGATTCGCTTCACGCACACTCATTTTAATGCATGAGTGAAGGGGAAAGAGAAGTTTGAGCTGGAGGTGACGATGCGGTCGAAAGAACGTTTGCGTGCATGCGTGGGATGCTTTCAGTCATCATCATTGATAAAGAATTCGTTATGATTTAACGCGCGAAGCGGATCGGATCTTTTTTTGCCATTCCTCTCAATTTCACAAATACCCGCCATTCTCTTCTGATCCATCCTCCACCATGCATGCAGTGGGGTTCCAGAGTCATATCAGAAATGTGGAATATTATGCACTGATGGGCTACACGTATACACCCTAACGATCCCACATAGTTCCATGTCCGAAAGCACGAACGGTTTAACGTTTCGGACCGATTGCATTCGAAACATTATCGTTGACCGCAGCAAATATACGGCGGTTCAGATGGAAAAAGAAGGTTGATAGAGACGCACACGAACGATTTTTTGTGTGCGACTCCAACCGCCCTTAATTTCGTTTTCATGAAAGTATAATTGAAATTTTATTTATTTACCATTAACTACCTGGGTAACCGAGCTTTTAGCTTCCGCGTGGGACCAACGAGCGAAAAATACGCACATACCGAGACTGCGCACGTAGAAGAACTTGGTCCCAGTAGTATGAGCGTGTACCTTCCAATGGGTAGCAGCGGCAAACGTAGGTTTACTCATATAATCGTTCCCATCAACCAGTGGCAGGAGGACACTATGTAGGCGTGTGGAATTGTTTTTATTTCACCTTTTTTATGCATCGTTATAATGCTGGGATTAATGAAACAACAACATTGCAATTATGAAGCGCACATGTGTACGAAGGCTTCGTACTGCTCGACACACCGCACACTGTTCCACCTGGCGGTGCCAAAAGGGTGTTAAAATAACGTTTTACACAACAGTGTTTTTTTGTGCGTAACTTTTCCAATCTCCTTGTAGTCGGTAACGATAAACGGGCAGTAGATCAGAGTACGAAAGCACTTTCGGTCGGAAGCCATACCGTTCCACAGAATTCCATTCTCTCTAATGGAAAATTGCATTCGACGAAACGAAAATTGCATTCAATTCAGCGGGAGAAGGGAATGAACGTAGCGAATCGAACCGCTCAACTCTATCCGACAGTGACACGCTGCATTTGATAGAGAGTGGCACTTTTCTCGCCATAACCACAGGACATTAAAGCCACAGCGGTGTGAGTTTTTGTACGATACTCACGATTTAAAACACCCGTTTCATGTTAATCTTATTGCCATGGTCACACATGCCTATTAACATTCAGTTCTCAAACTTTTCTGGATCTAATTTTGCTCATGCATATCAGCGTAAGAGAGCATTCTATTGACCGCGAGGTATATTATGTTGTTGTTTGTTCACTTTTTCCATCCATCTAGCTTCTGTTGACTTTCTTTCAATACAAGCAAACAGAAAAGAGACAAAACAACAAGAAATCTACTACAAAAGCCACATAATTTTATGCAATGCTCGTGAACCTTATAAAGAAACGAAGAAGAATTCGAGCCATAAATCACGATGTTTATTTGCCCACGATTGACAATTGTAAGCCAACGCTCTTGCCAACGTCCAGCTTGGTTGCGATCACAGACCGTAGATGGGCTAAACAAAAACCCGGCAGCTATAAATATTTCGCCGAGAACGCTAGCCGTGACCTGTTTCTGGATGGTTAAAGCCTATCAAAAGTCCAGTGCGGAGAGTTTCGATGGCAGTACCCAAACTGCGAGCGGTTCAGCGTGCAGCGTGAGAAGGGTTTTGTGAAGGAGATGGACAAAAACAGCATGTTGTTTAACTGTGCCGACTTCCCGCAGTTCGGCGTACTTTTCACCATAATCCACTGCCAGAAACTAACTCTTAGAAGAGAAACCAGTATACATCGGCAAACGGATGACTAGAGGAGGGCAAGGCGCGTCTGTCAAACTCGAGTCGGTCGAAATTCATCCACCCTTAACCCATGCAAAATGCCACCCGTTAGCCGTAGTCTGTGGTATTGGTTTTGACGTCGGCTGGTGGCTGAAACATCAATCAAACACGAAGGTGCTGCCATAAATTAATGACAGGCAACACAACGAGCCCTTCCGCTCCGCAGACAGGTCTCGTTAGACTAGTTTCTTGTGGAGATGGTAGTATTTTTTGTACTTCCCTTTGTCATGCCGGGATAAATTAGAAGTATTCAAGCCAGTATGAAGTTCTGCTCGTGCTACAACCATCGTAACGGACTGGAGGAACTTCTTTGTCCTCTCAATACTTTAGATTAGCTTCTATTAAGTCTAAGTCACTCAACTCTATTAATATCGTACGCGTGAAGTGCTCTGCCGCAGTGTCGTTGGGTCTTGCTGTGTTCCGCCCAGCAGGAACCAGTTATGTTCATTAAATGGATAGACACTGTGGTGTAGTGATATATCTGTACTAGTTCAAACAACGACTTGTGTCACATAACGCATATAAGCATACTTACCCTCAATAGACTTTAATTAAATTGTATAAGTATCTTGGGCAAAGCCACCGAATGAGGACAAAGATTCACACGCTGATATTTGCCCAGTTTAGTTGGTAAATATTGTATTTCTGGAGTGCCGTTTAGGTTAGCCTTACGACAAACAATGAAATGAAATAAAATCTCATACCTACTAGGAATCATCTTTTCAGATCCCCATAATACAGATCAAAATAGTTTGTCAGAAACGATTCCGCCATTCTTTATGGTTTTGAGCTAAAATGAGTTTTCATATGAAGTGTTATTCGAGTTTGCTCATGGGAGTAAACTAGCAAACACATCTAATGAAATTCTATCCGCTCTCAAAATACAATTTAATTAACAATTCCTATTTCCTTATCCAAACTCTTCCATTCGAAGCGAAGAATTCTCATTCAGAATCTTGGATAAGAGAGAGGAAATTCTTGAAAAAAAATCTTTTGCTTAGCAAAGACCAAACTGCTGAAAACATATATATGGATGATTTCAACGCAGGAGTTTCCGGTGGTTAAACTCTCAGTACTTTTGATCGGCTCAATGTTTGTTGGTTTTTCAATACAGCTGCTCGCAGTGCAAATGGGGGCAATTTGGTAGAAAACCGACAACAACTAATATTACAGCTAGTTGCTGCTAATCCTGCCAGACGCTCAAGTTCAGTGGTAAAGTGCACGAGCACCAACCACCCGAACTACTGAACGATAAAGTAAAAGTTGATGCAAGTCGCTTATCGTTGTACTTTTGATAATATGTTGATCATCGAGACAAGGCCAAACGGTCGGCAACAATTTGTTATCGAGTCACGAAGAACGTACTCACCGGTTACTGGTGGCCTCTATCCGCCCGCCTCATGAACGTACTGTTTCTCGTTTCGCTACGAGTCATGGGCGGCCACAGGATTTTCATCAGCCGGCTCAAGTGTTTTTGTAGTTGGTAGCAAAGCAACGCTACTCACTATGTGAATTTGCAACAGGGAGGAAGGTCTGTTTCTTGTCGGAAAGTCCGTGAGGTTGTAAACGCGTACGAATACATAATGTGCGAGGTGAAGAGCTGCCTCAAAACACTATCTAATTCCCTGAGCAACTGTTTTACATGTGTCGAATAGTGATTTTCCTTTGGAGTCATTTTTCTCTGCACTCTTTCTCACTTTAACTTTTATAGTACGTTTGTGTTCTTCTCTCCTTCTCCCTTTTGTTAGCATCCCTAGCGGCAGACAATCTTTGCTTGTCGTCTCGTAATAGTCACACACGATGGGAATGGTTGTACCTCATATGGGGGTCCTTTACAAAACAGCTGCCTTGTGGTAGCTGAGACAAGGGGAAGCAAAGCGTCACAATACATGCTCTAGGAAAGTGGCCCATTGGGAATGGGCGTTTTGAGATAGGCAGGATAAGACATTTTTCAATCTGGATTTTCTGCCTTCCGCCTTCACCAATGTGAAACAATCTCGGATATGGGTTTTGGGTTAAAGCAAAGATTTAACCTAACCCCTATCGCTCCCATCCAGAGAGGGTTAGTTATGCAACCAGTGGTGTGTAAGCCTACCGGTAAACTGCCCATTCTTTTCATTACAATTTATATCATAGTTGATGATGAATCATGACCATCTGCATGCCATTGCCTTCCTTCTGATCTGAGCACAACTAATCTGAACCGGTGAAAGGGAGTTTAAAATAGCCCATCAGTATGCAG
Source organism: Anopheles coluzzii (assembly GCF_943734685.1). NCBI lineage: Eukaryota > Metazoa > Arthropoda > Insecta > Diptera > Culicidae > Anopheles > Anopheles coluzzii. Next base: position 41,001,191 of record NC_064671.1, on the reverse strand, counting down.
CACAAGCAATACACTTTAACCCAGAATCATATTACCAGCTCTGCTTCTGGACCGTACATCATTGTGCCGCAATCAAACACTGAATCGGTATTGAAATTAGCATCACACATTATACACACAACAAGCAGACCCGAAGGGTTGGGAACGGGTGCATGCATAATCGGATCGGTTGTTCTCTGATTCACATGCCAGCAGAAACAGGGGGATCAATGGCGATGCAGCTGCTATTTGGCAATCCGTTTAGTTGGCATTTCAATGCAAATTGCCGCAATTAAAATGTGCAATTATTCATTCATCAAAAACGCACGAAATCATGGAACAGTTTTAACTGGTGGCCGTTGACTAATGAGCGACCTTGCAATTTTTCCTGCCGGGAGAGTGCAGCCATGCCATGTAAACGAAACAGTATGCAATACAAAAGCAACACTATGTGTCACACCCGGCCAGCGTACAAAGTATCAACAAAAAAGTGTATCGATAAGCGAAATCGCAGCCATGCTACCACACCACACCTAATTTTTGCGATGGCTAATAAATGTGTTCAAAAGTGCCAGTTTGTCAAACATCTACCACACAGCATTGGCGGGTTGGTGGTAGTACACGATTGTCGCAGTGTACTCACAGCAGGGAGAGATTGTGCTTTGTTAGCCTCACACACATTTTTAGCTGGACGAGGCGGTACTGGGGGAAAGCGGTCTGCAATGACGTATTGGCAAACATGAGAGAAAGCTGATGAGAGGGAATTAATTGTTGGCTTCCTGTGCTACCGTGTAAGCTATGGAGTGGGGTCTGCCCTCGTCGTGCGGTGTAAATTATTTTTTTAAAAATATGTTAAAACCTGAAAGTCCGCTATTATGGATGGTATATTGCATTTTAATCGTATCAACGCAAATTTAACCTCCCTCGAGTAAAGTCTTTGCATTAAAAGCACGAGTTGAGCTCATACACATGACACAATGGTACACAGATCGCATGGATGAGTGTGTTTGTGTGTCAAAACTCACTCCTAGCGTCCCGAGCTCGTGCGAAAACGGTTTGTTTACAAGAATTTTCACCATGAAACATCCTGCCAACCCCCGACTGATTGACCTAATGGTGCATGCGCCAGCTTCCCATGACGAGAAAAGGGTCGGCGGCTTCCAGTCGGCCAAGGAAAGCTTTAACATTCTCCTTTTTCCACGACTCTCGACGAACATTTCACAGCCCATTCCAAACACCAAATTCACCACGCTGGAAGCATTAGTCCAATGGAGCTTTTCGCAGCACGCCTTGGAATGAAGGAATCCCGAACAGATCACAACAGTGAGCTCTCCATATAACGAAGCACGAGTGCGCATGTTCACCACCTCGAAACATCCAAAAGAACACGACTGGAAAGTTCGACACGACACTGAACCGAACCGACCAAGGGCGACTCCCCTAAGCGCACGAATGGAGAAAGTTCTCTACCGACCATTTGTGGAAGTCTCCGAATGGAAGTTTCATTCGTGCCTCCATTGACAGGTTGTAAGCTTTTCGTCGCCGGGAAAGTATAATCAAAACATTTTACCATTTGTTTCGAGCGCTTCCAGGCGGAATCATTTTGTTTACAAGCTGTATGGTCGGAATGAGCGAGAAGTTAATTGTTCCATGAAATGATTCGAAATTAAAATTTAGTTCAACTGAACCATACATTCATACATACCATTCAAGTCTGAGAAACGAGTCGGAGGTATAAAAATGATGTAAATAAGGGATGCAGCGGATAAGCAGGTCGATGTATCATTTGATAAGCGTTTAACTTGCATGCGAAGGCTATCAGTTTCATAGCGGAATAATATGCTCTACCTCTCAAACTGTTTTTTTTTTACCAGAACAACACTTTTCCCTCCATCTAAGTTATTGTTATAACATCACTTGCCTAGAGCAGTGCGAATTGTTCGAGGAAGGTTTATTGGGCCATTTCACCATGTTTGAATGAATTGAAAACGTTTCAATGTTTGAGCAATACAATTATTGAGGTGTAACGATCGGTGTTGTGGCAGTTTCATGCACATGTTCACTACCGTCACACTTCCGGCTTCATCACCTTTTTTTATGACCAAACCATACCCCGGGTGTATGGTCAAACATGAGGAGAGTTTTATGTACGCTCGGGTGCAAAATCATTTTAGGTGTTTTATCACACCATGAAACGCTTTATGATGGACATCTCCATTCTCATATTAGGCCCAACGTACCGGGATCACTTTCCGTCAGATCTAAAAAAAACAAACAAATAAAAAAACAACAACTCCGATACTTGATGACTTCCACACACGCTTCCCGTGTACGGAACAAGTCCCGCGTGAGACCGACATCAAACGTTTGCGATTGCTTTTAAATGAATAGAATCGCTCCAATAGAAACGAAACCTCCGCTGAGCAGGTTTTCCTGCATCAAAAGGCCGTTCGCTTTTGATAAGTTGCCGTGTTCCATTTGCATCGCTCCGTGTGCCCCACCGTACATGGGGAGACTCTTTATCAAAACAGTGCCATCTCTCGGGGGTGGTGACTTTTCTTTCATTTCATCTGTAATAATTACGCCATCACGGTTCCAGAAACGCACAAGTTTAAACCATAGCTACGGAACAGATGCACACACTAAGCAGGAGACGCCGAATGGGGCGAAAGGGCAAGTGGAGTGGACGCATTCAAGGACGTCCTTTCTCCAGCGGGATAGTCTGTACAGCAAGGTTTCCTTCCTGGCACCATCAAAATACCCAGGCATCGCACCAGACGCGACAGCACAGCGGCGGCGTGTCGGGTGTATTTGCTGGCAGAGTCTGCCGGTACACAGCGGAGCGGATAGGCGAAGTATTAATTAAGATGGACGTTAAGATACGGCTGAGATTTTAATTTTAGCGGACAGCATTTTCAGCTTGCGACCGGGATAACGAGAGGGAGAGCATTGGCGGATAGGAGCATCGCGTAGCAATGTGAACTTTCTGTTCGTCATGTCGACCACTCATACACATCGAGTTTTATCTTGGCTGGAATCGCGCAGTACCTAAGCGACGGAGCTACGCCGGAGACGATTCCAATTGTGATCCAACTTTTCTCCATCTTGTTCTTTGTGTGTGCCGCTTCGTTTGTACTCGCAGATATTGATCTTATCACGCGTACCTTATCGCACTGAATTCTGCTTGAAAGCTGCACAAACCGTACGTCGTGTACCGGACGACCCTGGTACGCTACCATAGCCGCCATAGATAAGAAGTAGCAGCACAATCAGCTTTCTGCACCGTTTTCATATGCTTCACCGGTTCTCTGTATTCAAGAACTGTAGTAGGGGGGAGTGGGGGACCAATCATTTCATTTTTCACGAGCTGTTGCTTTCCATTTCTAATCGGTGAGTGAGGCAGGAAACGAGCGGTCCGTTTGGTAGGATTAATAATTAATATTCCTGCACCATCGCCGCTACCGTAGCCAGCACTACCTCACGTTCGGTATCGTTCGCTTCCCCTCTTCTCCCTCTCTCTTTTCCCTGCACAGCCAGAAAAGAGGAAAACCAAATGAAAAAAAAAAACATTCTGTGCACTTTGGTGCTGGTACATGCGTGAAAGCACACGGGTGTGCTGTTTGATTGGTGAAATGTTTGCGATTAAATTAAATTATCATCCACAAATAACGGGCCAGGGCATCCCACACCGTCCCGGGCAGTGCCAATATATTGAGCCATACATATACATATATTGGAGGAGCGGGCAAATAAGCGCACCGTGTACCAGGGAGCATCTAAACACATTCAGAGGCAGGTTCGGGACACAGCACAACAGTCAGTCCGTCAGTGTGCGGCGAGAAGAGCACGCTTGACAATTCTGCGCCTGTGTACACCCGGTTCGCAATTACTCGCAATCATCCAGGCAAACAACGGAAGCGCGCGCTTTCTAACATCATCATCCCCTTCCAGCATCATCTACACGCGAAAAAGTCAAACCATGGATTCTCAAACAGCGAACCTAGTGCGCACCACCGGTGCAAAGTACGATGCAGGCCCCAGCTGGGAGGTACTGTTTTTCGAACCCCATCTGCCAAATTGCCTTTGTTTGGAGGTAGATAGAAGGATACAGAGCAAGGGAAGATTGTGTTCCAGAACTGCACTTCTGTTATATGTATGCATGCCTAATACTGGCAACGTAGTAAACCAAAATAGAATGGGGAAATCGAAATGGAACGTTGTTGAGATACAGAAAATATACAGAACATTTCCGAAAGAATTCAGACTATTTGACGGGTTTTTATAGGGTCATATGGTCAAGCAACCGATGCAGATAAAACAGGAGTTTTGCTTTAATTGCGTTACGTGATATCACAGCATTCATTCCATATTTCATTTATATACATATATTTCATTTATATTCATTGCTAAAAACACATATATACGACAAGAGACTAGAGAAATCCAAACATTTCATGAACGATGCAATCGCAAAATGCAGTTAAACAACGAATGTCATCCTTTTTACTGGCAACGATTTTGACAACAACAAAAATGTTTATTCGCTTTGTTTTGACATTGTACGCGACACAGAAATACATCCGAACGTAGGAAACGTACGAGAGAGAGAAAAAACACACGCACACACCCAGCGTAGACAAATTTATTACTGCAAAACCAAAATCCTAATTGATAAAGCTTTCTCATTAGCGGCTACACGTGTTCTCTGTTGGGCACTAATCGGGCACAACCTGCGGCGCACATAAAACACAGGCACCACACATACCACCCCGCCACCATGTTCGTTACTCGAAAAACCAATGGGCTGTGGGGGGAGCATTGCTCCAAACGGCGGAAGTATACATACACGCGCGGACGTAGTGCAATGAGTGCTGCTGCAAGTTTCAATTATTTGCTCGCGATGATATCGCTGCAGCGGTTGATGGAAACCGTTAATGCTATTGCCACTTCCGGATGATTTCGATGGACGAAGGGGCGCGGGAGAGAGGAGATGCCTGGTAGCACCCGGAGAGTGAAACAAAGCGTTCCCGGATGGGATTGTCAGAATGAAACGCGTGCGTGTCCGCCTGTCACTCGGCTCCACGAACGCTATCAAACGTCCCGAAACCGGCAGACATTCATCACGCCGAGGCAAAAGCACCAGACGTGCCGGGCAGAGTAAGTGCACACTGCACAATAATGTCCCGCGCGTGCATCTCCATGTTTATTCAGTGGCACGCATCGGCCTGCTCCTACCCGGTTCAGCCCAGAACAGTAACCGGCAGGAAAGGGCAAGGATGCAGAAGTGATTTGGATGCTTCGCGAGCGCAGCACCGGACCATATATTCGCCCGACCATCCTCAGAACATCACGAGTGCCACACGGTAGTGGTATTTGAATTTTAATATTATAAAAAAAAAACAATTTCATGTATAATTCTATTTGAACAAATGTCCAGCTGATCGCCATTTTATTCTATCCAGGATATCTTCCCCCGTGCTAAGCGCAGCGCAGTAGAAATGGAATCCTGGGAGGCCAAAGAACAGAAGCAAACAGTAGCTGTAGCCCCCTTCCCCACCAATACGACCAATACGAATGAGTTTTGTACATTTCGGATAGGGACAGATTTCGGGTTCCACATTTGGGCACTGCGGGCACGGGAAACGATGCGATGGGTGCGCATTGCGCAGTGTTTCCGTATAACACGCAGAACACAATCGTTTGCAGCTGGCAGGAGCACAGATACCCGAGCCGAGAGGTCTTCGGAGTGCAAAGTGCCGGTACACTAGTCAGCAGCGATTGTGCCACAGCCACTAGTGCTCGAGAAATCGTCCCATTCCCACGTTCGATGCGCTTTCTCCTAAAAACGTCACGAAACACGAGTCACGAAGGTCGGAACAGGAAGGCGGTGAGTGTTCAAATGTATGTATTATCGTCAGCACGACCGAACGGTCACATCACATCCGGAAGCAATAATCTCGGAGCATGCTGCATACAATGTTCCTTTTACCAAAATAGCGGATTGCGCTTCCCATCCCTCACTTGGAGACTAACAGGCAAGAGGATTAACACATAAAAACAGTGATCCTTGCTATGAAAAGGGAGCAGGACAAAGAAAAAGAAAAGAAAAGTTTACTTTAGTGAGTGGGAGCAAGCAAAATACAAAGAGATAAAAAGAGAGAGAGAGAGAGAGAGAGCGAGAAAAAGTTTCGGTCTATTTTTCGCAAACATACTTTTTGTTTCGCTTTCATTTCACAAACACTGACTCTCTGTAGCCAAACTTGACCACACTTGACATTGGAAGGGAACGGTATGCAGTTGCAATATGGTGCTCTTAATAGTGCAGGACCCCCCCCCCCCCTTTAGCTCCTTTCAGACCCTACTACTACACCATCAGTTCAATGTTTAATCGTGGATTATGGCTAGCGATAACAATAATACTAACAAAGGTAATAACAATGACCATAATAATCAGCCACAAAACGTTCCCGTTCGTTCAGTGGTCTGCCCACCGCATGAGCTGAGCTGAGATAACAACAAAAAAACTACGGGCGTGTTTGTGGCTGTGTGGGGGGACCGGTCAAACCCAAAGCCCGGAAAGCTAACCTTTTAATCCGCATTTGATTGGTTTCATGCACCGATTTGCATCGTGGTATGGAGTTCAAGGTACGGTACTATCACAAAAAAGGCACGCATTCATCCGAATTTTCAAATGCACTTTTCACGTTTGGTTACGGGCTTCGTTTTGCTATTACCAGTACATTCCTGCTAAAGCTTAAACAATGACGTGTGTGTGTTTTTTTTTCATTCAATTTGAAACCATTTGCAATCGAGGAAGAAAGGTGAAAATTGGGTAAAACTCCAAACAACATCCCAGTTAGTGACCGAACAGCCGAATTCATCGCCTATTGACGAAGCAAAGCTAATCGATGCATATGACCGGTATGTGTTTTCTCTCGCGTACGTCAATTTCATCAATGCTACGCGTGGTTTACAGCACTAGCTTTTTTTCTATGGACATAACCATTTCGGTGGTTTTATATTGCGCATCCATTCACGGTATGTGTGATTGTGGTGCAGCAAAAGTAAATGCAAAGCGGTGTGCTTTAGCGTACCCGCCTGGTAGGATCAAACTCACAATCGATGATGCTAGGGCAGCGGCGAGGGAGTATCAAAACAAAACACCACAGTTAGTTTCCGCTTAACGATCAATGCCATGCAATGGTATTTGGAATGTGAGGATAAATTTGTGTTACATGGATTTTTCCGAGGGAAAACGGTTATTGCTCCATTACTTTGAAGCAATTTAAGGTATACTTCATAGATGAATTCGATGTTACATCCTTCATTTCATTTTCGAAAAAGCTGTTCAACCTTGCAGGAGATAGTATACTATTCATATGAACTGTTTTTTGAACTAGCGATCTATACAAAATAGGTATTGTACCACCACTACCTCCACTTACACGACGTAAATAGCCCACTTTTAATAATTGATTCCCATTGCTAATGAAGAAAGTTTTCAAAAGCAACACATTAGGCAGTCATCAAGCTATAAAGCCGCTCATCGATGCCTGTCGTTGCATTCGTGTAAATCGAACCCCGTTAAAAAGGGCTGGCAACGAGTGTTGGTCATCTCCGTCGGTTCAATATGTTTCACCTTGCTGTCCTTCCTTTCCTACCCATATCAGTGTCGTTCATCAGCATCACCACCTCGATGGAGAGGCACCGTTGGAAGCCACGTACCGGACACACCAAGAAGGCCTCAAGCAATCAGACTTAATGAGTGTGTTCCGCTTGTGCCTAGATATGTGAGTATGTGGGTGTGTATGTCCTCGTGTAGTGCCGTTGTCATGTGTTCGATTTCAGTCCAGCTACCCGAGCACGGTTTCCACCGCAGATGGAGCCGGGGTGTGTGTGTGTGTGTCTGGTTGGAAACGATCCCGTTATTATGTTATTGCCATCAGAAAACATGATGCACGGCAGAGATCGTGACCAGCAGGTACGGTACACCATGCTGCTGAAGGCAAAATGAGCGTAGCAGCAAAAAGAGCAACAAAAAACAGCAACCATACTTCCCCGGAATGTGAAACACAGGCTTTTGCAATAAAGTAAGGCAAATAAATCAATTCCCGCACACACACCGCTGCCGGTCCGCTCGGATGAAGAGGAGCGCATCCGATGTCGAAATATCGACTCACCACAAGCACACTCACACAGAGTGCTTCCCAAGGGTAGGGTCGTGTTCGTGTGTTTGCGCCTCCACACGCATTATTATTAGTTTTCGGAGGATATGTTTCGTATTTTCCGTACCGGTGAAGCACAGCTGTAAACGCATCTTTCGCACGAGGAGACCAATAATCACCTGCGGGAGTTTGGTTTTTTGTATCGAAAGCAACAAAAATATCCCAAATCCCAAAAAGCATCGTGTTTTTTTTTGCAAGATCCATAAATATAAACATAGCCGATTTGGAAGAAGTTTGAGCAAAATTGTGTAACCAAATACCTCAATTCTTTGTACTACAAACATGCGCTGAGCCTGATGTTTGTTTACCATTCAACCAAACACTAACGACCGCTTCAGTGAAGATGAGAGAAATTTTCTCTTACCTGCAATTGAAAAGAAAAGAAGAAAAAAAACCAACGCATAAGTTGAATGCTTTCCGTGGCGCAAAGGATAACGAGTTTAGAAGTATGATTTATAGCCGGGATAAGAGGCAGTCATTACAAGCGGACGAATGATCCCCGCTAGCCTTTCGCTAGCTTTCAGCCAGAGTTGGTGGTCTTTCGTATTTTCCACCTGCTGGTTTGAGTGTTTTTTTTTTCCTTTCGCATCTGCTCTTCATTCTCCAATAATCCGTGATGCTTGCCCAGCGTGAAGTGAAGCGGCACAAACAAATGACCGATGCAAACGAGTAAATGTGATGAAGCTTTGAAAACGGGTTTCTTTCCTTATTTTAGCACACCCGCATAAATCCACCCTTTCATCGGGACAGCAAAACGAAGAAAAAAAGGAACGAAGTAGAACTAGGAGGAAGAGACTCGTTTCATAATCCGGATCAGCAGCTTTCTTAGGAAAGTAGTAGTAGTAGTAGTTGGAAAGGTGGTTGACTACACGGTACAATTGCTCACGCAAGAAAGCCACTACTTACACTACGTTCACGTTGCTCATTTTTTTATTTAGATTTTTCCATCCTGTCCATGTTTTGCTTAAACAATCTATTGAATTGCAAAACGGCAATCGAAGCAGTAAATTAGTTCTTTTCCGGTGAAGTAAGTATAAAAGGCCAGTAGAGCTTTACAGTAATCGACGATGAATGGAGTTGGTTTGTGATGGGTTCTATAAGTCGTTGAAATTGTGATGGATTTGTAAAGATTTTTTATGATAACACATCACCTGTGTACTTTCAAATGATCATAACATGTCGCCTTGTCAAATAAAATTATTATTAACATGTTTTATAAAAAAAAATCTCGTGCGATTTTTCGTTTTTCAAAATGTTTTCTTGTTATTAAATAGGCTATTTACACTATTTATAAAATTGACACATTTTTAGCATAAGAAGAAAACAAAAACCTTTTTTTAGATTAATAAATGGCAAATTGATTAACTAATGTCTGCAGCAAACATGTCTGAAAGAACATAGACCAAAATAAACATGCAACCGATTGTTGTACGCCTTATTACACGGCACTTGCGACGAAACAATTGAGCCCATAAAAATGAGGTCAATATAGCCACTGAATTTACTATACCCGGATGTCATCGCCGATTCGCCGGCGGAAGATACTTAACTCAATAATGAATGTGAGTACTGCCCAACACACCCACCCAGCGTTAAGACCACGAACAGCATAATGCGTTTGGCAGTGAAGCAGGCGAATGAGACGCACGAAAAGGAAACATAAAGCCCTTCAATTTCCACCCGTCCTAATAAAAAAGCACCCAGCAATAGTTGTCGCAGCACAATGTTGTCTCCTTGGCCTTTTCCATGTGATCACTACAGTACGTTGCTCTCGTGCTGTGAACAATTTTTCAGCACGAAACTAGGAAACGAACAGTGTGGAAAAGCGACGAAGAGAACTTATTAGTATTGCGTCCGGCAGATGAGTGGGCATAGTTGGGGTTTTTGTGTCGTGTTTTTTCTGTGTAGGTGTGTGTGTGTGTGTGTGTGTGTGTGTAAATTCTTCGTTCCAATCCTGCGGAAAGTCGTTAGTTCCGGTTGACGACGAGCGCGTTAGGAGGAAATCGCGCAAAGCCAATACAATACTAAGAGCCGAGTTCCGATAGCGAATAATTGGTTTAGCGCGCTATTTGTTTGCTCTATACGATAAACAAGGGGCTGTTGAAATGCGCATTTGAGTGGATCATTGAGTGCAGGTTGATTTCGTTTTTCGTGAAAACCTAATGATGAAGAGAGCCTAATTTTATAGTCCTCGATTGTGAATAAAACGTGAAACCGATATTGAATTCCAAAATAATTGCCAATCGGGTAGAGTGCTGCAAGCCACAATCGGCCGGAACCATAATCGCAGTAACAGCCGGAGCGCACCGAAAACACTAATCACAGAATCGATCATAATTCATCTACCAGCGACGGAGTTTCGTTTCCCTGTTTGCCATTCGCAGCTATATTGCCCGGCAATCAGTGTTTGCAATTAAAATGACCGAGCCAATTCACGCTAATCACACCGAAATGATCTCCACGCAAAACGGGAATAGATCAGGTGTCACAGCGATCGGAAATGTCGGCAGCATCATTACGGGTGGCGCGGTCATAATTTTGAGCAAATGATGGTGGTGCTACCGCTACTGCTGCTGTTTCTGCTGCTGCACCTCTAAACTCACTTTTCCACAATCCGTTTGCCATTCGATTCCACGGACATCAGTCGAATAAATTTCCCCACGTTTCCGCAGTAAAGCTGCTTATCTTTGAGGCAACTACGCAGGGATTTATCTTTTGCCATAAACGTGCATCACAAACACCGGTGTACCTCACTAGGGCCCACCGCCACAGCAGTCACAGCACAGGCCATTCTTCAGTGGCCGACACATACACAAAACTCACCCAACACTTTCCAGGCTGCACTGTTGATTCTAATCAGATCATGTCACTCCGATAAGCAGCAGCAGCAGCGGCACGATGCACCTGGTGTACGGCATTTCGAAGGAAATTTGAAACTGGCAACGGGGTCATAAGCACGGCACGGCCGGCAAATGAGATTCTCGCGAATTGCCTAGCACGTCGAGCCCGACTCACTCCGCTCCTACATCTACTGCATGCCCATTTGACCGGAAATGGCACGAGCTTGAGATGTGGCGGAAGCATAAATTCCAACCATTCCGGGAAAGTGAAATAATTTACCTAAACTGCCATCGATTTACCGCTCGCGACACACCAGTGGCGAGGCGTAAATCATGCAAGGACTGCTCCTATTGAGCAGCTACAACCTTATGGTACAAAGGATACCCTGCATACGTCACGTCCTTTAAAGTAAAAAAAAAAAAAAAAAAACATCAACAACCATCAGCAGCAACCGGCGGCAGTTTGCACCGAAAAACAGTCAATTTTTCTTTTTGGCTCAACTCAAACAGTCAAAACTTCACATAAAAGTCGATTTTTATCTGTCAAACTGCCGTCAACAAAACGCGGGAAAAGGAAGTGCGCGACTACCACCTACCGTCTGGAAGCTCTTCAGGGATAATGCATTAAGTCACAAGTACCCATTAAAACAATATCACTTTACATTTCCATACCCACTACGGGGAGGGCTGGGAATCCCACTAGGAGATGGTTTCACTTCCGGCCGCAGGCATCTTGAGGCATCCATAAAACTGAAAGCCTTCCGAAATGCGCGAGCGCAATTTAATTCAATCATAAAAATACAGCCAACGAAAAAAAAAAACATACACAACCCCACAATTGTACAGCCCAGATAAAAGGAGTCTTTATTTCCTTTCATAGCATCGGTACCAAACCATTTGTGGGGAACGATTGTGAGCGACTGCGCTTCGTAATGAAGTCGGCATCGGTGTGAAGTACCGGGCGTCTCCATTAAGAAGAGAATGACGCCAGTGAAAGGGAGAAGTATGATTGTTACTTGGGAGTTGTTTTTTTCCTCTCATGGGTAAAGAGTGAAACGTGCCTGCATCGGTGATGATGATGGTGTTAATGTTACGTTAATAATACGTTACGAAATAAAGGAGAATGGAACGGAACACCATGCTTGCCCAGCTTCTCCAAGTAATCGTTTCATTCGGCAACAATACATGTATATTTTTGTTTTCCCCGAATGCCAAATCAATGGAATCGATTTATTGTACGGAAATGAATAATGATGCTTTTGCGAAGGATAAAAGCACACATACAAAAATAGGTGAATGACTTTCCTACATCGGTGTCAATGGCGTGTCGATGAAGTGCTGATGAGGGTAAAAATCTCACAACACCCATGTGTGTGTTTTCCCTCTATTACTGTAATGCATCCTATAAACAGTTGCACTTTGCATGCAACAACAATTTGCATACAGCATAAAGAGGGGGGGGGGGGCATGCGAGAAGGGTATGTTGCAAAATATATGTGCATATGTTTGCCTTATCGATCAATGCCAATCAGTTGGCTGAAAGGGAACTCTTTAAAGCGACATTGCCAACTGTTACATCAAATTGGTGCTTCAACAGTGAAGTGTTGAAGAGAACAAAAGGCAGAAAGAGAGAGGTTATAGCTGATCAACTCATTTCCTGTAGAAGAATAATATTTCAGAAATAATAAGGATTTATGCGAATTTACAGTACTGCAATACTTCCTTTATGTATTTACAGATTAAACATGCATTTATCTAAGCGCAAAGTATGAAAACTTATTCAACATACCCATAACGTGCCCATAAAACTGGTTGGATTCATTATTTCACAAAATGCCATCATTGCTGACAGCTCAGAATAAAACAGACCAGATTCCAATATCATCGTCAACCACCCAAACAACCCCGACCGACAACGATCCATTTCAACTGTCTGTCCGAGTGGCATTTCAGTAGGGAGTCCCGGGCAGGTAGACAAAATACGGCAGATAATTCGATTCGATGGCCCCAACTGTCACTTGTTTTCCAACCGTCGGCCAAGCTTTTAGCGTCAAATTATGTCTGCCATGGGAATTTCGTGTCTCGGTTCCACCAATGCACGTTTCCTACCTTTCCTAGAAGCATCCAAGCAAAAAAACTTTTCTCCTTTGGTATTGAACACAGTTTACTGCACCAGAAGGTAAACCAGATGAGGTAAAATTAAATTCTTTTCAGTTTTATAACCCATTCGAGCCGGGAGGATTGTTACACACATACATTCGGCCAGCAATCGCTATCCACTTTGTCTTTGTTTTCTCAAAATACAAATAAATAAATGTAGGGAAAGAACAATAAATAAAAACAGACAAACAAAGTAGATAGGTATCACACACAACCACACATATTTCACGAATATTTCTCTTGTCTCTGGTAGAATCATGTACTAGCCTAACGGAGTGCCTATACAGGTGTATGTGAGTGTGAGTGGAAGAAAAGCAGCTACTGAATGTATGATTTCGTCCGTAGATGCTTGGATAGCGTCCGTTTTTTTCTCGTAGTCATTTATTTTATTATCTACTTTGCAAATAACGCTTGTATATACTACAATGCAAAAGCCAGACTCCAACTAGGAGATTTCACCCTCAAGCTATACAAAAGCAGAAACAGAAAAACGAAAGCTAGAACAGTTTTCCCTCCGAAGCACAAGACAAACACATCTCCGACCGATCGGAACATAACAGGATGCAAAGTGCTCCAAGGTGTTTGATTTACATGTTACATGAAAGGCTTGAGAGAGCCCTATGACGAAAACTGATTGACTCAATACAGACGCGCCATTGTTCTCTTGTACTGGGTTCCATAGGCCGTCAGCGGGCATGGGAATAGTGAACACTTCGGTACCTCTTCGGAGACTGCACGTCACAGAAACTTTCGTACCGGTTGATTCCAAACGGCGGTCATAGTGTTAGACAAGTATTAGCAACGAAGTTTTCTTGAAAACAAACTGGATTCGGTACACTTCATTTCCCCGCAGGCTCTAGAAGCACAAGTGGCAGTAGGCAGTAGGTTATGGCACAATCACCTTCCTCAAACAATGTTACAGCTGTACCGGGGGAAGGTTGTGCCAACGTGTCGACCAATTGGGGGATGTCCTACGGTTGTCTCGGGCCAACTTCTTAGAATGTCTTTTATTTCCTACCAGTATCTCAGCTCTCCCAGTTTTCCTTGTTCGTACGGTTTGACTTAATTCTTTTCTATTTCAATTTCAACCAACTGTTTCCGTCCGTTTTTTTGTTCCCTAGGTGTTGCAACTTTACAATTCAGAACAGGACACTTGAAGTCGCAGTGGTAGTGGGGATGATTTTTTTCAGCTTCAACAACGGAATTGGGTTTGAAAAGCCGGGATTTGCACTTTCCCAAAACCTGCCAGTGCTTGTGGTGAGAATGTGCCAAATACCGTTTCCACGTCCCAGGAGATGGAGTCCTAGCAGCCCTGTGCCACTTGAAACACACACACACACACATATACATAGAGCATAAGGAGAACACACGACGTACCGCAAGGTGTGAAACGGAACTGGCACTAACCAGTACCAGAAGCGACAGCAACAGAATCGCCTACGACATGGGATGCCATCGCTATTTTCAGCAGTGACCCATACGTTGTCCCACCTCAATGGGGAATGGGGAAAAGAGAAAAATCAAGATAGAGATAAAAGAAGGCGACAAACTGAGAGAAGAAAAAACGCAGCCCGACACGAGAACCAGTCGAAAACGTTGGCATCCCAAAGGACAACAGTGGCTGTACTGTGTGGCACTGGAAGATTCCGGCAATATCACAACGCAAATTGAATTTGAATTCAGTCGTTCCGAGCAAACTGCTGTCGCTCACTTTCATCGCGCCCGTAGCTCAAGAGAAAGACACACGGTCAACGGACCGGGGTCGTGGGAAAGAAATGCCAGTTCTCTACATCTGTAACCAAAACGGAGAAGATAAAAAAAAGTACACAAAATCTTGACTATTCGTGCGATACCCTTTCCCTTTGCAGAACTACACAAGAAGTAACACTTTCTTCATCATGCACCAAAGTAAAACGCTGGTAAAAGAAATTCTTTTGCTTCCAAGAACGTTACTGTGTTGCATACTTTTTCGTGTATCTTATCACGCTTTACTTACATTGCCGTAAGCAATCTTTTCATTTCATTGAAAGGTGTAAAGAATACAGCGCTGAAGTAGCGGAAGAAAACGCAATTCGTTGCTAGCATTGGAAGCTCCGACGTGTGGCGTATCCCAACTTCTAAAATGGGAAATGATTGCAAAAGGAATGCCGATGGCACCATATGTGTTCAAGAGCACATGACATTGTTTTACACAGTCGTCATCGAATGCATTTCGTCCCGTAGCTCGTTCTTTGTTTCGGTACCGTTGAATGTAGGACAGAAACTGCATGCGTACTCGACGCGTTATCCTTATCCTGCATACTATAAACTCAACCCGAGTAGCAAGATCCTATATCAGATACTTTTTTCTATTTGCTATCAATTTTACACGACCAAGCGAGAGAAATTTAGAGTCGAGTATGAAGTTTTGTAAGGTCGAACGTAAGTATAAACATTTCAGAACATGACGTAGACTTGAAGTAGACGTATAAGCGAGTGCTTCCGATAAGAACGCAGAATTCATAATTCATTCTTCTTCATAAGAAGAAGAATTCATGATCAATTCGTCGCAAATTGTGAAAGACTACTGTGGGCGCTGTGTGTTTGACATTACTGTCTTCAAGCAACGTCCAGCTTAACATTGACATCTTTGTCATGCGGAAAGCATTTACAATAGAAAAAATACAGCTGTACCAGAGACTCGGAAATGGAAGACTTCTTCCCGCGGTAACAGAGGTCCACCACAACAACACGTCACCCTGAGGGGAAAAAATCTAAAACCAAAATCAATTCAATCTTCCTTCCACGAAATGCTGTTCCCAAAGCGTCTGGACTATCAAATTTCCGACGACAGGTCTTCAACGCGTTCTTCCGTTTTGCGCATTGATTCCTGCTCATGATGGCGTGTCACTCTTCTGGCTGGTGGATAACCATCCACTCGTCTGAAAAGCGGGCACTGCACACAGAGCCAATCTCGCCACATTCATTATCCATAAGGTCGGTGTGTCGTAAACGGTATCAGGATGATTTCGTAAACGTGAGCCACATTAAAACGAAAAACACACGAAAAGAATTCAATTACCCAATTTCTGTTCCAGAATGTTGCGAAACAAAAGTGTGCCTATTTTTGCCCATAGGATGTGGCTGGATGGATTGGAGAACAAAACAAAGCTTTTCTGCAATGAAATTTTAACATTTCCGGATAGTATGACTAATGTAATTCCGATCGCTTCAGCCTTCGCCGAAGTCGACGACTAAAATCTCATTAGGATACCGCGCGGTATGGTCCATTGCTCGAAAAAATCAGTTTACAACAGAACAATGACCCAGAAAAACAGAACAATGCATCATGAGTTTAAAAAAAAAAACAGCTCTGATGCATCGCTACCATAAATCATAGTGCAGCTTAATTCCGTAACGGTAACAGTGGGAATTTTTCATGACGCGAAGATAATCCAACCTTTTGCCATTTGTGTCGCTTATTATTATGCGAATGTTCCGTGTCCACCATTCGGGCACGTTTTTGGTCCGCGTGGAATAACAGCGGACGGTACGGGCGCGCGCGCGCGCGCATCCTGCAGGGACTGAAATAATATCACAAATAATAATTAAGATAATCAACTTCTTCCCGCTCACGTTGCGCGCGGTTCGACCGGAGGGACAGTCGGCCGAGTAAAAGGGGAGACAGGTTTACGTGCACGCATTTGCATCTAAGGCGGGATGATGGGATTCTAGCGGCAGTGCATCAAGCGCATGATTGCTGGTCAACCATTAGCTGCTTGTTGATTGTGCCAGCCGTTCGGCAAACACGCCGTGCTGTCCGTCGTCATCAAGTCGTCAAACATGGTGACGGTACTGTCCGATGCTTCTTACATTTGGCGTCGGTGCACGGTCGGTGCGTCGGAAGACCTCCATTCCTTGATGATTACGGGAAAATTGAAGTGAAACATACCCCATCCACCAAAAGCACTATGGTGCGCGAGCGAATTGTTGGAAAGCTATCAGGGCCACCTTACAGTATCATTTCCGAGCGTACCAGCGAAAAGGATGCACTACTATCATCATTCGCGTTTCTTGTGCACAGCGAAAGGATGCATTAAAAGAGTGGCTACAAACACACACACAACCACATAAAAAAAAACAACGAACGAAAACCCCCATCTGCACGAAACAACACGACAGATATTTGTTTTTAATATAAATGTAAATTTATTTTGCTGCTTCACTTCCTGCTGCTTTGAGCCACAAAGCGGTCTAGCACACCATCGTACTGCTGCTGTTGCCGCTGTGCGTGCTGGGATGGCGTTGTATTTGCGCAGCGCAACGTTGAGTCTGAGCAGAGGATGGAAGTAGTAGGTCGTTCGAGTTCGTACCATAAGGGGCATTCGAGCGCCTGATAAGAATTGGATACTCCTAAGACAGACAAGAAGCAAGCGTATGATGCAGTAAAAATATGAACATCACATCTTTAGCGAAAGGAGCATTCCTTTGGATACTGCACACAACCTGGGCAATCACCGGTGCGAACAAGGTGAGTCTCTTTACCAAATCTGACAGCAGTGGGAGCAACAACAAAAAAGGAATGCTCCACTCGAATGCCTCAATACGTTGTGCACATACTCAAGAGTACATACCAACCTCACTGAAGCTTATTCGTATAATTCTTTCCACCAAAAACCCAATCAACCGACGATGATGCCCTGGTTGAAGTTGGACCTCACACGGAAGAGCAGACTGCAACAGCATCATTTTCGCACCACACACAGATTGTCCCCGTCAAAGTGATAAGTACGTAAAACGATTTGCTCGCGACCGTATGTCCCACAAACCCTTCTAGAAAAGGGATGGTGCTTCCAGTTATGCTACGGGGAAAAGCGATTTCTTTTCCACGAAATGCTCTCGAGAGAAAGAGAGATGGTATAATTAACTGTCAGCGAGTAATGTATTTACCACCAACGGGCAGTTGTTTTACGACAAGATTGCCATGGTCACAATTGCATTGCACTGTTGCATCCACGTGTGGTTGGTTTGAATGTACACCACCAGACTTGATAACGGAGTCTCTCCAGTGTCATTGGGAGAGGATGAAATGCACCATTAAATTGTGTCGCTCGTTTGTCATGTGGCAGTGATGATGAGGGTCGGAAAGAAAGGCTGACAAACTTATGGTCGAACATGCGAATATGGGAACAACCGTTCTAGTTCATTATCTTGCAACTGAAGATGGAGAAGCACATTTTTCGCCGTAAATATATTTGAAATGTGCAACGATAATTGACGCTGAGAGTAATGGGGAGTTGTACTTTTGCAGTTTAAAATACGCTCTACAATTATTCCACTATTTTTGCCCAACAAGTATTTTTTTTTTGTGAGAAAGCCTGTTCCAATGTTTCTACAGTTTTTAATTCTAAAAAAATATATTGCCTGTTTCATAAATACCACGGTCAAAACATTTCAACCAAACACAACCACTCTACGACTGGTGGTCGAAAATCCTATTTTCTCATCAAAAACAAACCTCACAGTTGATGAAAACGTAATATCCACCTACTCTAGCCAGATTTTGATGGCAACCAAACGAACCAAAACTCCATTTACCGGGGCGGTTTTCTCATAAATCGCTAAAATTCATCACAACAATATCTAGCCTATGTCGCGTCAAACATGGTACAGTGGCACTACTAGTACTGCTACTACTGCTACTACTACTACTACTGCTGGGTAGAATGTGTACCTGTCACGGGACAAAATTGATTTATTTAGCCACAAATTGAAATCCGTCCCGGGTCACGACGGCTGAGTCCGACGCGGTGGTGACGGGTGTATGCATATCATATCGAAACTGCGCTTTCCGCATCCTCGCACTAACGATAGGATACACAGCGCACAGCCCCAAAAGGTAACGGTAATGGAAACAACATTCCGACACAAATAAAAACCCCAACCTCAAAATCCTAATCATAATAATTTATGCACCGGGCAACTACCGACCGCCCAGGGGCAGGTAACGGGTTAAAGACAAAGCCATAAATGGGAAGTGATGCAGGAGGGAAAGGTAACACGGGCCGAATATCCGAGACAGACCAACTCATACAGCGTGCAACGAACGATCGTCGATTTCAATATGATTCGGTTGAAAACCCGGAACAAAACTTTGTCCTTTCGTGGCACGGGGTCGCACCGGGACCTCTCCACTCTTTGCAATGTGTGTGCATGGATGCAGTTTTCTATATGCACGTTTGCTCTGATGGGAACGGATTTGTATGCATACGGTAGGAAAGTTTTATTATTTCACATGAAGTTAGAATAAATATAAAATGTGACTCCGCACTCATCCGTGCATTGGAAAGCTGTGTGAGTGTGTGCGTGTTATCTCGCACGCCCCGTACACACTGAGTCACAATGAAGGGTTGTGGCCACAATGTGATGTTAGTAGAGGTAGGGGCTGGCACCGAACGAGCTACACTTTTTCATGCCTAATCTACAAAAACACACACATGCACACATACACGCTCCCTGCGGAATGATTCAAAGAGCCACAAAAGCCACTGTTGCTCTGCGCTCAGCTCGACCGGAAAAAAATCATCTCTGGAAAAAGGAACACACGAAACAGAAACCCGAACGCATCCAGTCGTTGCGGGTCATGAGCGGAAGGCGGTGAGACATAAGCCATAACTTCATTTTTTGAGTTTTATGCTATGCAGTCGGAGGTTGACCCTCTTAGAGTGGTCAGTTTTATGCAAAGAGAGCAAAAGATTTCGTTCGACTATAGCGAACGCCTTCTACCTTGAACCACCAGCTCTGAGTACGGGTCAGAGCCCGCACTGTGCTTCGCAAGAAGAAAAGTTTAAACGCTGCCACAGCTCTGACGAATAGGAGTCGAACACAATAAGCCACGGCTCGGGTTGGACGTGCTCGGGTCAGGCAAAGCTTTGTTGCTGAACCATGATAAACTTCAAAAGGTGAAAGGCGTTCATATGCGAAGTGTGCGTTATCTTTGCAGCAAAGGACAAACGAACATACTCAGGCAGGTTTTAAGGACTTGCGGAAATCTTCACCAATATCAACCGAAGCGTCGCCTCCGCAGCAAGAAGACGTACGCAATAAAACATGGCACCTTCTTTCTTTCAACACATAATCGTCTCTCTTTTGTTTTGGCGTGATATAAGAGGTTCCTGTGAACCATATACAGCTGCTACACACTGTGCAGAGCGTCTCTGCTTGCTTGTGTGCGTGTGTGGTACATGCAATCAGAACACTTGCTCATAAATCCGCCTGAATTAACAGTGCGAACCTTTGCCATTTATGAATAAAACAAACATTCGTCGCTACAGCAAGCAACCACAGCAAGCTGCCCTCCTGATGCAACGTTCGCCGCCGTATGCTCGCACGGGAACGATAGTAATAAACATGTTAAACATTATCATCCCCCTTAAGCCACACGCACATATGCTGCAACGCGGGCAGAAGGCAGAGAGGTTAGCAAGCTTCCTCAAACGCACTTTCCATCCATACTGACACTGTTGGTTCGCTTTCACCGCTATCCCGCTCGTTGCATGCATGCATGTATGTGGAATTTGATTTTGAATGTTTGCCTTCTGGGAATGAATACACACGCACTCACACACAGACACAAGAGCCTTGTGCTGGGCGGCACATGACTGCAAGCCCCGTGTGTGTATCCCTTGTTGGATGAATCAAGCTCATCGTGTGTCGCTAGGCAGCAATACTCTTGCCAGCGCTCGGCATTACTTTAAGCCAGCCGGGAACTTGTTTCTCGTTTACCGCCACAGACGACCACCTTATCCTCACATACGATGTGACATAAAAGTTCCGAATTAAATTAAAGAGGCCACTAGGCTCCCGGCAGACGGACCACACAGTTTGAATCCGTGTCCTGTACTGTCGGTGTACGATCAATCCAGTAGCCCCATTTCCACACCAACTGAGTGTGCCTGCGGGCAACAAATGGACAAATGTACGGGTTTTGGTCCTGGATAGCGTAGGTGTGTGGTGGAGTTTATTTTAAAAGTTATTGGCTGTTCATAACCCATTCCAAATCCGGTTTTGGTAGGCTATTTCCAACCACAAACTTAAACGGACGACACACCTCACCTCAAAATCCATTTCCGGTCTAGCATTGGTGGTTTTTGGTAATGCCGTCGCTTCTCAACTTACTGCTCCGAATATAAGTCGCCCATTCGAAACTGCTTCTAGCTTTATACAAAAAAAAAAGATGAAAACCTCGACGAAAGAAATGCTAAGGTACCTTCAACCCTTTTCGTTCCATTGCTGGAATCTGTAAGAGGATTTTTGTCCTCAATCTCGTAGATGGAAGCATGCGGTAGACACGCAAGCTTTCGAAGGTTTCAAAAAAAAAAAAACTAATTTCAATCATCACATCGTACCAGGTGCTTGCGACCGTACTGGACACTGATAGGGATTTAATGATTGACTGAGGTTCGCAATTTAACCTACCATTTAATGGGCCTTTTATGGGTCGAAGGTGCGAAAGTGCGACGGTGTACTAAACCCACCGACAAAACCACAAGCCGATTGCCACTCTCTCTCTCGGGTCAATGTGCGAATGCTCCCATTGAAAAATCCATTTCATTTGAGTTCGCAGTGGCAGATAGGCAGCAAACTTACTTCACCCTACCTGCCCGTGTCCGGTTAGGTGATGGGATTTGCTGTTCCCCTTATGTTGTTCACCCTTGCCCCGTGGGATTAGCGAGGCTAGCACTACTTCAGGCCCAAAGCGGTTCGAACAGCGAAGGCTTGATCAACGATAGATGGAAATGAATTTGCTCGTAACGTTGACAGAGCGATGCTGCATGCTAGAACGCTATCAACGACACTAAAACCACATCAATCATAATTTATCGTCCTTGATTTAGTGTAGTACTAAACCATGTTGTTTAATTGCTTCCAAGAACTCCTCTGCCCGAATACATCGTAGGCTGGCAGTAGAAATTTAATAATCATCTTTAACAAACCCAAAAATGGTTCTCAAAAATCATGCCGAAAAAAAATTAATTAAAGCCCCGCCAATAAAACGGTTAATTACATCGAAGCACCCTTTAAGGCGACCCTTTTCCATAGCCGAAAGGCACATCAGCACAGCTCTCGCATTCCGGAAGCGCACGCGTCAATGTTTAGCACGCATTTTTGTCACAGCGCAATATTGCTCCCCGCATAAGCGTAACGAAACCCGGTCTGCATACTAGAGAACTGGGCGGAGGAAATCTTTTTCGCAGCTTAGCGTATTGCTTTTTTGTGTCCGATTTACATTAACAACTTTTTGGAGCATGTCTTAATAGAAACAAAAAAAACCAACTCCCCCCTTCCCCCTCCACCCGTGCGTTGCTAAAGAAAGAGTTAAAAAGGTGTCCGCTCATCCGCATAAAAAAGGGGCCTAGAATTTGTCCTCATTTTATGCCATTTTAAATTTTATTTTCACGACTGTTGCACGCGCCACACTGAGATGATGGTTGCGCTACCGGACGATCGTTACGCTGCCCAAAAACGCCCAAGTTATTAATTTACAAGTAATGAATATTAAAAAGGGATCGCTAATTGCTTTTCCCTATTTCCGCAGCGTTAATTTTGTGTGCATTGTGGCGGGCGACGAATCAACCATCGTGTAATGCAGTTTTGTTTTTTGGTTTCTTCCATTTAACCGTACGCTTTGTTTCGATCGTGTTTCCTCTACGCTATACGCTGTACGGAAGTTGGTTGACGCCTAATCCGTTTGCCATTGCAGACCCTATTTTTACAACAAATATCTTAGAGCACGTGCGTATGCTGGAATGTCGGTTGCTATCATCATTTATATAGCACGTGCCTATGACGTAAGGTAAGCACAACGCAATTCGTCGTGAAACGTGTAAATATTTCGTATAACAAAAAAAAAAACTCTCACACATAACTTACCCTGTAGCGAACATTTTTGTTTGGAATCAACGAGTAAAAGGTTGCCAAAAATCCACGGCTACTTGCCCTTTGCAAAATGGTTGGTATAAGCTACGCCCGTAGCGTCAATAATCAATACAGCATCGTAGCAGCGTAGCGTCGGGAGCGCCAAAAATGTGGCACCCAATCACCAAAAACCGATAGAGCGGGACGACGAAACAAATGGCAAAAAAAAAAAAAATACAAACCATGCGATGTGTACGTCAAGCGACTTACCTGAATTGGGCTGCTGATTGCTATTAGGCCGGGCGGATGGTGCTCCGTCACGTGCTTCGACTTCCAGAGCGTAGGCACCCTGCTTCTCACGATCGAACACAACTTTGGTGAATATTTCGCCGCTCTGCAGGTTGATTTCGAAGAAATCCTTGCCCTCGTTTCGAGGCGAATCGACGATGTAGTAGTATACCTGCAATTAAACACAAAAATGCATGAAATACCCACGAGAGACATATACACACACACACACTCACGAGCACAGCGCATCGAGAGCAATTAGCATTAATCGGTGGTGCATTCGGCGGCACAGGCTGTGTCTTCTTTTCGCCCAGAAGTGTGCATTAAGCGCCACTACTCCCTGCCCGTAATTACACAGCATCGATCGAACGCAATGACACGGAAGGAGAGCCCATTTTCGATGAGTGCTGGAGAAGCGCAGTGAATTCACTTCATAGCTTCCCATCCGTAACGAACCTTCCGAGAAATGGTTTTCAACTGCACTTACAAACCTCTGCTATGCAAAAAAAAGTTACACCAAACATAACACGAGTACGACGCTTTCGGGGCAGTAATCTCGCTCTCATTACGATCTTTCGTTTGCCTCCACCGACCGACCGTGCACAACTTTTAGCTTCATTCTAATTAGAAAACATCGAACCTTTTTATAATTGAATCCCTTAGGGTCCTCGAGCTCGGTATGCCGCCGATGCCCAAACCTCCGACCAAAGATCAGCCGATGTTAAAACGCCTCACTACCGCTTTACCGAGCGGTTTCATGGCGACGGTGTCGGATCGTTTGCAATAATTACCAAAAGCGATCCTCGAGGGTGCAATTAAAAATTTTCAATCGACAACTTTTGCATCTTAATTCACACGAAAAGCACATTACTCTTGTGCCGGAGCCGTGGTCTGGGTAGGAAATCTAATCATCTGAAGTGTGTAACAACACGCTGAGGGTTCAAAACCCCTTACATCCCGCTCAATGGCCAAATGCCAAGAGTTCATTAGCACCTTGTTGATTGGTGGTGGGCACTTCAGTCTAACGATAATAGACTACCGGCGTTGGTGCACGGGTTTGTAGGAAAGGAAGCTCCATAGCGATATTAAACTCGAGCAAAAAAGGAAACAAACTTTTTTTGTTACCTAATTTGGTAAATCACAAACGTGAAACAATCTCTCTAAATCTTTCTTTGTAAAGGCGCTGCGATTTGTAAGTTTAAAATCACTTCAAATTCAGCATAATTTGGAATTTGATGCTAAACCCTTAGTCATTTTTTTATTCAACTCGTCAGTTTTCCTGTTGGATTTCAAATTATCACAGCCAGTAAAATATAAATATAAATATCAATCCAGCACGTCAGTGTCAATAACATTATGGCATTATGCCTAATAAGCTATCCTTACCGTTACGAAAAATGCAACGATATTCAACAGTAGACCCGTATTCAATAATCGATTTCGATCACAAATGTACGAACGGTACTTTCGTGAAATGAATATGCGCCGAAAGTTAGCGAAGGCACGTATGGACACTTCACACATCCGGCCACATATGTCTACTTCCTTGTACCTCTTGGGCAAAATATTTCCAAAAAAGCAAAAAATCCACTCTACTCTGGAAGAAAATCTTGCAACCAAACATTGGATACTCTTCGAAAATCCCATCTTACGCACCTAAACAACGTTGCCTACACCCACAGCACGGGTTTATCAGATCATCTTTTGGTTTTCGTGGTTGAAACAAGTTAATGTCCGGGAGTGCTACTCCCGTTTTCTCGTTTCACGCAACCCTCACGCAAGATCGGCACACCGGAAAAGCGGCTCCAGAGAAAATGAATATTTCATAATCCTTATTGGGGGGCAAAAAGTGAATGACCGGTGAAATGGAAAAGCCAAAGCTTCGAAAAAGGATCGAAACTGACAGGGTTGATGTTGGTGGCGATGGTGGCGGTGATGGGGGTTTGGGGGTCAGCCTTACTGGCGGCCGATTAAGGCTGTGCGGTCAGTCGAACAGCACCGGAGAAAGGGTATACACAGCGTGCGTGCGTCTGTCTATGTGCGTGTGTATGCGCGCCTATGTTCTGGTCGAGCCAACTCACAAATGTCGAGTTGCGTTGTACACAGTTCATAAACACGCCCGCCCATTCGAACGGCTAACAAGAAGTCGGCTTAATGCAGTCGGAAAAGCAAAGAAAAAAATGTTGAACAGCTCCTACCATCTTCCCAAAACAACCCCTTCAGCTTTATAGGGAACAAACACATACACACACACCGTGCACAAGTGGAGCTCGACAGAAAAACAAGCACGAATTGGCACTTCTCGGAATCTCGGATCGAATTCGTCGCTTGCATTATCATGAAACAACATCCATTTTGCCGAACTCTTTTCGATGCCCGCTACCACCAGAACGACCATCACCACCGCAGCAATATAAAACCATGAAAAGACAACCAGGGCGTTTCCGGAAACAGCCCCAAACCTACCCCCGCCATTCCTTACCGCATAGCTCCCACCGCTACCGTCTACCAGCGAAGCGGAATTCAAGATTAAATAATCAAATGGAAAGTTATTTGCGATAAAAGTCTTTTCTCCGTCGTCGTTCGGGAAAACTGGCGAGAGGTTGAGCCAACCGCATGCTAAGCCGATGTCGCGCCGACCACGCTCCCGATGTAAGCCGGCTGGCTACCGGCGGGAAGACGGGGCCAGCCCGTTGTTGCGGTTGAGAAATGTAAAAGAGTTTCGCGAATGGGCCACCACTGTTTGTTTGGTCGCTAAAATATTTCCCAAAAATAAGCAAGATTTGCTATATTTGTTTTTCAATATTTTTTGTATGTATTTGGAGCTTTGAAACGGATTAAACCCCGCTAAGCGCGAGGTAGATTAAGAATGGTATTTAATGCTTTTTCTGAAAAGAGTATTTGGTGTGCCGAAGAATACGCGAAAGAATGCTATAAGTTATTCAATTCCAAATCCTTTTCTCGTGGTTTTCTTTAAAGAGGCACATGTGTACAATGTTGTTTCCCGTGCGTTAATATTTTCATCTTTTATTTAGACGCTAGGAATAGAAAGCTATTGCGAAACAGATGCACCATGGAATGCACTCTTGACAACAATGAGAGGCACACCCAAGTAGAAACAATTGCTAAACCAAACAATCCCCCATAAAAAAATCTCATTTCTCCCTTCCATTCGATTCGATGTCACTTTTAAATTCATACTGTACCCATCAATTCTTGTAGCAGCCTCAACTCACCTGATTGTTCGGGAAGGTACCGTCCTTATCGATTGCATTCACCTGTGTCACCTTCGTACCGATCGGTTCGCCCTCGAGGACGGTTTCCTGTTCACGTTCGGTAAACAGCGGTATTTCGTCGTTTACATCCTCTAATTGTATGTAAACAGTCGCTTCCGATGCAAGTTGCTGGGCGCCGTTGTTCTGCACGGGTGTGTGAATGTCCAATACCAATGCGATTCAACCGATGATGATTATGTGGAACGGTGAATATTGAGCATGTTTTTTTTTATTGTTTTTGTTTTGCGGCACGGGAAAACATCACCAAGCCGCAAACAGACCGCAGGATGAAACGGAAAAACGAGAAAAACAAAATGTTAGCAAAGCAGTAAAGTCACTGTACGTCAGCAGTAGTCAGCCATGTAGGCGTGCTGTGAAAGAAATGAAGAATGTGAAGCAAAATGAGCATTAATTTGATGATGTTCGACATAAATTTTAAATTTTGTGCACCGTACCGATTCCGTGCCATCTTGGTTTGGATGTGTTTTGCCTGCTATCCTTTCATGCTGTGGTGCAAAGCACACAAATGTACCAAAACCTGTACCCTGCCGCTAGTAAAGAAGGTAGTATGCAAATTGTTTGCCGCATTCCAGCGGCGTACCGGTTGTGAGGTGAATAATAAGACAAAGCTGCACATTCATAATCTTTACCATACACGCGACCAAAACGAAGACTTTCCAATCACATTATTTGCTGGAAGGAAATTGGGCAGAAAGAACGAAGGACGAACAGACGTAGACGAGGTAGCGAAAAATGAACCCGAGACAACTTCTGTGCTACTTGCGTGCAGCGGGCCGACGGTTGGGAACAGTAATGATAGCAATCCATTTATTCATGCCACCGGCAACCGTCATCCCTGTTGTGTTGTTACCGGTGGTTCGTGGAATCGTTGACATTGTGTACCGCCGCACAACGATGATACTAAAATGTGAAATTACTCGCAATTATTTTTATGCGTTTCGCCACGTTTTATGCATGTGCAGGGACAAACCGTGTGCATAATGTTACTGCTATCCATTGTTCTACGACTGTCGGGGCAAAAAGGACAATAAAACACGTATGCAGATCAGCGAAAGAGTATATTTTACGATGTCGAGTTAAAATAGAAACACAAACGTGCAGTACGAAGGGGTCGCGAATATTCCTGCTTCAAAGGATTGCAGAACATGGTTGGAAGTAATAAAGTTAGGAAGGAATAATTGTTCCTCTGTTTTCTCTTAATGTTGGGAAAAGATCACAACACACAATAAATGAATGCATGTGAATCATATTATGAGGGATACATTAGCATTCCTCGTGCGATGAATCGTTTAGAATTAAGGTCGACGAAAGTTTACGTTAGTCTTCACAACCAATTGTAATGACAATGTTTATTGCGTCACATTTTATTTTTATTAATATTTATTAGGTTATGAATTATTCTTCAATCCTAAACATTAATTCATTCAAAGAGTGCCACAATTCGAAACAATGAACAATTCATGTGCCTGATCCACTACGAAATAGTACTCTGTATGTCATTTTTTGCAAAAATAAATGCTGAAGGTCAATGCAAGGGCTTCGGGGTTGGTTTCCTTTTCTTTCCCTTTATAATTTTGAAGACCAGTGAAGCATTAAATATGATCAATCTTTCAATCTCGCCACCTTGTCACGGTAACTCTGAAATATTGCTCAACCAGCACACACACAGCAAAGCATCCATCTATCTAGTCCCCCAAAACTGCTTCCCCACCGAACAGCGCACCATAAATACATTAAAGCACAAACTTTGGCAACCGTTTTTGTTTTATGAACGTTTCATGATCACACAAACACATTCCCTTCGCTCTCGTGGCTATCTTCCAAATAATAATAATATCTATATTCCTCAACACACTACCACACACATCATACGCCCTTGTGCACGATTGTGTATAAAACCGAAAAGTTTTGCAATCACCAAACGGCACGCGATAATACCGCTGCTGCTGCCCGGCACATTCCAAACAATTTGATCCTATTAAAACTGCCATCAAAAGTGTTTGAAGCTTTTAATCGCCGCTTTAAGAAAACTGTTTCCTCCGCTTCCCTCTCGATCATCTTTCCCGCCCTCGGGAACGTCGTTACATCCAATGCGCTCACCGCGCTGACGTTCAATTGAAACAAAGACGTAACTTTTTCGCCTCCAGTCTTTGAAACGTAGCTTCCTGGTTGCGCTGAGAATGGTTCTGCTCCAAGCAGCTCCCCTTCTCTTCCGTAGCTCCGACCGCAGCACCCTTTTAAAATCGATCATTTCATTGCGTTTTAGTGACCCATTCCGCGCGACTCTAGCCATTTACTATCAATCATGGCAATCGTTGGACCGGCGAAGATGCTTTCTCCCCAGCGGGCGATAAACCTTTCCACTACCGTGCGAAAGAGCGCTCTTTATTTTTACTCTCGTCCCAAGATGATACACCTTCGGGTACAAGGGAACGAAGAAGAAAGAAATTAAATTACGCTACTCCCGTGCGGCCCAGCGAGACACTAACGAACGTAACGAAATGGGAGTAAAGAGTCCCGCTGCTGCGGCAGATAAAGCATTGGCGCTATTTAGTAATGGCTTTTCTGCCAACAATTTGCAACGATTCCACTTTTCCCGAGTGTTGCAACGAGTGCTCTGCTCGCTGCATCAAACTTTGTCTTCATTTTGCCACGTCAGCGAACCGTCGCATGCTTCTACTGCTGGTGTTGCTACTCCTTCCAGCAGATCCAATCTCAACCGTCGAACGATGCAACGCACGTTTGCCTGTGTTACAAAATGATACAGATAAACAAGTTAAGTAATCATCCGTTCAGTTAACATGATTTCTGCACACACTGCTGGGAGGTTAAATTTCAAGCTCAGTTTCTTACAAGCTCTGCATCTTCACTAAAGACAAGAAAGGTTGCTTGCGGCAAAAATGTTCGCGGTTTCTGTTCTGTCCCCGAGACGACGGGGCGCACACATCGATGGGTCGATATCATACACAAATCGCCTCCGGTGCTTCTATCCACTAGTCACAGCATCCTGTGTTAAGCTGCGAGTACACGTCTAGACGAGCAGAGACTCGTTAAAAGCTCTACATCAACCATACCTTCGGCCTTACCGCTTCGAGCTAGCATGATCATACTTTCCTCGGTACACATTATGCTTCCTCACTCTCAACACGGTTCGCCGCATAATCACAGATGACCCAGTTTGCGGAACTGAAAGTATAATCTATCATCGAACTGGCCATCATCCTACAAACACACACACACATAACGAACACCATCAACATGCACAGAGGGCACGCGTTAGGTGCTGTGCACGCTTACATTGTCACACTTTTTCGTTTCTCTTGTGTTTCTTTCTACCGTAAGAAAGGAAGCTACTTTTCTTACCAACATTAATACCCTGCTACTCTCTAATGATCATCAGCATAGTGTCACACCGGTAAGCAACATAAAGCGTGGCACCGGCACAACTCGCACAATTTATCGCATAATTTTGTCCTTTATTATAATAAAATATCGTTTTGCTGGCAAAATGGCCAATCATTTTTAATGCCATTATCTTCAGCATCTTCTGCTTCGCTGCTCGAGAGACGTTCCACTCCTTGCTAAGCTACTGGGAAAGTCAAGGCCCGATTACATTATTTGTTTTTTGCTTATGATTGGAACGCTGCTGTCTTTAGTAAACTCATTCACGCCTGTACTTGCACACCGAAAGATTACACTAACGATGCACCGAATGCTCTCGCAAGGTGCAATCCTTAAGCCAGATCTAACTGGAATTTATTTGCAGAATAAATATAAAGGTTTATAAATCTAAAACAAAGTGCTAGTAAACTGACGTTAGTTCTATGTTCATTTTAGTAACTGGAGCGAATTGAACCTTTATTAAATCGGATTACGACACCTGTTATGTCTTTGGCTGAATCATTTCTATCGCGCAGCACTGAGTATTTCTATAATATCCGTAGCAAATCCAATTCACCGAACTGGACCGGGCAAGCAAAATGTATGTGTGTATGTGTGCACCATTCATATCCGAGCTTTTGTAAGCCGCTTAACTATGCCAAATAATTATTTTCCCTACCAGGAAAATTCCATTTGTTCCGTTCCCGAGTGCTGCGTGTCTCGCCGAGAAAATGAAATGAGAGTAAAAACACCACACAAAAAAAACAATCCTCAGTGAAACAAGCAGGGCTCATTAGCTTACATTCTGCGCCTCAGCTACACGATTCCCAATTAGAGAGCGAAAGATATCACGGGACAGCAATTCTTATTCAATGCTTGCGCAAATGCAAAACGTGGCCACCGTCTGTCGCATTAATGGTAGTACCGCACACTGAAACTTTGTCCGATAAATGGAAGCTAAAATTTTGTTTCAAAATTTCCTTCCATTGTGTTCCGAATTACATGCAAAAGGCAGCCCATAGGAAAGCTTCCAGCGAGACAGACACGACCAGGTTAGTGTCAGTTTTATTTATTCTTGAGCTAACAAAAAATCCACTCATTTTCATAGCGACGTTGCCGTTCGGTGGCTTTTTCTGTGCCACACAAAATTAACACTTTCGGGTACGGGTCGTGTGAGTTTGACTTCAAAGAATTTGCGTTCCCAACTGGGCCCTACCTCCACGTGTACTGAAACATGCACATCCCTTATGGAGAGAGGAACTCTTCCCATACAGCTGGAAGGAACAATCCCACATTATCGCAGCAGCAAAGTCGTCCTCATCAACGACTTCTCTCTCACCGGAGTTGGCTGCTAGCTTTTGCGCTTCCTAGCTAACACCTTCTATTGCTCATTCCCTTTGCCCCATTTCTCTCACTCTATATCTCTCTATTTCTCTCTATCTCTCTTGCTCTCACTTGTTTCAGATGCAGTTTTCCATTTTCCGGCCAAAGCTGCAAGAGATAAATAGATTATAGCTTCCGGAATATCTATGTCGCCAGATTTCGTATTAATTTATGAAAATGTAATTTATATGCAAATTTTCCTACACAGCACAAACCCACACACACACACAAACACATACACATACCGGAGTCGTGACAAAAGTGCATCGAATGGATTATTATTAGATTGCATTAGGCGGGAGCAGGTTGAAACGCTGGATGTGGTAGGATCATGGATAGCGATCGCTCGTGCCGATGCATTGTACTGCGCCTTCAACTGTGAATGCGTGTCTGGAGAGGTACCGCCACTGCCCATCCCCATGATGCATCCCCTTTGACCATTGGAAGGGTGTAATAAGTAGAATTTTCGACGGCGGCGTAGATAATCCCACTTGGCGACTATCCACTGCCATCCCATCAATGGGACTGTCCGGGTGTGCTTATGATACAGCCCAGAAGGTTTCGAGTCATTAGACCGTAATCGCGAATCCTGGATTGGCAATACAATTTCCAACGTGCCTAGCGGCATGGGTTTAACAGTGAACATACAAAAAGTAGATCTCCATGCTGCACTTCTTAGAATACTCCGATTGAGCGTATTGGTAATGAACAGGATGCTATACCGGCATCCATCCCATAATGTTTCGCTGCTCGAAATACAGTACGGAAAATTGCAATTTTGTAATAAGCTTTTTTGTTGTGCATTTTACGTTCAGAAAGTTGCCTGCGATTGAAACGAGGGAAAGGTTAGATATTTTTGGCACTGCCGTTTTGCTTATTTGCTCGTTTCACTGAGTAGCTGCTTGTCTATGGTGTACAAGCATGTCCAAGGTAAGGACGGAAGGAATAGTGATGGTTGTCGTGTTGCACATACTTTACATTGCATGGCAGGACACATTCTTCAGCAGTACCCTGCACGGACCAGAAGTCTGACGCCAGTGCAACTTTCGCTGTGATGGAAAGATAAAATACTTCTCATCACCATAATCACCACACCCTTCAGCGAAGTTAGCCACAGTACGCAGGACCCACCTGACAAGGGATGGAATATTTTCTCGACCTAAAAGGTAACCCCGTTGTTGTGATCCATACACACACACACATACACCCACACATGGAGAAGGTGGTAATGGATCTTTGTTTTCTGCACCAAGTGATCCAGTGTGTCGTCCGGGAGCTGGACGAGTTGGCTGTGCTGTGTAACGTCGCCCGACCACAGGTGTTTATAATATGCTGCTGCATTCATCAAGGGATGCAAGTTGCGGAAAGGGGCAAGGCAAGCGTGTACCGGTATGTGTTGCGATGGAAGGTTAATGGATCACCTTCACCGCTGGTTAGTTCAGTGACATTTGCCATATCAGCAGTCTGAGTGGGGTTTGCCTTGATTTTTCGCTCCGTCCTCAAGGTTTTGATGAATTTCTGGTCGGATGCATTTTTCAAAGCGAAACGAGAAATGGTACATTGCTGCAACACATTCGTATGCAATTCTGCCAAAAAGGCCTGCAATATTAAAACCTACAATGTAGCCACTGTGGTACGTTGGAGATTAAAATTAGGGCGGTGGTAGTGCTGTGAATATTGCAATATCTACAAACTAGCCCAAATGCGAAAAACCATTGCACTGTATGCTGCAACATCAGTCCAATTAGTAGCTTTATGTTGCTAGTAACAATGGTAAAGTTGTGGTTATTTCATTTGGTGTGGTACTTGCAGGTTGTTTCAATGAAATTTGGCTTAACCATGATGTTGACGACCAAGAAGCTGCTGACAAACAATCTGATGAAAATGTTATAAAACCCGTGTTTGTTCGTACATACAATTTCGCATGTTTCTTTTGATACTTTGTCGTCGGTAACTATGTGCGTTTAAGTTATGCATATTTTAAGTGGATTTTTGAAATTATTTGCTCAGCATCTCCAACGATGCTCCACAATATTGGCTTACTTTGAACTCGTACCAAATCGATTAGATCATGTTAGGAAATGGAAACAATTCATTGTCTTTTTAAATGATTCAATTGATGGAGTTATTCTTCGACAATTACGACAATAAATATTTACCTAATCGATGCTTATACGCTAAACATTGGCGAAAGTAAGTTAATAATTCAATAACATGGAACATAGAATTGGGTATACGCATTGTTTATTCCCCATTTCAAAGGAAGAAAAAATAATAAAGATCGCTTTGACGGACAACACATCTCTCCGCTATCCATTATCCATCTATTCTCCAGACATCATTACTGAGTACATTAAATTATACTAAAGTGATCTCGAATGTTGCAATAACACATTATTTACGATATGTGGAGTGCATTATCAACAAACTGACGAAACCCCGTAGCGGTGTATCTGTCCCTAGACGTTAGTGCAAAAATTCATCTTCATCATTGATATTGTTTTTTTTTTTTGTTACTTTACCACAAAACAGTCGCAACGACTCGAGCACAGTTCGGGTGTGCCTGTCGTCTACGGCTGTTTGCTACTGCGCGATAAACAACTGGAAGAATGGTTTGCCTTCCTTCATTCACCATGACCGGTTTGCAGCGTAAAAGTGTCATCTTTTGGTGGAAAATACATCGAATTGAAGTTGCTTCCGTGCCCTTTATAACTGTTATGTGGCATGTTTTAGGTGGAGGGAACAGAACAAAACGACCAACCACCCGTTACCATTGTTTTGTCACTTTATATGCTACCTCGAGAGGGTAGCCGCGTTCGCCTTGCCATGTGTTGTGCACGAGAAATATCGCTTCTATTCCGAGGTATCATTTTATTTGCTCTAACGCGGCCAGATCCAAATGTCGTTCCCACTGCGCTGTCGCAGAGGGTGTGTGGATTGCGGTGAACAGATTTTTATGTTCCGTACCACAACATGCCACACATCCGCCATTTCCATGCTACACTTTTTCCGCACTTTAAAACTCAATTCCAGGGTCATGTGTGGCTCTTTTTGCTGGCTTTGATTGGGCTAACAGCAATGTTTCTGGCATGTTGGTGGCAGTTTCAACCCAAAAGAAGCAGATGGAGGGAAACCAAGCGCGGGTGCAAAGTTTTAGCAGTCAACATACCGAAACGACACACCCTCACCATCCTCCTGCTTACAATACCCAACAGGTTTGTTGGCTTTCGCGTGTAGTACTTTTACGCTGCTAATGGAGTAACTTTTCATAGAATACCACAAATCAATTTCGTAAAATTACTCCCCAGCGACAGTCGCATCCACCGCAAAACAAATATTTGGCTCTACGCCGGGAAGAAAAAATGTACAGTTGTGCGTCAGGGCCCTACATAGCCTCTCGCACACACAAACGTGCTGGCAACGCTTCGAAACGAACTTGAAACGCTGCTTTAAAATGGTATACCAAAGAAAACCGAAACACCACACAGCTGAATCTCTTCGCATTCTGCAGCTAATCAAAACTTAATCACGACACACCACGGTGGCGCTAAATTAATGGAGCGTTTGGTTAATTTGTTTTCAGTGCGTCGCTCTCAAACACTCCTCCTGCGTTTGAAACGGGGGAACTGCCTGAATGCACGCATATAATAAACGCCATTGCGTTGCCATTTTTCCAGCCACAACACCCGTCGCCGAAATTGCGGTCGAAGCCAGTGCCGGAGGCGAAAGGACGATTTGTTGAATCGCAAACGGATTTGATGCTACATTAATCTTTGCCCCGGGAGCAAGGCAAAGAGGACGAATTTCGCTAGCACTTTTACATTCTTTTCACTTTATTGGTCCCTGTCTGTTAGGAAATTATTTTCCCACGCCGAAGCAAACAGAAATCAAGCGCTGTTTGAATGAGTTTCTTACCGATGCCTCTGCACAAGAGGCTGTATATGATTTCCTATCCGCTTGATTGGCGCCCTCCCTATCGTGCCTCCATAACGCAGATGGAGCGAGGGACTACAGTTCAACTTTTTCCGCCTAAAATCATTTTATTTTGAGCGTATTTTGCGCTTATGCTGGCTGTGTGTATGTGCGCTTCATCATGCTTACTTTTGTACGCTGTTTTGTTCGCGCGCTCCCTTCCGAGTTGTTTTCTATTTTTCCTTTCGTTTGAGCATTTGTATATCACCATCCACATCCCGATACGATAAATCTGTTTCACGCTTGTGAAAATCATTTTCATAAATTATGCCCAAATAGTACATGCATATTTATAGCGCAAAAGTTTCGTAATTAATAATCAATTTATTTCGCAAAAACACACACACAGAGTAGCACGCATAACAGATTATAGGCAGGTTTTAGGGTGGAACAAGCGAAAATTTGCGTACATCTTTTGCTCGGAGAAAAGTTACCGGAGCGTGAAACTGATTTATTATTTTTTTTGTTTAGAGAAGAGATAAGATTTATTCAATATTATTGAATTGGAACAATATTGAATGGATTATTGTACATTTTTCCACAATATATCAATGGAAGAAAGATCTGAGTAAATTACAACTTTTGCAGAACTTAATAACAATATGAGCTGGTGACGCCCAGTAAGGTTTGTTCTCTTTCAAAACACTTTTATACAATCATTCCTAAAGTGGTCCCTAACGCCTATCAGTGGGCACAACACAATCGGTAGTAGGCGATATGAATGAAACAGTCCACAGATGGGTGTTGGTATTAGTAACTAGAGAGCGATCGAAATTGGTAAAATTCTTACGACTTATTGCTTACAGCGTCTTACAGAACATATTGATGGTTTGTCACGTTTTATATGTATTAAGTTGATTACTTGATTGGATTATTTGAAGTCAACATATTAAAATCTTATGTCTACATCCACATCGGTCCAAATAATTGTTATTTATTTAAACAATGATGACAAGAAGATGATGGATGTTTCCATATTATTTTTACGAATTCAGCCAAGTGTCACAACGTTTTCTTACTTTGTTTTGTCCATTCGGCCTAGATCTCAAAGTAATAAAGATGAGATATTTATTTACGATGGTAAGAGCAACATAGCACATATTGAACCACCAGGTTGGATTCGAGATAGGCAAGCAACGTTCCGATCACTAGCAAATTGTTTTCTCCATCCTTCTTTGGTCAAGAATCCCGCTCCAATTACCTGCTCGACAATTTAGCAAGGCCTACATTCTTTGCTTTCAATGAGTTATTGAATACCCATACGTATACGGTCCATTCGGGGCTTGATCCCATAAAGGATATGCTTTGAGGTCGTGCGAGTTGATGACTGTATCACCAACATTTATCGCGTAAAAAAATGGGAACCACTGGATTAAACATTCCGAACCTTTTTGATGACTGTTTTGTGCAAATTGATAACACGACTAAAAGTATAAAAGCTTTCGCAAAGATCAACGAAAAAATCACGCAGAGTAATTATTATTCAAACAAACTAATTATCCTATCTACTTGAAATCACATGAACAATAACAAAAGAAGGATTAAATATGAAATCAACACAAAAGTAAAATAAAACAATTCGAAAAGAAAATATCACTCCATTTAGGCTGCCAAGGTACTGCTAGCTACTGTCCACAGCTGTACCCACACCTACACTTTTTCCTCCTTTCTCCCAAATCCGGCGGGTAATACCAGAAGAAGAAGGGAGAATGGTTTCAAAAAGTTCGCGTAGGAAAAATCGACCGTCTGTCTGCAGCAAAATTTAAGCAAACGACATCCGTTATAGCACACGCCCAACATATCTGCAGCCCTAATTAAAAGTTTCTGCGCAAATCCATGCCCGCTACAGATGGAACCCGAATGATTTTTTCTCCCCGCAGGACGCAGAAAGACTGTGCTGTGGGTGTTCTAAAAAAGCACACGGAGCAAAACGAGATAGAAGCAAAAAGAAACAAGATCGCTGATCAACGAGCGAATGAACTTTTGCCTTGCGTCAGCGGTACTATACTGGCGTCATGCACCATCCGAGGACCAGCACCAACTACCTCTTCATCCCCAACATTGATCACATCAATTTCGAAAGAAATCGGAATCGAGTGGGCAACAACTTGAATTCTCGTTCCTAGTGGCTCACGAATTAAACACGTCTTTATCGGCGAACTTTCCTAACGTCTGTAGAACCGGCTGTTCCTTCTCCCTTGCTAGCGCACGGTATTATGAGGATGAAACCACCAACTTTATCGGCAGTAGAGCAACCACTGTATGATAGAAAGGGCTGGAACTAGCGATAGAGAGGAGCAAAAGAGACCAGACGGCAACCGGGAACTAAAAACGAGCCCAATGATCTTGACACTATTTTTCTCCGAAGAGTTAAGTGTACACTTGTGCACTACCTCTTGCGAGGGGCATTCGGGATGCGAGAAGTGTGCTAACAATCGCCTCAGAAGATCAGCGAAACGGGAAAAATGATTTTTGTGCGATATGAAGGGTGCTTCTTTGACTTCCCACGGCAACCATTCTGCCTTCCAGGCACAAGGGTGGCAGCACTGGTTTATGGTGCAAGCGTGAGTAAACTGCACCGAACGAGGACTATAGGACCGATTTTCCAATGTAGCAACAAAAAAAGAGGGCGCAAGTGTATCCCTCTCAAGCCTATCGCGGAACTGACAGCGACCCGGTAGCTGGAAACCTAAAATTGAGTCTATCCCTTTCAACTGTTAGTTCCAAACTAACCAACAAAAACATGTACCCTACCAGATAGCTCCCAAATCCATGGAAAAGCCCTCAAGAGTCATTGATTGTGTGTGTCTGTTTTTTTACTCGTAATTGAAACGCTCCTTTTGTGCAACGAACTTGCTCAGTGATGCTCGGAAGCGCACTACCAACCAACCAACCAACCATCCACTGGCTATTTGTGTTGAAAGGCTTTTCGAACGCGGTGCTGTATTTTGGGGCGGCTGGAGGGACAATCCAAATAAAAACTGTTTCTAGCATGCACCCCCAAAAGTGCAGGCCCAACTATTTCCACATTTTCTCCTCTGTCGCCTCCTACTCCTGAGACTCTACTCGTGCGTTGCGAGTGGTAAGTTCTTCGCTCGCGAGTTGTAGCGTGGGCACAATGGCGACTTCCGTCCAATCTGCCACATCCGGTTCTTCAAATATTCTTTCACACTTTTATTTCACTCCCTCCGCCCACACACTATCAACTTCACATTTTCGGGTCGGTTGATCGTAAAAGGGGAAATAGGCGCTGGAACTCATTCGGGCGCATTCTGATCGCCCACGACGAAAATCCCATTTACGAGGAGCATGAAGGAGGGAGGCATAAAAACCAGTCACCAATTCGCAACTAGGCACGTTCCGACCATTGCGTTTCAGGATGCCAGTTTTAGTTTTTTAAATCGCGTTCTACGTTTTTTTGTTCTCTCCACGCTCTCCATCGCATGCTACTTTCAAAGGGAAAGGATCGAGATTTCTCCCTTATTTGCAAATAAATTCGTTCCACGCGCTATTTCTGTTCCCCGATCGTGCTTACACCAATTCACACATAGGTATAATAGAAAGAGAGATTGAGTTCGTACCATAAAATCTTGCAAATTCACACCAAATGTAAAAAATGGAACCGGAATGGATAGATTTGCATTGCTCTTGAAACGGCTTTTTGGCCGGGTGAGGATAGCTGCGTGAAAAAATGATTACAAAAATTAAGCACAATTCTCGACTGGCTAAGAGAGACGCCGAATGCATTCCGCTACCCTTCTCCGCTCTGTTCACCCAACTATGAGCAATGGGCACGAAATGAAAAATCTGTAACATAAAGCTTGCCACCACCGTACTTCGCTCGCAATGCTTAACTTACTTTTCTGCTCGATGCACCCAGTCGGAGCCGTCGTCTGGCAAGGCAACACGCGTAAACAAAAAAAAAACACACACACACACACTAAGTCACACCTTTATCTCACAGCAAGCACCGAAAGTGGAAAAGCGGCCAAAAAGTTAATTTATTCAAATTCAAAGTTTTGACTCGCCGTTTTTCATCTTGCCGCTCGAATGGCGTGCCGGCCGTGACGCTAAACTTTGCCTCGATTTCAACATTCCTTAACCTTCAGAGAAGGCCCTGCTTCCTTGCACATGCTATTCGCCTGTGCGTACCAATACTGGGAAGAGGTGCAAAAAAAAAAAAACTTGATAACGAGGATCATCCGCCGGAACGCACTCGCGCACACTTTCGCGAACAAAGTTAGTTGCCATTTTCATTCATAACGCACAGTTTGCGTGCGGAAACTTTTGCTATGGCTGTTTTGCGCGCCATAGCTTTCTGCTGTTTGATTTTTTTCTGTGTGTGTGTTATAAAAAAAAAGTATGGGGGTAAGTTGTGCGATTAAGATAGGAAGTTGTTGGGGGCTGCAATAACTTCAAACCAGCTGATACCCAGTAGACGTAGATGTTGAAACGAAAATGATCGAATTGTCGATAAAAATCGCAAGCAAATTATTTGCTCAT
Source organism: Anopheles coluzzii (assembly GCF_943734685.1). NCBI lineage: Eukaryota > Metazoa > Arthropoda > Insecta > Diptera > Culicidae > Anopheles > Anopheles coluzzii. The sequence continues at coordinate 40,961,267 of NC_064671.1, read as the reverse complement.
GCTATCGTTTTTCAGCTCACTTAATGGATGATACAGTTGGATTAGAGCTAATAGTACAGCTTTTTGTGTATTTGTTTTTTTTAATATATTATGTTGCCGTGTTTTGTTTCTGTTACGTGATGGGCAATGGAATTTAAAACAGATGATTCATTTTCTCAAAAAAATTAAGACATTTAAAGATACTGGAAAATTGAATCCTCGGAATATAATGTAACAAATGTGGCCCTATTTGATCAGTTTACCTTCATACCTTTTTACTTTCTATTGCTATACGTTTTGTAAACATTAATATGTTTTAATTAAATTAATTAATTTAAAAAATTTATAAATAAAAAAGTGCAAAACCAAAAACTTGCACAATTAATACAGAATCGATTTTTCGAGTAGATTGCTTGTCAAACGACCTCAAAACACATGGCACAAAATTGGCCAAGCAAAACGAAGGCAGACCTACCAGATCCAGCTGTATCATCAATTTCATGACCCCATGGTATGTGACAAATATTTCAAATTCTAAAACATCGCCGTTGGATGGCTCGTGCGGATGATTTATGGCAGTTGTTGTATTAGAATTACATAATTTAAAAAGGGAAAAGTACATTTTTATTCATCTTCATCATAAGCGTCTTTCAATATGCTTTGGCCCACACAAATTTGATTTATTTAAAGTTCTATCACAGTTCTCTCAAGTGTACACTCTCTGCAGTGTGTTTTCTAAACTTAAAAACAAAGGTGTCATTGATCATATAGACAATGTAACAGCGGTTTAGTACATATGCTGGAATTTTCGTAATTGTATAATTAAAACATTAATTGAAAAACAGTTAATACACGTTTATGTCGAACATCATCGCATGTGAAAAACAAAACAAAATAAAAAACTGCAAACTTATACTGTATAAGACTAGTACATTTTACTTACCTCAACACGGACGGTCAAATTGTACTCCTTGATCGTTTCAAAGTCCAGCGGATGGTTCACCTTGATGTCGGCCCACGTATCGCCGTTGTCCGGTCTTTGCTGCAGATAGAACGTGTGCAGCTTGTTCGTCTGTGCGGTCGAGCCGGGCATAAGCCGATAGAATACCGTCGGATTACCCTCAATGCCCGAGCTGCCCGTACGTGCACAGAGCATTTTCACCGAATAGTTACGAACACGACGACCGCGTTTGTGGCAATGAAAATGTGAACAAAAAATATATCAGAACATCGTTCCTCGGAAACCCGTTGCCTGCAGACACTACTTAAAGATAGGTTCTACCATTACTAGTTAGTATTTGTTTAAGGTACAACAACATAAAAAATGCAAACACATAAAGAAAAACTTGCTGTAAATAAAAATTCGTACACACACCAAACACGCAAAGTGAGATAAAGAAGCTAGAGCTGTTTTTTTGTTGTGCTCTAGAGCTTCATTTTTCTCCGAAATTAGGAACATTCTTCAAACCAGCCCATGTGGATGTGCCCGAGCGCGCGCGCGTTTGTCCTTCTGCGAAAGGGAACATCTTTTTCCGATTTTTTGAGCTATCGGTTCCAATTAGCGAAAGGTACCATTTAAACAAGCACCAGACTTTCTCCCTTTTCGTCAAACTTGTACGCCGGGGATGGAAAAATGAGATTTTTTGTTTGTTTCTATTTCGGAACGTACGAGGGTGTTGAATTTCTACAATTCGCTGCAAAAACAAGGAAACATTTTTTTGTGTACAGTTTATGTTGCTCTGAAAAAGCATAAAAAAGCATAAAGGATCGAGAGCGCATCGACAGGGCTTGGTTGATGAATGTATCTTGCAGCACGATGGATAAAGTATTCCTTGCCCACGCCTCAAAACAAGTCCCGGAAAACGTGGGCAACGGAAACCCGTGAAGAAAGGGATGAATTTGAAGAATGAAATGATAACTACTGCTTTCTATGCAAAGGTACAATTAAGAGAAAAAATAACCTATAAGGCATATCTCCTTCTTAACCCAGTCACGCCTTTGACGGTTAGAATTTCATTTCAAATTTGAAGCGTAACTATTTTAAACACCATCATTTTTTTTTTTGTTATTGTAAATCTATGCAAACATAAATGAAGAATTATATCAATTATGGAAATGAACGCATTTGTCTATTTATATAAAAATCTGGACAAAATTCAAATTCCCAGATGAAGACGCCCTTTTTTCGTTGCAGAATTAAACTAAATGTTTTAGATATATATTTTATAAATAATATAATCTAATACAAATAATATAGATATAAAAGCATTAATGTAACTACCGTTGATCGTTATCTTTTTAAAACTATTCAATTTCCTCCTAAAATCAGCTTTTGAATGCAGTCGGCGATGATGTTGTTTTTTTTTACAAAACATGTTAAACCAAACAAACGATGATAAGCTTTGCTGTTGATGGAAAAATGCTTACACTTGAGTGCTAACCATCGCTAAGGTTAAGTAAAAAAAAAATCCTTTGCACAATCTGTGCATCGCACCGTCGTGTTAATACAACCCAATGAAAGCTAACCTCGGTGACAAAGCCAACACTAAGCTGGACCCTTTAAGATAGGGGTTTATATACGACCGTTCGACGCTCACACAATAAGCAGCAACTCTGCTGCGGGAAGAACAGGGACAAAACAGGGAATGTATCCGCCAGCATTTTAACAAAAATATACACAATTTAAAAAAAAAAAAAAACCTTTGAATTTTCCTCACACCGCCCGTTTGTGTACAAGTAAGTTTTTTCTCGCCTTTCGTGACAAAGGAAGCGGGAGGCAAAACATCGGAAACCCAGACGCTGCGTCTGTCTCAGGACAACCATGTCGTCGCCACCCATCATGTGACGTGTAAAATGCAAACGAGACGAGTGGTGATGAGAAAGAATAGCCAAATGTGGGCGACAAGAAAAGCCCGAGCAGCAACACAAAACCATACGAAACGATTCCTCCTTTTCCTGTATAAATAATAATGATCAGGGAAGGATGAAAAAGAAGGAACCAGCAGGCACACGGGATGAAACACACGGTGAACAAACGTGTAAAAAAATGGCTTGCACGAAAGACACTCTTGCCGTTTACTTTACCGTCGTACAGCCTACATATGCTGCCGCTGCGGAGATAAAGCCAATCGTCCCCACATTCCCCCGGATGAGATTTACTTACAAACTTTCCATTATGTTCATTCCGTAGCTCTGCATATTCCGCCAGAAAGGGTGAATGGGGGCTTTTTATTTTTGCTAAAGGAGTTTGTTGCCGCACAAAAAAGGACCGCGCGCATTTTGAAACAGGAGAACTAGAGGGAAGCAAATTCACAGAGCCGACATCCTTCGTGAGGGAAAAAAATGCAAACACTCACACAAACGTATATTTTATAGCGGAGGTGATTCTTTCAATTTAATACAACACACACACACACATCCAAATACATAAATACAACATTTTACAAGAAAATTTTAAGCAGCGAAATAAAGTTCCAGTGTTTGTATGCGCCCAGCACGCGACCAAAAAGTTTGGTCAACAAAAATTTTGCTCCGGGAAAGATTCTCTACACTTCTAGGAAGCTTCCATTTCGCTGCCCAGGCCAGGTTGGCTAGGCAGAGCAGTGAAAGAAACCCCTTGCTTATTTTCTACAACTTAATAGCCAAACCTAGGGCTGAGCATTTTGGAACAGTATTTTCCAAGAAACAAATCCGGCCACATTCAACGGATACACAAGGGTGGCGGATTTTGGTGAAAGTGAATAGAAAACTTCCTAGCATGGGGTTTATCCAACTCGCCCTTCTCTCCCTTTCTGTAAAATGAGTAAAAATGGAATCCATGCAACCCTTTCTTCCTTCTTATGAATTATTCAACCGTACAACAGGCACTGCCGCACAGCGAAAGTTGCGATGCGCGACAACCTTTACAACAACATGTTGATTCCGAAATCCCTTCTTTTGCACTGTTGCGTTGTGTGGAGTGTGTGTGTTTGTGTCAAGGATTTGTCCTTGAAAATTGCCCCGTTACATTAGATTTCGCTAAAAAACGTTCGAGACACTTTTTCTACTTCGAACCAGACACCTACAGTCGCCATCATTTTACGATCACAAGACAAGTAGTTGCAAACTGCTGCTGCTGCTCCTGCTGCAGCAGCAAAAGTACAGTTTACCGAATGGACAGATGGGTTCTTGTATCGCAATGATGTGAAAATCATGAACCACTTGGCTGTTATGTTGGGTGACTTTTTTTTCTCTCGCCCATTCTGGTTGGCAACTTCTATCCAACTCGCAGACTATTCGTACGGTTGTGTAAGATAATCTAGGGGACTGTGTCTGCGTTCGTGTGTGTGTGTGTCGTTGTCATGCACAAGCATTTGCGGGGATAATTGAATTTTTAAACTTTTGCCAACCACAACCCACACACACAAAACTCTCCGCCAGCGGTTGTTGGTACCGGAAAAAATATACATTAATCAAAAGTTGTCCTAGCAAAACACACTGACCCTTGCGATAGCCACCAACACCCATCTTCTTCACTTGTTCGGTTGGCCATGGACCTGATGCGCGGTCAGTCAGAAGGGATAAGCGAACATCCGTGAGGAAAACTTCAGCACATTTTCTCTCCCATCTTTGATTTGCTCTGATTTAAACTTTGTTAAACTAGAACCACTAACACAAAGCCAGATGCTTCTCAAAAAAAGGCTCAGCAATTCATAAAAGGCGCAATTGACATGGGTCAGTAGGGCGACCGTGTCGGATAGGACCGAATGTTTATTAATTGTTATTTTACTCCACGTCGTACCATGGCCGGTGACAGTTTTAGATCATGTTTTGTGTAATTGTTGCATAATGTTCGCGAAATTCGCCTTTTCCAATCGAAAGTTCAGGCTCGCGGTCACAAAAAAACTCCTTTATGATGACAACCATAACAAAAAATAACAAGAATTACACAATGTCACTGAAAGTGAGCGAAATATTAACCGTGCCCTGAAATGAGCGAATTGGACGGGCATAAAATAAGACTGAAAGTGGCACAGACCGGCAGCAGTCTGAACCGAACGCGAATCATAAAATGTATATCCCCCCTATACCTTCCGTTCCCCAGACCCACCGTTCATACACAAGCGCGCGGGAGCAACAAAAGGTCAGAAACTTTTGCAATAAATATCCGATTTATATTTATCTCCTTCTGGTCGGCGGAGAAAATGCTTCCTACTGTGCTGGTGGAGGGGGGTTTGGGAAAAAGAAGCCACGACAAACTTGCAATGCTGCGACTGGCAGGCATGTACGCGCGCATTTCCTTGGTTTTCTGAGACACACACACACACATACACCTAATTTGTAATATATTTAGCTTTAGCCGTTCGTATCCAAAACCTCGGCAAAATTGAGACGAAGAGAAATGATACCTTAGGCTTCATGCGGTCATCGAACACAACACAGCACTCGATGTTTGATGTTTAATGGGATACACGATACTGGGATCCAATTGGGAAGGGATCGATCTTGAACCTTACCCACCGTTTGCCGAACGATTTTTTATGTCTTTCACTTGGGATGGGGTGAAAATCGAGGACCTTCCATCATTTGGTCGTAGCTTGGAACGGGGACGGGGTGCGCGGAGAGGACCCGAGTTCGGTAAATATTTTACTACTAGCAATAAAACAAAATCCGAAACAATACTCCAACGTGGGCGTTTCATCATAGAGAAAGCTTTCGCGCCCTTTCGCTTCCCATTTTGTTTGGGGTGCAGATGAACGGAAGGGGCGAATATACCAAATAGAACCTTTTTTTATATTGGGATTATTTCTTTATCATTCTCTTTCAACCCTTGCTGTGGATGCACGGGAGAAGATGCCCACAATGGAGAAGGTTCACCTTTACCTGGAGTTATGGATTTTCCGGTCAGTTCGCATTAACGATCCCCTCCTTCCCGCAGCAAGGATAAAGAAAGTGCAGAGATACGGAGTAAAAATCGCAAACGATACACTCGTACACTTGTTGATACACAAAAATAGCCTTTCCACTCGTCCCAGCAACACTTGTTTCAGTGAATCTTTTAGAAGATTTTTTTTTGGAAGACGCACCTTGTGTCTTGGGTTCATCTTTTACGAGGGAAAGAAGAACATGATTTCTCCCCGTCCCATCCCGCCCATCGCAGGCGCAGTAAATTTCAAGGTGAAAAAGAACCAGCACCACACCACCACCATCTTCACCAACACTGAAATGAAATCAGTTCCGGCAGCGTCCTACTGTCGCTTCCAGGTATGGGCTCGTACTCTCCCCGAGATTGTCGGAGGGCTGTCGAAAACGGGAAGCAACATAACTTCCCATTACTCACGCAACCGTTGGGCGTTGTGATTGTAGCGAAAACCTTGTACGAAAAACATCCAACATTACGTGCAATGCATCTTGCCGTACCATCTTCTGCGAGGCTTATCAAGGACAACACGTATATACACACACACACACACACTTCATGAATTATCGTTTACATCTCTCGTAACTTCCCAATTACTTTGTCCTTTGCCCTGTACCTCGTTCCATCTCTTTCTTTCTCGCACTTTCATTCACTGGCAGGACAATCTCGGAACATCACTTCCAGCATTTGCTTCCGGTCGTTTGCTTTCGATTGGGCTATTTCGAACGAGCAATATTAAAAACGGGCGCTGGACCTGCGCTGGGAGCAACAACAACAACAACAAACATACCCCGTGGGAAGCAGGAATTTTATCGGTATGTTTATGACAGCATAAAGTGAATCGCGCCGTCGGGGAATGTATGTGCGTGTGTGTGTGCTGAAATAGCGAAAAAAAGCTGCGGGTCGTTGTGTCTTTCCTTAATAAACCCTCATGCTGGAGAGCGAGAGAGGGGATGATCAAATCATATTCAACCAAACGTGCATAATTCCCCATTTTTGTCTTTCGAATGTGTGTGTTTTTTTTTATTCTCATCTTAATCAGGATACGAGGTTTCCTCGTTTGTCTCTTTTTGGAGTGTTTGAATTGTCGTGTTTTCCCCGAGGCAACAAACAGACATCCCTCAGGGATGAATACACCATCATTATGCGTGTGTCGGTATCTGTGTGTGTATGTGGAGCTGATTATGATTGCTTGCAACTGTGAGGTGTCGTTGGGGAAAACATAATCAGTTTAACATTAACGAGAGGATGTTCTCGTTACAGCTTAATGTATTGATTGTACCAAAGGAAGGCGACCTCATCCGTTATGATGGAAACCGCGGTGTGATTTTTATAACTAATTCTTATTATTATTTAATTGAATTCTTCAAAATCCAACCACCACTTATTGTGGCAAATTCTTAGCCATGGTCTTTAGCTAAAATTATGAAATTTTCTAAAAAACGTGATAAGTAAGAATTTCTCATGAAACATCAAACAAAAATTGTGCATTTATACAAAACCAACAAGACTCCTGATTTGAATTGAAGTACAGGTAACGGTTCTAGGTAGAAAACAACAATTAACATCATTTACTACTCACCACTCCACCGCCTCAATCTGCTATTCCCAGAGAAAAAAAGGTCACAGATGAGACCGAGGAGAAATTATGTTTTATACGCTCCAAATGCAAATACACAGCCCCTCATCTATCAACACCGAATTCAATTTCGGCTTCCGCTACCAAGAAAGCACAGGTGCGAAAATACAGTGCAAAAAGAGGATAACGGGAGAACTTGCAAGCGATAATTGAATGACGTCAGATTCATCGATAACCGCTTTTTAAACCCGTTTGATTCATTTTGTTGTTGTTGTTGTGTGGAGTACATCTGTCGAGCAGCTTGACGCGGTACACATTGCAATGCATGGATCACCCCCTTCTAGCCTCCCGTGCTCGACGACACCAATCGTAACGGATGAGCATGACGATGTGTAAAAGACCGGAGACGTATACTCGATACACGCTTCCCGTTTGCTGATAATGAATTTTCATTTTTCATCACCACAACACCGCATGACTCCCTCTCCCCACCCCCTTCCTCCTCACCAGGGAGGAAAACATTCGGTAGAATGAGGTACCGTGCACCGTTTGCCTGGAGTTGGTTAGCGTTGGTGTGATGGAATGGAAATGCTGTCGTAAGCACTGTGGTGAGCATTTAAAATATTATCGCCCATTCCGAATCCACGTTTCGTGCCTCTGTTACCTACATCACACACTCACACAGACAAACTAGTTGGTGGCATCGGAGTGGCAACCAACTTCGAAGTACCGTGTACAAGTACTAGCCTTTCGAGCTTTTACGTTCATCGCACTCAAGGATATCGTACAGCAATGTGTCCGGCAATGTGTGCACTGACGTAAACCTGGCAGCAGTACCCGCAAACACACACACACACGTCCTTATCGATGTGGGCTTTCCGGCACGATGATAACCACGCGCACTCGTCCCGGATAAACAGTGCACACCACTGTCCGTACTCTCTCCGTTTTTTTTGTTTTGTTTTACCCATGCTGAAGTTGAATGGAACAGAACAAACCGGAACAAATACAAAATGCAGCGGAGTGCAGGAACTGGCTGCCACTATCCATCCCGGACCCCTTCAAACAGGACAGCAGATACAGCCGTCGTCTGGCAAAGACAACACATCGCGACGGAAACAGGAAGCAAATACCGCACGCCGAACCATTTGCGATCGTACAGGAAATCCTTCAACATTCGCTCGCATTCTTCACTATAGGCTGGCGCATATCTCGCACGGGACTTTGCACGCTCCGTCGCTTACTCCCGTTACTGCGGTTACACAATGCTTGTTACATTGGTAAAGGAGGTGTAAATAGCAGCGTGCCAGCCGCGTCCCCTATCGTTCGCTTTCTCTCTCCAGAGACACAGATGGTTTGCAACGATATGGGAAGGACACGGGTAAGCTTCTAGCAAACCAGCTGCGGATGAGGTTTCCGGATGACTTGCTGCAGGCCGAGAAAAATAACCATCATCAAAAAGAAGCGGAACGCGAACAAAAAACTCTTTTGCTATAGAGACAAGAGATTTGGAGCCCTTTAGCAACGCTCTTTGGCTCGCTTCCGCTTCCTATCTGAAGAGGAGTTCGGAGTTCTCTATCGTCCCACCGTGCATCGTGCTGCTGTGCTTGCGACTAGCAAACATCCAATGGCGGAACAGGCGTGTTACGGGAGAAAGACACAACTGGAAGGCGGTGCGGGAGCTGGGAAGAGTTAACATACATGCACACGAGCTACACGCGACCGGTAATGCGCGTTCCATCTTAAACAACGTAATTACAGTTTCACCTAATCGCTCACTAATCCGGCGTACTGGGAGCGGGCTGGGGTGGTGCTGGTATAAAATCCATTTCAATTTAAGCACGATGGCACGGTAAAACATGCTCGCGTGCGTGCGTGCGGGTGTGTAAAATAGGGATGAAGCTCATTTCAGGGCACAGGGAAAAACAACCCGATTCCCGGTATGCGCCAGAGTGCGTAGGGCTTTAACGCTATTATTTAAGCTTGCTGCTGCCTGATCGAAATCACACACTAAAGTTGTCTATTTTAAACTTTGTGCTAGAATTACATCGTGCCTTTGTAGTAAAGGGGATATAAGCCCTTGGATTGGAAAAGTAGGAAATATCATCGTAATAGTAATGCTTTTCCACTTTTACCAATGGTGTGTATGCGACAATTTGGACAAAAATACATTTCTGATTATGGAATTATGTTACTGCATCCTACATCTAGCCCAAAGGTATTTGTTTTTAAAATTCCAAACCTAACTTAATGTACCTTGTTCAAAGAAGGCACATATTTTATTTAACTCTCATTCAGTGTTCAAACCCTCACGATGGAGTGTAGTACCAACAAATAACTGTTCATAAAACATACATATTTCAAACAATCTACTACCCTCGAAGGCGTGAGGAGGATCACAATCACCATAATCGGTTGCCCGGGACCGAAACACGAAATATGCTTCCCATTCCCTAAATGAAAATCCCGCGTACCCCACGTGGGAAACGGCTTTGTGCAAGAATTACTTGCGATAACAAGCGAAAAACTGATGCAAACAAAACCGAGCCCAACAAAAAAAAAAGAAGAATATGCCAACCAACCGGATCGTTGGGTTTAGCCGGGTGTGTGTGTGTGTGTGTGTGTGTATGTGTGTTTTTTTTTAAATATTTTAGCTGATAATGCCAGACAGCGGATCATCACTGTTGGACATGGTTTTGCCACTACCGCTAAGTACGGAGCTGTATGTGTGTGTATGTGTTTTTGTGTTTATGTGCCTGTGAGCGTGTACGCGTGTTGATGAGGACGCGCCCTGATCCCTAAGGATCATCAAATGAGACACAAACACAACACGCGCTCGCCGCTAGTTGGGTCAGCACATCCCCGAAGCTAAAGAGCGACCAGAAATGGCCGCAGCCACGCGTGACATTTAGAACGGCGAAACGAGGCCCGCGCCGTACTACGCCGTGTGGACGTAGGTGGAGTAGCGTGAGAATGTTATTTCTAGCTTGAAATATTCAAAAGCTTTTTCCGGAAAGCCCCAACGGCTAAATGGCTGTGTGTGAGAGAGAAAAAGAAGGGGAAAGCGGGAGAAAGTGGGCATGGTAGCAAGCTTCTTCGGAGGAGCATGACCGGAGGGTGTGTATTTTTTATCAAACAAAATGACGTCCCTTTTTTATGTCCGTTCACTTCAAGTGGCCGCTACGTGTGCGTTTTTCTGTGTGTATGACTGACGCTGTGGTGTTTTGTTTTGCTTCGAGATTTTGGTTCTGTTTTGCTAACCCCAAGGAAAGCAGGAAAAGGGAGAGTAAAAAAGCATTCGCATGAGAAATGTATGGATGTGTTCTTTTTTGACCGACATTCCCTGCTCTGTATCCTCAAAAGCTGACCAAGCACCAAGTGTTAACCCCTACCAGAGAGCCCTAAACTTTTGGACACATGTAAGCGTGTTTTTTATCATTTTTTTTTGTAGTTAGTGGGCTGTGTAAAACAGACACAAAAACACACACGCGCAAGTGAAGGAAATGGTGGGAGAAGGGTGGCAATGTCGTTTTTTGGTCCGCCTCAAATTTTCATCTAGCCAGAAGACGGGGAGCGAAAATGAGACACAAACCAAAGCAGTGCCGGTATATTATTTGGCCGGCAGCACATTGTGCATGCAACGCACGGAATGAAATCCCCTAAAAATAAAAAAAAGAAAGAAAGAAAACCAGCATTCAGCCCCATCCCTACCAACCACTAAATGTTGCGCAGCACACGGTGGGTCAATCCTTGGGACAATATTTCCGCTGTGGTTATTCCTGTGTTGTTAACCTTAGCATGAGGTTTGATCATGGTTTCTCCACCCGGCGAAACAACACACACCCGCCCGGTGGGGGACCCGGAAAGCGTTGGGACAGAAAAATAATTAATTTCCTTATTACCAGCTGCGCTTCCCTGCTCGCGTCTGCGTTTGTGAGGTTGTGTGTGAGTGTGTGTGTGTGTGTGTGTGTGTGTGTGTGTGTGTGTGTGTGTGTGTGTGTGTGTGTGTGTGTGTGTGTGTGTGTGTTGAAAAAAGTAAAGAGAAGATAAAATAAAAAGAATCTCAAACGTGGTCAGCGAAACACTTCCTACATGTTTCGCCACACACCATACAACACAACGTTGTGTAGTGTGCTCTCGCTACAGAAATACCATTTGGAGTCTTTAAGCAAAAAAATATACACACTTAGAAGTGTACTGGACTAGTTAACCACCCCGTAACTAACTCATCCTCCAAAGCACGAACAAACAATGAACGCTTTCAACTTCCACGGATACCTTTTTTATTTTTTAGACACATGCTTCTTCCGTTCCGAATTTCGTTCTCATTTGTATGATCAAACCATCTCACACATATCAACCTTTTTTTTAATGTGTGCAGAAAGGCGTGCTGAGTAAACCCCTTCACCGGACTCCACTGCGCGATAAACGAGCAGTAATTTATGGCACTAAATAATTCATAATGTACTACCGGCCAAAAGGGGATGGCCAGCAACAGCAACGATCAAGACGGGGCTCAACACGAGTGTGCTGTGTTAGTATCTGGTGATCAGTGCGGCGCATTTTGCGTTTAACGTTATGCCAACGTTATACCGACACGCTGAAACAAGACAAACAAACCCTGCTCCCTCGTGGCTTGATTTTAAAACGGATATCAATTAGCTAAATATGCTCTTGCCATCGTTGCGCCGCCTTGCACGATGCACAAACAGCGGAGGCAACTTGTGTTCGACCACACGTGTAACACGAGAGCGGCAGTGAATGATGCAAAAAAAAGGACGAGTGTATGGAGAACGGTAATGATGCTAATGGAAAGTTAATTAACTTTCTATCTGAGCTATCCCGATTCTATGCCGGGAGGCTTCATTTAGTCGAATGCTCAAGCACGATTTAACATACATCCGATCGATTACTACCATGTGCAGAGTGGTGAAAACAATGTTTTCCAGCAATTCGCAAACGAGGCCGTACCGTTTTTATCAAGCACAATAATCGGCCCTCGATTGCAGTGAATCCGATACACCCATTAAATACTCATCTTACATTCCGAGCTATTGTGGAATGCAAAAGCAATAGCACAGTAGCAGGAAGGAAACTAATCAAACACACAATCCTGGAATCTGGTACACCTCGTTCGATACCGAGCGGTTTCATTTAGCTATTTCGTCTTCCTAGGAAAGGAACGAGGCAAACATTCCACTCCAGCGACTGGAATGGGACAAGGGTGGAGGAAATTCGAAATTGTCCCCATAGCATAATTAGGCATGATTTTCATCCAAACAATTGGCAAACCGGAAGTGGGGTGCCATCCGCCCAACATGAAAGCATGTGCATACTGATCGAGTGTGCTTCTTTTCTATTCGCGTGGACGAATCGTAATGCGAAACGCCAAATACATTTCCTCCGTACCGTGGCCTCGTCGCTATTTGCAATACATGGGTCACGATAGATATGTCCTATTTCATATTGATGAAATTCCACCGTAACTCCCTCTCTCGCTCTCTCTCTCAAATTGTACGTGCACAATCCTTCACAGTAGCGAAGATTGGCATTTGCATTAGAATCTTCTCCGGCGAATCGGGTTCAGTTGAAGAATTCAGTACAACGCATAATATGAAATTTTCGTCTAAAAAAGAGCATGCTCGCATAGCTTTATCGCAGTAAAGTAATACCTAGCATATTGCCTAATGCATAATTGAGCGACGCACCCATGGAGCAACTGCAGAAAATATAAATATTACATCATTTGACCGTTGGCCATGTCCTACATTTCCTACAATAAAGAATAACATAACGAATATAACACGGCAAATAGTAGGTTGCTTAGAAAGAGCTGGACATATCTTCAACTAGCAGTATGCAAAGCTTATCATCATCATCATGGCACCATCATCGTCATTCATCATTTGCAATATCGAGCTGTTTGAAAGGAAAGAAATGTTTCCTATTTTCTTGTTCTATACATTCACATAATTAAATTAAAATTCCCATCTTCATAACATCCTTTGCATGTACAAAATCACGTTTAAGCAACATTCATCCACTACTAGGCGTTTTGTGTTTAACTACGGCAAAATGCGGCAATTAAATGATAAATGAGGTTCGGTAAATTTACACAAATCAAAAGCAAATTTTCCTTGAAAAAAAAAACGAAACGAAAAGAAAACCGCGCATCCTGGCGCATCGAAACACAGACCTGGCTTTTATCGAGACAACCTTTCCACCGACAGGCATATTTTCTTTGACGTAAATCGGCCCGTAAACCGTATTGTCCCACACCGGCGGATTATTGGCCCGATCGACGACATCGATCTGCACCTCGACCGTACGCGACAGTGGGGGATATCCTTTGTCTTGTGCCATCGCTTCGAGTTTGTACGTTTCGCGCTATGAACGCGAACGAGTAATGGCAGTTTGTTTGTTTTTTTTTTTTTGTGCAGGATATTGTAAAAAGTTTTTTTTGAAGTTCGAAACAGATCGGACATCATTAGACAAAAAACAACATAGGTTTGTGTTTGCGTGAAGGGAGGATTGAGTATGTAAAGCGGGTGGGAATACCGTGATAGATTTATCCAAACGGTAATTGTGTGGTACAAAAATAGTATGCAGCGAAGTGCAAAGTTGAAACAAAAACAAAAATATCAACGCACAAAAAGTACAGCAATACAACACGGAATGGTGGGGGGAAAATATAGTGCCAAAATGCAAAAAAAATAACCGCAAAATTTAATGGCAAATGGCAAAAATGAGAAACAAAAACGTTATCGAACAAAAATGATATTTTACGCAACATTTGATCCGATCACAATGTGTTTATAAAGTTAAGTTTATGTATATGAACAACAACAAAATACCATTATTGAAAATGTACAGACGGTACAAAAAAAGACAGTGAAACAAAACAATACAAATGGCCGAGAAAAGAGCGCCATTAGTGCAACGCGTGTACGTGGTTTGAATGGGATGCAAAAAGAAAAAAAAAAGAAAACAATTGTCAAAATGCAAAATCATGTACACATCAATTGCATGAATTGAGTTGAATAATTTTACAAACGACAGGAATACAGTGAGGGTACAGTGAGGCGAGGCGAAGAACAGCGGTTGAACAAGAAAGATGAACACCAATCGTACGTATTCGATGTAACACAGAGCCGGTAAAGGGAAGAAAACACACATACAAAAACACATACAAAAATTTGATAGTACAAAAACGAGCGAAAAACGATTTTGATTTTGATATCCGCGTCGTATGTAACGTTGTTGAGCAATTTCATGTCGAGATCGTTGTCCGTGTTTTATTTCGAAGCAAAAATCCACCATCCACCGTCGCAAAAATCACGGGTGTGTGTGTTTTATTGTTGCAAAAAGAGAAAAAGAGAAAGAGAGAAAAAGAGAGAGAGAGAGAGAGAAAGAGCAAAAAACAAATTCGGTGATCAAAAATCAGTTCACTCTATTATGCCCATCCAGGTAGGATGGAGCCGCGTATGTTCCGTTGCATTGCTGTAGTTAGGGAGGGACAGGCAAGGGGATGATCGCTTTTATAGTTTTATTTTAGTTTTTTTGTTTTGTTTTGTTTGTTTTTTTTTTTGTAAGCGACAAAAATGGAAGGAATTATGGACTCATTCTGCCGCACAGGACGAACAAAATAGAACAAAAATCGTTCAGAATGGGTTACAAAATCTATTCACCGGAAAAATGATTGCATTCGATGTTCGCGGGCCGCGACGAAGAACAAACTGACAAAACACGTACCTGCTTTTCTTCTACGCACAACCAGAAAAATTGGATGGTTGTTTTTAATGGGTGATAAAAATCGATAATTTGTCCCAAAATTACATTTACCGTCGACTAATTAATTGCGGGAGCGAGAACGAACGAGAGAAAATCAGTTTAAACACAACAAAAAACCGTACTACAAAAAAGGGTAACATTTTGAGAATAATAAACACGTTGTCGCACAGCTGAACAGAGAGATATTATTTGGCTGTATGCGCTGTATCCGCCGTTCGTTGTGTTGTGTCGTACGTGTAAAACAAAAATGTAAAAATGTATCGAAATATGCAACAACAGGTGGTGAAAATGGTCTCGATTCGATCACACCGAGTGCAGCTCGGCGGACCGCCAGCCGGATGTTGTCGATGAGAGCTTCGCTGTTTATTCGCTTTTATACAATTTACTTATCATTTAGTATTATTAGCATATATAGTACAATGTAATGATATATAATATAAATATTTAAAGGTATATAGGATAGTAAATATATCTATAAATGCTATTTGAACCCGCTGCACAACACCGGTACGATTCGTGCAAAATGCTCTCATCAAAAATACGGGTCAAAAACATGTTGCACGAGCTCATTCCGTGTGTGCAACAGGATTCGGTTGGATGTTATTTCAAGCTAGCTTCAGTATATGCCTCGTGTTTGCTGGAGCTTCAAGACTATGCTCGGTATACACATTTTCCCCTCCAGCAAACTCGGGCGCAGGCGCGCGCACTCCCCATGTTCTAAAACGTGTTCTAAAAACGGTCGCTCTTAGAAACGCTTCAAAATGTGAGGAGTGCGCGTATTATGAACTGCATGTTACAAGCTTTAAGGGTTAGGAATGGTTTTAGTGGACATATTCGTACAATAACAGTGTGAGACAATTCATTACAAGAGGAGCTTAGTAGTTAGTAGTACAACAGTGCGGTGCAGCTTACGGAGCTAAGTTACTGGTGAGGTATATTTTTTGTTTTGTTTGGTTAAATCAACTATTCTGGCAGCAGCAGGAATCCTTTTGTATACCAACCTTGCTTTCACCGATGTGACTACCGTACCGACAGTGACATTTTCTCTAATGTGAATGGGGCCATATATAGTGCGATCCCAGATCGGTGGCTTATTGTTCCGATCGACCACATCGAGCTCTACGTCCACGTCGGCAGTGGACGGCGGGTCGCCTCTATCCGAGGCGTACACCTTCAGCCGGTACCGTTCACGCTGCCGGGATTATTCGCCACACAGAAAGGAAGGCAAACAGGGAATGCGACCCGCGAGTTGCATCCGAAAGATGGATGGATGTGATTTGTTTAGATCATTACAGTTCATCGTCGGGAACGTGTCAGTCAGTTTTTTGTATAGTTTTAGATATTTTTTTCGATTTTTTTTAAGTATTGGATATGTAATATAGGGTGTGAATGGGCGAGTTAACGTTTAAACCGGTTGGTGGTGTTCAAATTGTTTCAATTTGTACATTCAACCAAATAAACGCCAAACATCAAGCCGGGACGACACCGACAAATACGCCGAACAGCATACGACCAGAAAACCAAAGCAAACGGAATATGAAAATAAAAAAAGAAAGAAAAGAAAAACAACAAAAGAAAAGGGAAACATTTATTAATAAAAATAGAAAATAATACACACAAATATAATCAACACGGACAACACAACACAATAAATTATTACAGGTACAGGATTTTAGTATGAATAATTAGGTGATTTCTAATGACATTCAAAGCATATGACTAACTGGATTGATGAAATGGAAGTTCAAAAAGGGATGTTCGAAAAACATAAAGGTGAAGCTGTGTAACGGTAACTTAACGTGTCTCGGCTAAGCCGTTACTGAGCAGACGGAAACTGGCCTGATGAGCGTTACGCGTTATTGTGAGCGCCACCTACTGGTAGCTAGCCGAAATACAATGGGTGTATGTTTAATTTCGAGGATGTGCACATCAATTTAAGTAACATAAATTCAAATAGAGGTGACCAAAACAAAGAAGCAAAACCCATTATATAATGTAAAACACAAACAATTTTTGGTGTACAATTTTAATTGTACATTTTTAGGCTCAATCAATCTAAATATTTGTCAATGCCCTATTGTTCATACATCATACAATAGTTTGGCTACCACAGATCGTAATTCGTATATCATACGGGATGGTTTAGGAGTGCAGAGCATAGAAATTGTATTCAATTTAGAAAACGTTGCATAGGGGCTGGGTGTGATAGCTTAGTTACCAATGATGTGCCGGAAATGTAGTACAACACTACGTATTATACCCGGAGGGCATTTTATGCCGAATCGCAAGTTGCAGGTATTAGAGAACGGACATAGCGATACAAACTCTCACAGTGCTAAACAACATTATGGACTGACACTGACGCGTAGCTACTTACGGAGTAGCAACCCTGCAGCCCACCAGAGCGCGGGTTTACATACACAGCGCAGACCGAGATATCGCAATCGCAGAGTTATGAATTCGATTGTACACGAGGAAACGGGGAATATCCAGTTAATATTAATGGAAAAGAGAAAAGAAAATTATAAACATTCAGTATAAAAAAACTCATCGAACTAAGTACCATTTAACAGTGCAGTTCAAACATAAGATGTAAAGTTAAAACAAACTAAAGATGGTTAAAGAGAGTAATACAAAACAGTTGTTTGATCTTAACTTAAACCATTTAACACTTCACTTTCACCTTACTACTCAATAACAGAAAATAAGGTTTTAACATTCTTGAAGCAATTGCAGAAACATGGAGCAATTGGTGCAAATGCCTATTTGCTCCATCTTACCAGCAACATCGGTGTGACTGCAGTTTTATTCTTATCTTGCTTTACAGAGTACAAAGCAGTACAGATGAAAGAAACATAAAACAGGGAACTTTCATGCAAGGAGAGGCGTGATGGTGGTGATACAGGACGAACACAAATCAAGCATTCCAAAAGGATAACCAACCAAACCTGGGCTCAAAAACGCTTTCAAATCATAAGCAACCCCAAAATGGTTTTTAAAACGCATTGAAAATATAAAATCAAACAAAAAACACGGTAAGATCTACCAGAACCAAAGAGTCAAAAAGGTGATCGGTGGTATTACTTATGGTGGTCTGTAGTTGTGCGATGTTGTAATAAAATCACAGAAACATTGAACAAAAAGTGTAAAAGTGTTACTGTATCATTGAAGAAATTATGTTCAGTACACTTAATGCTATTCGTCTGATCACGAACTAAAAGCCAAAATCAAAACAAACAAGGGAAGAAAAATCCAATTTACTCATACAAAAAACTGAGACTGAGTAGATCGTTTCCGAAAAATTGGCGACACGAGTTTGGGCGAATGATCAAAAATTTGTTCACGTGGCGTGACATTTTTTCACGTAAAAAGGCATGTTTAAGGATTCCTCTTTCTTGCTTGTTCGCTCTCCCATATTAGCACATTGCGAAAATGTCACTTACAATATCATCTCTTTTCGTCTGTACTGGTAGTTTTATTTCTATATCGCTTATACCTTCTAGCAAAGTATGGGAATTAAAATCAAAATTTCAAAAAAACGTATTCCACAATACTGCTAGTAATGTATAAACCCGCTAAAATATGCAACTGTACCGTCACTGTTGATGTTCCCCTACATAGAGCAATAAGACTCCACTGAGATGTTTTAGGTAGGTTAGCTTTGATGAATCGTCCCTTTCGGGTGTTTTGTTTGCGTTGGAAGTGGTGCTAAAATATTTCAACAAAAAAACACCACCCATATCGTCCATCCGTTTGCCGTTTCACAACCGATGAAAAGTGGTACCAAAATATCAAAAATCTTTTTATTTTGTACGATTTTCTGGGCTGTGAACGGAGGGTACTAAAAACGATCGCTCCACAACGAGGAATTTAAAAGGGTACGAGATTTTATTATGTTTCCGGTACCGTTGAAAATTCACCGTTCGTAGAACAATTGAAATTAAACGCATACAAAAATTACCGAGTGTTCTTACAACCCATTTTCAAACACACAACAACTCAAGATTAATTGTGATGCACAACGGAAAACACGTACTGCGGAATACGGTGCCGTAGAGTGGTGCGTTGCTATCCACGCATTGGTGCGCGTGCTTCCAATCACACTAAACAATGCATATGCGTACAGAATTGTAGATATATACGAAATATTCATTTAGTTTGTGCACTCAAAATAAAGAAAATAGTAGCGCTAGTAGGTAGGTAGTTTGAGACACCAACAGAAAGCTAACATGTACTTCAGGTGCAGTGGAAACCATACAGCTAGATACTGGTGCAGAACGAGTTGTGGTACTTCTCCTCGTTACGGATTGTACCCGGTGCAGTTGACTGAAAGAACAGAATATTTGCAATCGGAAACACAATGTCTATAAAACAATAAATTCAATATTATGTTGCAAGACGAGATCGAGCCATCTTCATCCGTTGTGTTACGCTCGTCGAGACCGGAGCGTTTAGCTGAAGCTCACACGGGCGGCGGCAAGCAGATCGACCGGTATGCAGGAAGATGTCTGAATCTCATGGCAAACTGGCAACTGATAAAGTAACTGGTGCTGTAAAAAGTTCATACAAGCTTCCATCGGCAATTGAAAGCTTGCGTGTGCCGCTGAATCACAAATTACATTGGAAGGACAAGCGAATGGTAGATCTAAAACGGATTCATTGCATGCAATTCTGCTTTCTTCTAGGGTGTCAATTCTAGTCAATTCTAGGGTGTCGTTTTATTTCAATAGAAAACGAAAAATATAACAGCAATGTGATTATATGTTTTATCAATTTCAATTAAATTTACTATTCCTTTCCAAATCTATCATTCCTTTGTCCAGCATTTGATCAGTTTCTTATAAATATTTATATATAGAAGATATCGACACAATTTACAACATACAATCGTTATACCGGTAAAATAATAAACTTTGTCAAACAAAAAAACCATAAAATACGAAAAATACGGTGCAGTTTTACGAGAACCAAATCGTTCAAACGAAAACGATAACAAACAAACGGAAACAGGAACAAAACAAAAGGATGTATCATTAGCATCGCAGAAATTGCGAGAGAAATCATAACAAGTTTGGACTGAAATCTAATTATTTTCTCTCTTTCTCTCACTCCCCTGCTAAGTCACGTTAGGCACGACCCATTGATTGCCATAGTATACAGTAAGGGACAATCGTTACCGTATCGTTTTGTTTTGACAACATGTCACGGTTGCGACACAAGGGATCTTGGTATATAACTATCGTGTACTGCACATTTTCATAATTTATCTGCGGCAGCCATATTGAAAGCAAGACTTTGAAAGAAACAATCGACTGTACTCATCGCGATCATAGCTTTCGCTACTGTTCGATGCAATCTCTTTCCGGAGCTCACAAATGCACTGAGTATTTGCAACAAAATTTGCAAACTAAGTATCGTCTAATGTTTAGGATAACATTGAAGGAGGACAGGGACAGTGTAAACGGGAGTCGTGGGAAACTTGTAGGGCTATCGAATCATTCGATGTACGTGTACACTAATCGAATCAAAGAATACTTACATCCAGCGGCTTCTTCAACACAATCCAACCGGATTCCGGCTGAATTTCGAAATACTCCAAATCGTTGGGGCTGTGGGGTGCGCTTAAAGTGTACACGATGGCACCGTTGTTATCTGCATCTTCATCGGATGCGGACACGCGTAGAATGTTTGTACCGATGCTTGCATCTTGCTTTACGTTTTCAACGTATTTCTAAAAATTAAACGTGTGATAAAGATTATCAGTTATTTTCATTACAATTTCAGATAGGTGCGCGGTACCGAAGTTTTATTACCTGTCGATCGAACAGTGGTGGATTGTCGTTGACGTCCGTAATTTCGACCGTAAAGGAGCAGACACCTTCCAGGCTGGGTTCACCCTGATCGGTGGCTTTCACCGTGACGGAAACAAACTTGCCATCGTCACCTTCACGATCAAACACCTTGTTCGTGGACACCTCGCCCGTTTCTTCGTCCACGGTAAACTTGGTACCCTTCTGATTTGGCTGCTGCACTATCGAGTATTTCACCTGCAAAGCGTGATTATGATCGGTGATCAGTTAGCGTCGTAAGGATAAACAGTACCGTAACCATCATTCCTACCTGTCCGTTCACACCCTTATCCTCGTCGGTGGCCTGCACCTTTATGACGGGGCTCCCGTTCGGCGCACCTTCCTCCACCTTCGGGTAGTACGTGCCGCAATCCTTAAACACCGGCTTGTTGTCGTTCACATCGGTGATGAACACAACGACAACAGCTGTAGATGTATGAATCGTCGCGTCACCGTTGACGCAGCACGACCCATCATCCATAGCTGTCACATTCAATTCATACTTGTCCCGATCGAGCGAGATCGCCTTGCTGTGCAGCCGAATGACCCCCGTGATTTCCTCGATCACGAACTGGCCGCTGCTCGTGCCGCCCCCGACAAACCCAAACCGCACATTGTCACCATCCTTGTCCGACGCGACCACCGTCGTCACGAGCGTGTTCGGGCCCGCGTTTTCGTCCACGTTCGGTGTGTACACCTGCTGGCTGAACTTTGGCTCCTCGTCGTTCTTGTTCTTGGTATACACACGCACGGTAGCCGTGCCAGTCTTGGCCGGTTCGCCCTTATCCTTCGCGGTCACGACAAACTCGTAGTACGCATTGTTGTTATCCGCGTCCAGCTGCTTGTTGTTCACGATGATGCCGTTCGAATCGACGGCAAAGTGGTCATCGGACACGAGATACTCGATCTCAGCATTTGCGCCCGAGTCCGAATCCATGGCTTTCACCTTCAAGATGCTCGTTCCGAGCGGAATGTCTTCATCGACGTTGTGTGCCTGGTAGTCGGGCAGCTCGAACTTGGGCGCATTGTCGTTTACGTCCGTAACGCGAATCGTTAGCTATGGGAAGACAGAACACAATCAATAGCATTATATGGTGCCCGCACGTGGTTTTAAGCACGTGGCCATTATTTCCAAGCCCGATTACAACTCACCTCTACCGAGGTGGAAAAACCACCCGAATCTTCCGTTGCGGTAACGACCAACGAGTAAACGTGCGGTTGACGTAGATCCTCAAAATCAAGCTCCTTCGCCAGCTTCACAATGCCCGACGTAGGTCCAATATTGAAGGTTCCAGCGCCCTGGCCTTGAGCTTTCAGCGTGTAACGAATCTCCCGATCGGCGAACGATTTTGCCTTCACGGAAATGATGCTGCACGAGAAAATGGGAAATTCGCAATGAGAGTTAGTGGAATGTGCACATTCCACAATCGGGCATTGCGCACGGTTCGATGAGCCCATGGGAAGCTTCTTTTCCTCCCCCGCACACCACACGGTACTTACTCTGAGTCCTTTTTCTGGTTTTCCGGAATTTCCGCCTCGTAGCTTGGCATGTAGAATTGGGGCGCCCGCTTGCCACCGACAATCGATAGCCGCTCCTCGGGCGTACTCTGGAACCGCCGGTCGTCCACCTTGCCGTTCTGGTCCTCCGCCTTCACGTACAGCACGTACTCCATGTCCAGCTGGAACAGGTCGGTACCGCGCGTCCGCACGACACCGGAACGCTCGTCCACCTCGAACCGACCGCCGGTACGGTCACGTACGATGAAGTAATGTATGTTGTGATCGGTATCGGGATCGCGTGCCTGCAGCGTGAACACGGGCGTGTTGGGTGGAGCATTCAGCTGTACTACCGCCTGCATCGGCAGCGGACGGTTGATAAAGTATGGCGGCTCATCGTTCACATCCTTCACGTGAATTATTACGCGCTGATTGTCGGTATCTATGTGTGGGAAGCAGACAGAAAAAGGTAATTAATGCTTCTATCGCATCGTTTCGGGAAACATAAAACGGCTTGGCTATATACTTACATTTTAGGCCAGCTGCCAATGGAATGATTGGTTCAATTCGCAAGACATGGAATGGAAGAAATGAAAATCATTCATTAATATCGACAAAAATATATTTAAAAAAAGTGTATTCCCACCACATACTACTAACGGCAAATTGTCGATTGAGTCATATAGCTCATACGACTTTTTTAAAGTGATTAGAATGAATACCACAATTACAATTCAATTTGCGAAAAAGACAAACAAAACCTGTTCTCGAAGTCCACTAGTATATGAGAGCAATCAAATTGGTTTAAATAGAATGAAAGCCTGATTATATTGAAAACAAATAATTGACTACTCTTATGTAAACACTGTCGTCACTCAGCTCCAGGGATTATTACCCGAGTGAATAATAATCCCTTTTTTACAAAACATACCTCCAGTCCCATCCATGAGCTGCAGTGAGAGCGTAAGCTTCTTCCCAATCAGTCCCAGAGATCGATAGCATATCAGAGACGGGCATGAAACGTAAATCAAATGAAATCCTCTTCCATTTTATCGTCATTTCAAGCGTCAGATATTTGCAATGCTGTCTGTATTTCTCTTCCCCACATCCGCGTCAAGCACGGCCTTGTACCAACCATGGGGCGATAGCAATCTCTTGCGAACCGGAGGCTTATGCAAGAGCACTCTCCACTCAAGGTCTAGGGGCTGCACCGAAGAAACGCTTTAGAGATTTCTGAGAAAATCTTTCACCCGTGGAGCGCACCTTCTCGGACGAAGCGCACCAAAAGCACCGCAACTTCGCAACTCATCTCCAATTCGAAAGTTAAGCTCACTGGGAAAAAAATGAAGAGCGCTCGAGAACTGCTGCACCCTGTCAGCCAACGTCAAAGTTGGAGAAGAAGTATGCTCGAGCGATGAGATTTACTTTTTGATAATTATCATCTAAATTGGGAAATGTGAATAGCGACAGAAGATTGAGATAGTTTGCACCGGTCGTTCTCCATTCCCACTGGATCGCAATCATCCGCCCAGCGTTCCGCCCAATTCTTTGAATGGAGAAAGTGATATAAAAAATACGGAAACCATTGGACCGCAATAAACTGCACCGAATAAACCCTAAAACAAAAGGTGTCAAAACTGCGTGACTTAAATACATGGTGCTCTCACACTGCTATGCCTTTGACGCACACGCGCCCTGGACCCACATTGTAAATTAATTCAATCATGTTGCGCCGTTGTGTTTTGTTTTACACCTGACCGATCACAGTGTGGATCCAGGAAGGAAATACACTGCACAACAGTCCATCAAACACTACCACCTCACCACCACGAGCATTGTTGTTTATGTTGTGTTTGTGTGCTCGCGGGAGGAATTACACTTTTTGTCATGTTTTCCTCATTCTCAGAGGCCTCGGTTCCACCCTTTATCACCTCGCACCCTCCCAAAAAAAAGCAAAGAAGCGTACACACATTTTCCCAACCTAGTTATTTTCAATCCGCCCAGAACGCTGGCGCTGAGAGGAACTGCGCTCAACTGGGACACAATCATTTCACGGGCAAGTGCCGTCCAGAGCCATCCCAATGTACGGCTATCTGCGGTGATAGATCTAATTTTGTACCGATGTTGCCACCTCTTTTTACCACCAGGCCGGCCGCCGGCTGGCTGGTCGAAACTATTACCACTTTTTGACCATTGGCTTTTCACGGCAATTTCCCACCACCACCACCACGTCGGCACATTTACACGGTCGGCTGTGGACTCACCGCAACGTCCAATCTCACGCCCTTTACTGCTGCTTGATGGCAGACCAGACACCGTTGGACACAGTGGAGACGACCACGACGGCTCCCTCCAACGCTTCAAGTAGCTTTATTTTTATCGTGTATTGTGGCGATAATTTTATTTCCTCTGATAAAATCTAATACCATTCCCATGGTAACTACTTGCACTGTATTTTCTTGAATAAAAAACAAACCCAACCAAATATTTTTGGGACGCTGCTGCCGTCTTGGGCCATCGTGACACCGTGAAACGGTTTATTGGAAGACTGACAATTTCGCAAAAGAAATGCGGGACAGCAGGTGCTCTACAGTAGCCAGGCAGTGATGAAGAGCTGTGAGCCAAATTTGAAATGACTCTAGCTTCCGGCCTTTGACACCGATGTTTTTGGACCATATTAAATGATTGAGCTCCGAACGACACATTATGGAGATGGAAGATGTACAGTGCTCTTAGATATTTTGGTGCAGTTATCTTAATAGACCTTTACGCAACGGTAACGGTTTGTTTTATAAGATACTCAAAACGCATAAGGCAGATAAACAATAAAAAGAAAAACGTTCATTGACATAAATGCATAACACCTTTAAGACCCCCAAACATGGAACATTCGTAATCACGAGCAGTTTTGGCTTATCGATCCTGTTCCATGAATGAACATCAGTTTGAAAGGGACCCTTTTTATCCCTTCCTGGATACTTCCTGTGCAGTGTTCGAATAGTTCAACACACACACATACAATGCACAATACACATCCAATGTATTATTTACGCTAAGCAAACTAACCGCCCACACGGGAGCATCTTCCCAGTGTGTCCTGCTAACAACATCAGTAACTGCCGTGTTATATATTCATGAACTGGATGAGACTTCATTTTAGATTACTGCGTATCGCTTTGACCCTACCGGAATGTATAGATGGAATACTTCTCTACTGACGAAACACTGTCGCTGGGGTAGTGGATGGGGTAACAACGAACTATTTGGCTAGAAGTTTGTAGCAGATGAACGTCCATTACAAGTATACTATCATCCCACGGCAGGAGAAAACTCTGTATCGATCTCCCATCGGAATTTTCCAAACGGTAGCAGCAAATATGTACCAAAGTAGAATCTTGGAAAGCTTTCATCCCTCATCGCTCAACTTGAGTTGTGCTTGAGCTGAACATTCTTGGTATCAGACAGAAGGCGGAATCAGAACTATTAAAAGTTAATTCTGCTACAAGGGATTTGTTATCTAATTCTTTAGCCAACTTTTCTTTCAATATCCTTATATGAGCCTAACTTATGTTTATCAATTCTTACTAAGGTCAGCAGAGATGAGACCGTTATTTTATACATTAATTTTATGTTCATTTGCTCTCGGCTTGAAGTTTTCTATTGGATGAGTAAAAAAATATATATGCTGCATTGGAAAACCATAACCTTGTAATACAAAGCAGCTACCCACTCTAGTCTATTTAAATACATACACCCACATCATGTCCTAATCATTTTCTAACCCATATAAAGAAAATAACCTCAAATGCCCATAAAGGACAGATTTATCTTACGCTTCAAATTATCTGCTTCCTTCAACATTATTTGCTTGACAAGAGATGATAGCATCTCAGAACTGAAGACAAACCCCCCCGCGCTGTAGGCGGCCTTGTTGCTATAGATGAAACTTATAAGAAATTTCGATGCGAAACAGACATAGGTGGGCTTAAAATTCAGTAAAAATTTATTGGACTCGTTCCAGCCAGCCCGTCCCGATAATAGACGAGCCCTAGAGCAGTCGAATGTAATCAAATTTAGCACTCGAATGAAATTACTTTCTACGGCGTCGAAATGAGCTAGCTGTTTTCGTTCGGCAAACAACAAATATCGATAGTATGTACTCGCTCAACTCATTTGCTTAACATATTTTGTGCATTGTGCTCTTTTGCAATGAACAATCAATTAGCAAACCTTCCTGTATACTGCCGTGGGTCTGTACAGTTTTTGCCTAAAATAATATGTTTACGATTCAGTGGTCCCACTCTGTGGGCTTTAAAATAGCGACTAATGCATATGTGTGCGTCTGCGACTGTCCAAAGCATGCACAAACTAAGCGGGTTGGTGAATTATTGGTGGGCTGGCAACATAACCCCTAACAACCACGCACACAGAACAGTCCTCTCTAATTAAATATTAGTGCTTTTCTCGCTGATGGGTTTAACCGCTTGAAATGCGTCGATGCGGGTGGTTTTCGGGACACCACAAAATCAACTCATCAAGGCTGTTTACCGCACACGAGGCAAGGGGACAAAACGCTAACGCACACGAGAACTGCATAAACATCCCACAAACACACAACGGTACAACCGTTCTTCAGTTTTTGATCATTAGCCAAAATAATAAACCAGCGAATACTTTATGGCGTAGTTAGAGAAGGACGAAATGGTTTAATGAAGCTTGCAAACATTTAATGTACCACGCGCACCCGGGAGCTTTTCATTCTTGTGCTGCTTTGGATTGGATGCTGAGGCCGTTTCTCGACTGATACACCACGCTTGCGTGTTTAGGTGAAAAATATCCATAAATCCTTCCTCCCCCAAAGAAAACGCATATACACATGCCAAAGATATACTTAATGAAATTGCAATTCTACCCTTGTACTGCGATGCCATATACACATCGTTCTACGGCTGATATTAATTTAATTTACTTCCTTCACACATGCGTGCACATCGAGAACGGCTTGGAACTCTTGCTACTTGTCCTAAGGGGTCCTCTGGGTTTCTTAAGCCGATCTTGTTCTGCTTAGTGCGATATATTGCCTCACAATTGGACATATTTCTTCATTTGCGTCCTTCGCTGCCACTGCTCGAACTACAACTGGGATCGAAGCATTCAAAACAATTGCACATAAAAAGGGATTAAAACCCTTCCCGAACGATTCCTTCGGTGGGACCAAACGGGAAGGTGGTCAGATGAAGGAAAATTCAATTCCCTCAAGACAGTCTTATAGCTTGTCTTGCTCGTTCTTCGTCATCGGTTCGTCGCATCAGAAATGATTCCAAGGGTAGAGAGTGCACTCATCTGATCGATCTCAAATACAAGACTTGAAAACAATTGAACAAGATAAGCCGACGAAATAAAAAAAAAAATAAGAGACATAAAATAAAGCATACACACACAAAGTTCGTCACCTAGCGCTAGCATAAAACGGAACAAAAGGCTGCTTCCGGCAACAAACTACGCCGGTACGATTGGAAAGCTAACGAACGAAGGGAAAAAAAAACTTTCTTCCATTGCATTATTCCCATTTGGTTTTTGCTCTTCTTTCGCCATGCTCCCTTTTCCGCTCTAGTTGGACACGGTGGCGTCTACCAGAGAATGGCAATATCAAATGCTTGTCTTTATCATAGTCCATCGTGCAAAAACGGCAATGATTCATCGAGTTTGGGGAAGACGACTCCTGCAAACATTGAACGTACCACCACAATCGAAGGGAATATGCTTTGTTCGCACCGGGAGAGCCTGGGAGGAAGCAGAAGCAGAGCAAAATTGTCTGGAATCGATTTTTCCGGCAAATTGTGACTCCTTGTGCTTTCCTTTCCCCTACTGAGCAACAGCACATCCATCTAGAACCTTATGGAGTAGGTGCGAATATAAACCCCCAAAATACCAAACCCGCTCGCCTGCTCTTGGTTTCTACACTGCCGGACAAGTTTGCAGGACTTGTATTTTTCTTTTTTGCCATCCCGGAAAGACTTCCTCTGCAAGCCGTCTGACCAACATGGCGCGACTTGTCAGACATACCACCCATTTCCCGAAGGATTATTTTTCCTCCCAACCTATTGTAGTTCCCTCAGGCAGCCTTTCTGACATTCAGTACAACATTCCCGCTTTCCAGAGACACATTACCGTTCGGCGATAGGAAAATAATTAATTTTTTTCCCCTTGCTCGACAAAGTTTTCCAGGAGCTGCCAAAACGCGCACGCAAACTACGGCTTAATCCGGTTGCAGCCTGACTTTAAGGCGATTGATGTAGAAGTGTGCGAACGGAATTACTAATAAGAAAATGTGTTTTCCAGAGTACTATTGCTAAAAAAACGAATTTATTTTCGAGATGACAATGGGAGATGGGTAAATTAAGAACAATTTATGTTGTGAAAATTACATTTCTATGCATAGTTTGTCATCTTTAATCTTAAACAGTATTGTTGTTTGCATCACAAAAGATGTATAGAAATAACTAACCATAAGCACTGTAATATGTTCTTAACAATTTGCCTCACTAACTTGTGCTGCTTCATCTACAAAATTGAAACCTTGCCAACTCTTAGCTTCTTCTCATTTTAGCATTATACGGAAGATTACCTACTAGAACAAAGAGCACCCCACACACTGGCGCAAAACTTCTAACGTACTGCAAACGCGCGCCCGAATGGCGTTTGTGCACAAAACATAGAACTCCCTGTTTCAGTTTTGTTTGCAACTCTTCGCAAACTGTTCTCCGCCTCCTCTACCTTTGTCAACCTTCGCCAAAGCAAACTTGAAACATAGCCGGTATTATTTCATGTGTATGTCACTCTATCTCTATACAATCGGTGAAATGCATCACGGCGGTGCACGGCACGGCGACTGGGCAATGCTGGGCGCGATAAGTGAAACCGGAAACCGCCCCAAGGATTGAGCCTGATGACAACAAAGCGGTTCGTTTAGTAACCAACAGAGGGCTCCATAGAACATACACAAACACACACACAGACCCGAGTCTCGCCAACACCTTAGCCCGGGATATGGAAGACACCCGACCGTTCCCGCGCTGTGCATACATCACCTCCCCGACACGCTCCCTACCATTTTCGTTGAAAGGAAATGTGTCCAGGATTTTATTTCAACAACGCCCTGTGTCGCTCCTTCAACCGTCTGAAGGCGAAACTTTCACCAATTGCATTTGCTTCTGCAAGCACAGCACATTTTGCAACGATTGTTGTGCGCACCGAGTGAATCTAATACCCTATTGTTTAAATGTTAGCACCCGTTTGGAGCACGATGATCATCGCTGGGGAGGAAAGATGATACACGTCAATGTTTCTTCGGTTCCCAGCAGCGGCAGCATTAGTGCACCAAGCATGCTATCTATGTCTTCTAACAGCTACGGTCAGCTAAGAAAGAGCAAGGGGAAGGAGAGCTGGTTTCAAGCTTTTCTGCGCAATTATTGGAATCTCATATGTCTCCCCGATGCCTCTTTGCAGTTTGAAAATTAAATTGGAGTACATTTAATAAGACGTCTTAGGGAAATTTTAATCCTAAATAAAGCCTCAGTTAGTAGACGTCTATTTAAATCAAGCACAATTTGAATTATCAGCCATCTACAGCAACTCGTTAGATGCACCCGCGGGTGGAAAGAATTACCACCAAAAGCCCAAATTGCACAACTGCTGCCTCGCTGAAGGATCTATAAATAATCGGACAGTAGTGCACTTGAGCGCGCGTGTGTGTGCCCAATGAAATCCATTATTCAAACTACGGCAATACTTTATTTTATTAGATTTTATGATTTATTTCCGGAACGTGAGGTCGATGATTTAGGTGAGTATGCACACCCGGTCGTCCCCGGTCCCCGAGATAACGGTAGCCGTAGACTGTGCTCTATCTGGAGCGAACACACGGAGGATAAACCTTAATGGCGCCGCGCACTGGACCTCACCGAACCGTTCCGTTCTAGTCGGGGGTTGGTGGGCCGGGTGAGTTGTGCTCTCGGGAGAGCTGGAAACGGAACGGCTATTCGCATGCTTCCCCTCCGCAATGCCTACAGTATGCGGATAAGTATGCAAATTGGATCTAATTTCATTTCGGTGCGCTCGCATTTTTATACCCCCCTGTCCTCTCCCCCTAGTGATGTTCGACAGGCCACCGAGGGGAATGATGGGAGATATTGAGGTACCTTTTGGGGGTGTTCAACAACATGCGGAACGAGAGGAAAAAGAAATGGAACAAGTTGACGATAAAATTTCGTTTGCGGTTGACTGTTTTAATTTTTGCGTCCCAACTTCACCAAACTGAATTAGGCACAAATAAATCTCCCACCTACCTTCATACAGCCTCCCTCTCCAGGTGCCGGTAACGGTGTGTGCATTTTCTTCCAGGAAAGTCGTTAATAAAACATTATTTAACTTTTCCATACGTTCGCAATCGTTGCTCCAATGCCTTATAGGGCAAACAGCGTTGGCGTATTAAGAATGGCAAACGTTTTCCCGAGAGCTCCGCAGGGGCGTGGGGGCCCACCGAAGCCACAAACATCAAACACTAAATAACAGAAAAAACGTCATTGCCAAACAGAAGCCTGCAACGCATACCCACACAAACAGAGCAAGTGGAGCGAAATGTGTACCCGGGAAAACTTTCTATTGTTTTTGTGCTCTCCATTTCAAAAGCAAAACAAACATGTGCCTTCTAACAACATTTTACTGCCGGCCACTTTTCGGGGGGAGGGCCACCAATTTTCCGTCACCGAATCGATAAGAGGCAAAATACAAACTCAACAACAGTTCTGTCCCATGCCACAGCCGTCTGGGGAATATCCGTGGAATATGGGGTTCAAAAACTTTCCACTATAAAATACAAATGCTCTTTTTTATATTTTTTTCATTATCCGTCTAAAACCAAGGAGTCTGCCAAAAGTAAGTGGCTGGTAACCAAAACAAAGCAACAAAAAAAAATGTCATTCCTTAAAAGTTTTGCCAGTTTCGAACGGTTTGTCAGTTTGTTTTTCCTGCCTTGATAAGCACACGGTGAGTCAAAAACATTCTCGACCGCCACAGAATTGTTCGTGTGAGTTTTGCTTCCGCTGACCGTTCCAAAGCGTGCTTTTCCCAGATCACAGCAAATTGTATTTACTCGCCTGCCAGAAATGATTCTAACAGCACACACAAACTCTCCAAACGGTATCGAAAAACGCTTCTTCCTTAAAGCTTTCGATGGAAACGCTTCAAAGTGAAAATCAAGCTAAAATAGTCAGAACCCATCAACAACATTGCTTCACGTTCAAGGGGCAACGCTTTACCAATATTTGCGATATGCTGCTCCATCGGTATCCCGTCTTCCCTGCCAATTGATCGGCCTTCTGAGGCTTGGAACATGATCTTTGCCCAAGATTGAAACGTTTCGCCGAGGACTGGCACGAACACTGTACACATAAATAGTGTATCAAATTCGTCCACTAGCACACACTGGGGCGTATGTATGTATCGTTGCCCGTGTACGGGGCACATGCGGATGCTTAAGCGTACAAAACGCGCGCCTGAAAGCCTTCCACGTATTATGTGTCGTCCACTCGTCTAAACCCTTCCCTGGGAAGGTAAATTTTGCATGAAATAGCACGTAAATTTGCTACATAAACAAAATCCCACACCCTCCCTTTGAGCTCATCTTCCGAAACATCATCATTACAGTGAAGTTTCCGTTCTGTGTACACGTCGACCAAGGCACACAGCGCTGTCCCGCTATTGGAACCAAAACTCCAATAAGCTAATGGACCTTGATGCACGGCCCTTCAACCTCACAATCTCCTCGCTTGCTGCACATGTCGGTGGTGGTACATGGTTAATGCAGTACAGGTTGTAAACATAAAACCGCCGAACGGATGCTTTCTCTTCGCAAACAAGGAAGCGCCGAGCGCAAAAGACGGACGTCTGCTATGTTAGTGTCTCGGCAAACTCGGCAGGGAAGACATCACGACCAAGGGCGAACATTTCTTCGTCTTGAAACACTCTAATTCTAGGTTTTTGCGATAGGTTCACACATTTTTGTCGCCTTAATACGTTCTAAACTAGTTAATATAAAATTTAAATTTATTACGAAGAAGTTTGTAAAATAAACATCTAAAAGTACTATCTCATTGATCTCACCACAGTAAAAACTTCTACGGGAAGAAACACACAAATCATTTCAACAACAGAGTTTGTTTTATTCTTCCCACTCTTCAAGAGCTTCAAAAATTCCCTTCTGTTCAGCAACTTTACCCACCATTCAACAAAAAACGGGATGGTAACAGCTAGAAAGGAATTACGTCACACATCTGCAATGCGCAATAATACAGGAATCGACAGGAGAGCAATCAAACAATACGCGTTTGTTTACTTGCCGCGTCCTGGTGTTCATTCGGATTTGCTTTTTTGTTTATTTATTTTGCCATCCCGGGCACACCCTGCCCTGCGCACAACTACAAGCTTGGCTAAAAGAACGGCAGCCTGAAATCCACCAGCCCGACGAGAAACGCTTCCGTCTTGAAGGATTCTCGAAGAAAAAAAGAGAGAGGGATCAAGATCCCAGGCAACGATAGACGCTTCAAGTGCATGCAGCAGCCTTCGTACGTTTCCAACAGTCTTACCCTGCACGATCTAAGGGCAGGAAAGAAAAGTAAACGAACGGATCTTCCTCGACCACTCGGCACCGTACCACGATTGTTT
Organism: Anopheles coluzzii; assembly: GCF_943734685.1. Taxonomy (NCBI): domain Eukaryota; kingdom Metazoa; phylum Arthropoda; class Insecta; order Diptera; family Culicidae; genus Anopheles; species Anopheles coluzzii. The sequence continues at coordinate 40,927,948 of NC_064671.1, read as the reverse complement.
GGCAAGCGAAAGATTAAGATAAACGCCCAAAAATTCGTCCACAACTGGAGGCTCATTTCCGCCGCACTAAGGAGCCCTCTCCGCTACTTCCAGGGTTTACGAGTCCCGCCGAAACCGCCGAAAGCGGCCAAGAACTGAAAGTCGAAACCCTTCAATTCCCGCGAGTAAATTATTAACCGAAAAGACCTTAGGATATTGCCGACTCACACACGCCACATGTGCAATGCGCACATGGATGGAACGATGAAGCGCGTGAAAAGCACTCGTGAAAAGGGCGCACAGAAGAGAAACACAAGAAAAAAAAAGGGCCTTCCGAAAAATAACGGAGGGCGGACAGAAATCGCCGCCAGCGAAACACATGCACACGGTCAACTCTTTCATTTCGCTTATCACACATTCCCATTCATCGGGATCGGGAAGGAGCTGCGTCGTACGGTATGTCCACAGTTGCCCTATACCCCACCAGCTGACACACATACACCACCCCAGCACTAATGCACACCGAGCCACACAAACCCGTGCGACGGTGTGCCGGAAATATCTTCTCGGATATAAATTGAATCCTTGCGGTTCGCTGATGATGATGATGCTTCTTCCGTCCAACCGGCCGGCGGGACTGTTGTTGTTGCTGGTTGCGAGCCAGCCCAAGGCAGCCAGGCACCACATACAGCGGTGGACAATAGTTTGGAACCGGTGTTTGACTTTCGGAGCTGAGCGCCATCGGCAAAGCGTCTACCGAAAGTGGTTTTACTTCCTTGGAAGGATGTGCGCTTGCAATACGAAACACACGAACAGGAACGTGACGCGCTAGGCAGCGTCAAAAGAACGCACATATTTGTCTACGAAGGAGGAGGGGAGGGGGGGGGGACACATGACAAAAACGGCTCTTCTTTTAGCAGTTGCTTTAGATCACACGAAGGCTATAAAGAAGGCAGATAGGGAGGTTATACATTATATATGCTATAAGCGGAGTTAGTACATGGAGAGGTTTTCCAAACTTGAATGCCTTTCCATGTCACGTGAAAAAGCTGCAGGTTTTTTTTTTTAAACATACTTTCACTCTGGGTTATTGAGCTGGTAACGTTTTACTTCGTCGCATGATATCTTTCAATGGAGAATATATTAATTCTCTGCAACATGGATATCGTAAAATACATTTTAAAAGTAAAAAAAGTACATTGAAAAATAAACAACCAAGATCATCCTTCAACAACTTAAGATAACATACTTACTATACTTACAATTTGATTTTAATTTCTAAAGAAAAATCCAATTTTAAAGTAAAGTAAGTGAAAAGTTATTATATTATTTATTTGCTCTAAAAAGCACCTCGGACATACTTTTATTTTCTGTCATATTTTCTGACATACTCTGTCAATAAAAATATTGGTTAAATAATAATGTAACAACCGATAGCAAGTTTTCTTCTTCTTCTTCTTTGGCTCAACAACCGTTGTCGGTCAAGGCCTGCCTTTACCTCTTGTGGGTTTGGCTTTCAGTGACTAATTGATTTCCCCCCATAGCAGGATAGTCAATCCTACGTATGGTGGCACGGTCTATTTGGGGCTTGAACCCATGACGGGCATGCTGTTAAGTCGTACGAGTTGACGACTTTACTACGAGACCGGCCATGCAAGTTTTGTACAAGGGAAAAATATATCGCTTCGTTGTGAGGGAATAACGATTAAAAATGAAGAAAGGATTATTATATTTTGTGTTTTGGTTTGTAAATGAGACGGGAAATTAGGAAGATCGTTCTTAATTTTTTGCATCCGATATTCTCGCAACTATGAAACAGTGAATCGAAGCTCACTGTAGTAAGCTATGAAAAATGATTAAAAGTGCAACTCAACAAACCTTAATTTTACGATATAAAACCATTACTTAACATACCAATTAAACACAGAGCCATACAAAAGAACACCTAGCCATTAATGATGTTTTTGAGCAGGAGCATACATCAGCAATCGACACGCCCTTTACTACTGCAAACTAAAGAGCATTGTCAAATTGTTCCCGGTTGTTTCCGTCACTTAACCAAACCGCAACCGCACACTCGCCACTCTCCACCCGCCGTTGCTCGGTGCGTCAATATCAATTAGCTCGGCGAGCTCACCGCCAGCCGCCAAACCAGCAATAAAGCAATCGAATTTGAATGAGCAGCTAAAATACACACAAACACACACCCATACATGCTACACCACTACAGAGTCGCGACGTTCAGCATGATCGCGCGTTTCGCATCCACGGCTCAGCCCTTCGCCCCATCCGGAAAGGGTTGCCTCGGGACAAAGTACGAGAACAGAAGACGCATGTGCGGCAGTGCGAGGACGCGTACACTTGGTCCCGTCCCTGTAACCGCAACAGCATCGGCGCAGCAGCAGCCCTGCACAGGAAAGGCTTTCCGGTTGAGCACACGCGGCAGAGACGCGGCTTCCGTAGCGGCACTGGGTTAGTTGGTTTCGATTTTCTGCAACGTTGCGATGACAGCATATCCATTCCTCCTCCCATATTCTCCTCCACCACCCGACAACATGTGTTTTTTTGTGTATGGGTGTGTGTTTGTGTGTGTGAGAACTAACACAACCAACCAACGGGGGATGATAGGAAGGAAACGATCCGTCAATCCTTCGTCTCGCTATCTTCTTTGCGCTTCACTTTCGTGCGGGAGCAGAACGATCTTCCGTTACCCGTGATCTGATACCACCCTCCCGCACTTAGCAAGGGTGACGTTGACAAAGTAGTTGGATTGAAAAAAAAAGCAAAAAAGGGAAGGTGTTCTGATCCAGATAATGCAACCAACAACTTCAGCCTGCATGTAAAGCAATATTTTATCACACAATCCGCGCGTTTTGTTTTTACTTTCATCGCCCGACTATCTCTTCCAGCGGAAGCGCGTGTGCGTGAGTAATTTTAAACCATTTCAACTCGGCCCCAGCTCCACAGCCGGAAAGTCCACAAGATTGGCCAAAACTCCACCAAAACGCGAACAGAACGGAGAGAGGGGCGGAGAGCTCATTTGGCAAGCCGCACCAAAAATAAACCTCACTGATTAATCACGCAACGGCGCATTCCATTTTCAATCTGCCAGATCCACCCGACGACCCCTAATGTGTTTGTGTTTACTTTCTGTTGAATGTTCCACGGGAATGAGGGAAGCGAAACAGGGTACGCACACACTGGAAAGGTGATATTCATCAACCATGCTATCCGGCACAAATGGCCGTAGAATTAGCCCGACCGGACGACGCTGTGGACCATTGTGTGTTGGGATTTTATTTAACGCACATTTTAAATCGTCCCCTCGCTCTGGGCTGCAAGGAAATTGGTGAAGCACGCAAAGAGATTATAAACAAACAATCAACCGAGCTGCTACAGCGAGAAGGGCAACATACAATGTTTGATTTTTCAAGTCTCATAATTTCCCAGCAGTCGCCGTGTGGTGGTGCGATGAACTGTATCGACATGTACCCGAACACCCTGAGCGTGCAAACAAACTGCATCGGAACATTGGAAGGGGAAGAAAGATGCTCCAGCCAGCTGCACCCAACCTTGACCGTGGCATGTAATAGTGCGCCCAAAGCGCATTGAACACACACACACACAAACTCTGCCACATCTCGTAGGATCGATCGATCGATTGATTGGACCATTTTTCCTTTCGATCGTTTTATTCGATCTGCTCTGTTTTCGCCTACTTGTGCTTTTCTTCATTCGTTTCGCATACGCTCCCCGGTCCAGAGAGGCTTGGGCACTGAAGACGTGCGCGGTCCCTCAATTATTTATTTTGTTAATAGTTTCCTGTTACCAACGAGCAATGAGGTGCGCACTACGAACGTGATCGTCATGGTCTCGGGCGGGTGCGGATCACTTTTCCATCGTAACAAACAACAAAAACGCAGCACAATCAGCCGGAAACAATCAGCAAAGACGGAAACAAACATTAGAAGAGCACATAGCGTCCACGGTACAGTGGCGCAGCTCGCGGAAAAAATTGAAAAGAACAAAACCACTCAGCACCCTTCTTCTCGCAGAAACAATTTAAAAAAAGGGTCGTTCCAATAGGCAAGCGGGAGCTGGAGAAACATGAAAACAATAAAAAATTAATCGAAAGCATAAAACTACAAACGGTGCACACGGCTATAGCGGCAAAGCCATAAATCAACCCCTTTTTGACACACACAGCGAGACAAACGTGTAAAGACTAAACCGTTTGTTGGGAATATCTTCGCTCACCAAACGGGCAACACCCCGCGCCTTTGTAGCGATCGAACTGCATCGAGTGCCTGTTCCGCCGATATAGGCTTGCACTATAGCATAAACAACGCTAAAGATCTGGAATCACGCACTGTTTGATGTGCCTTTAACGTCAGCCCCGATTGTTTTTGTTTCTGTTTTTAGATCCGACGGCGATCAAATACTCAGAAAGTACAGAGGAAATCACAGCTTAGCAAATAGACCATCGTTCACACACACAGAGAACTCTGCTTTTTTCCATCCCTCAATTGAGTTGTAGGATGCAAAGCTTGGAACTCTGTCCCCACTATGCCCGCTCAGGGCTGAAGACAGCATTTTTGGAAATTATAAATTAAGCCCACGTCGAACTTGATCAACTAACCACGCAATCGAAGAACTCCAAAGTCGTAGCCTTAAGCATCCCAAGCGAAGCCAGCCAGCCCTGCTTTGCTTTGAACGGAAATCCAGGATAAAAAGCAATTTCACAGCAACACGCAGAAATAGACGCATAAACGATTCTTCGAATGAAAAAGAGGGATTCTATGGAAAGGTGTGGAACAACACGGTGCAAAAACATAACAATGCTACTTCCTCCCAACACACGAGCCGCACGAGCCAGTGGCGGGCGTGGAGGTTGATTTCCTGGCCAAAAAAAAGAACGCATGAAAGAAAAAAGAACATAGAAATTGAAGCAAACATTAAAAAGCAAGCATAACCCCCGCACCTTGTACGACTGCCTGCGGCAACCGGAAAAGGTAGTCCGGGATATACCGCATCTACTACACGTCACACATCCGCGAGATATCCTTTATGCAGAAGGGCTGCTGCTGGCGCATATAAAAAAATTGCTTTGTTTCACACGCGCGTGCTATGTGTGCCGCTCCACCACCGCTTTTACCACGGCAAATGGCATCGTGGCGTACCTTTTTTCCATCAATTTGTACTGACATGCACCAGGCGCAGCATATAGTGAGATTGTAAGCAGCCGTACTCCGAGAGCCACGAAGCTCCGTCTCGCAAAAAAAAAAAACAAAAAAGAAAACAGAAGCCTAGACATCACCAGACCCTTGTGTTTGCGTTTCGTTTTGTCTTCTTTTCTTTCCAGCACAGAACAGAACAGGAACACCTTATTCACGAAAAGTGGTATATCCTGTAGGGGAAGAAAACGACAAAAGGAACTCATTGGAACCTGGGAACAGCACTGCTCTACACACACCACCGTTACGGGGCGTAAGCGTGCGCAGTTACAACATCGGGGTAATTTGTAGGCTCTCCTACCAAGTGTACGAAAGCAAGGGCATGATGCTAACGCTTTTTTTGTCGGATACTTCCCCCAACATGCTCCTTCCTTGGCTGGCAACTGAAGAGCAGCCAGAAGTGAAGTGAAGCCATTATGCTTCCGTGTGTCTGTGTTTCGCCCGACACCGCTCCAAGAATAGCCGCACACAGCGCAGCAAGAACGCAAAAACTTTCGCAAGATGTGCGGCAGTTACCTCATCAGACGTGTCGTCGTCCTGCTACCGTATGCGCCGGGCATGTGCGCGATGTCAAAAGTGATTGGATGGATTACCGAGGCAGTGTGGGGGCTAAAGTAGCTCGGTACGTCAGAAGGCACACGCACACATGAGTTTTGGAAGAGATACAACAGTACAAAAAAAACTAAACCATTACCGACGGTGTTTCCTTCTACCTTGACATAAGGAACAGTGCAATAGAAAGACTCCGAGAAATGAAGACAAGCCCCCAGTCTCCACGGCAACTAAACGACGAGAAAGCATTAGTTACAGCCTCTACACCGCATCACGAAATTCAAACTTTGCTTTTTGGATGGAGAAGACTGTACCGAAGACATTAAAAACTTTCCAACTCTGCTGCAGATACACCGGAGCACAGAGACGGTACGACGTGAGAATAGATTCCATGCAGCATGACGGCTAGGCTCGCTACGAGATCACACCGTTGGAAGCAGCATGATGCACTCGTGCCACATGTGCATTTAATGTTTGTTGTTGCTCCCGACCCATCAACACAACAGAGGAGGATCAGCATTGCAGAAAGAGTTGAAGCTCAAGTTTCGGCTCCAAAAATGGGGCCTCCTCTAGAAATTCTGGGCACCAATATAGCTCTTCTATAAAATGGGATTAAATTTACGGCTAGCTATGTTCAAGTCGTCTGGCTTTCAAATTAATGTGCAAAAGATCACGAATATTGTTAATCGTATCTAACCCCTGCGAAACCCTGTCGAAACTAACTGGAGTGTACATTTAGCGTAGCTGATAATTATGCCCGAAGATGCTTGAGAATAATGTTATACCATTACGAAGCAAACCACGTGCAAGAGCACATATCGCACGATTGTTTCAGAAACGAACATTTTCAAATTACTTTTCGTATTGCCCCAAAAATAATCCACCAACCAAACAACAACAATGCTCCAATAAAAGTCGTTCCATGAATGTTCCAGTAAGTGCGCGCCTCGAAGCGCTAAAGAGAAGTCGATAAGATACGTAACACATCCTCCAAAGTTTTAATCGCTAGTAAACTTTTTTACGATCCCAAAAGCAACGCCCGGGATAAACCGCAACCCCCCCGTATGTGTGAGGCTTTGATGCGTTTCGAGAGCATCTATTAAATTGAAGAGCTCAATCTCAACTCATAACTTCGTATCGTAATAGCACGAGCCCCCAAGTGGTCAAAAGATGGCCTACATACATTCTTCTTCGAGTGTATCATCTTGTTATGATGGATTCTTAAGGGAGAGAGTTTCACTTACTTCTGTTGAGCACATAAAAAGTGCGATACTTACCAAGGAGCTCATTTCAAATGTCACGCCCAACACAGATCATAACACACGCTCCTTTTACACGCACACCATGAATTTAATTCGCTGACCAAACCTTAATATCATATCGTAGACACAAACATACCATTTCGGTGGTTTCTGATTTATGATTGACCTTTACCTCTCGTACATAAGTTTGTTCGTGTCTTTACCGGTGCCCTTTTTAACATTTTACTCCTATCCCTTGGCCCACCTCATCGTTCAACACCAACGTGGACCAGTTTCTGCAAACACGCACCAGCCGTAGAATGCACGACACCTTGTCAGCAAGCAATTAAAGGATTATTGGTCGAAAGTGGAAAGGAGGCAAAACAAAAAAGGTAACCCTGCCTAGAGCTCACAGCACGGCAACTGAAACTGTTTGGTTCTGGTTTATGAGTGATGTTAATGCCTTAATGTGCCACCAGCAGCGGTGCCCCTGTGGGCACACCCGACCATCTTCCGCGACGGAGGAACGCATGGAACGCACGAACTAAACTAAACTGATACCTCAAACGCATTTGCCGCTCAGTGGGGAGCACCACTTTATAAACAATTAATTAAATCAACACAATCGACCCGAATCCGATGCACACAGTGCGTTGAGTTTGTCGCTCATCGTTACGCTTCGCTTAGCGTGTTTGACGCGCCTTTTATTTTAAAAGGGGGGTTGTAAAGTTGGAGAGTTTGTTGGCAGGCAAAAAATAATGCATATTTCATTGGCCGGCTTTTTCGTTTGTATATGTGTTTGTGGTGAGCGTCGGAATGCATGCTCTTTTTTGCAATGAAATAATCGGAATAAACTCAGAGATGAGACAAACGATAAGCGTTTAAAGCAATAATGGTCGCTCGACGAATTTCAGGGGATTTCAATATGGGTGCCCAATGCTGACTGCAGTTCCTGACCAATATGGGATTTAAAGGAAATGTTCTCATTCTAAGGTAGATATTTCAATCTTTATTTTTTTACTATAGATATGGCCTCAAATACCCGTAAAACATATGCCTTTACTGTCAGACATTTCGATTAGAATACAAAATCCCAAAATTAAATCGAAAACAGCTTGTACATTGATATTTCCCAGCTTGATCGTCGACATCTTGCTCCGTCTTTCCCTGTTTCCCATTCCCATCCAGGCAACAATTTTCTCAAAAAGAAACCCCTTGCGGTTTCACTAAAGCGACTCAAAAGGCAAACGATTTTGCGACAAAATTAACAAACACGCTGGAAGCGCTAGCAATGAACATAACGCAAATGGAATGATGATTTCCAGAGAGAATGGTTTCAACATCACAGCCGTGCCGACGAAAATGGAGGACAACATTCCCTGCCTGCCAACACCACGTAAACACACAGACACTACGCCACAGAGCTTCAGTTTCTACAGTTTTTTTTCTGGCATTTGTATGATGCAATAGCAAATTTCCGGTGCATGAGTAATTAATACCGACGCATTGAATGTGCACCGCACTAATGGATGAAATATGGATCATCGCTAAATGCATTTCGAAAACCTTCCCAACCGCTTCGCGGATCCATGCTGTCGGCTCTATGTCTCTCTCTCTCTCTCTCTCTCTCTCTCTCTCTCTCTCTCTCTCTCTCTCTTTTACCCTGCTACTGCGTTACTATTGCGATCACAGGAACAGAACACACCGATAAGATACTAACGATGGAATGAGATGAAACGGAACGAACGCCGATCGCGCCGCCATACGCTGGAGAGGACACGAATAAATGCACATTATTGATGCTACCTTGTGGAATAGCAGCAGTGTTTTGGGGTTTTTGCACCGACAACACACCTCACCCGGTGGAAATCGATTCATAAAACATGATCGCAATCAAACCCGCTGATTCAATTAACGAGCGGACGCTTCGATATGCATCGGTTATCGAAATTCCGAACGCCATCGAGCCGCGGGCCCGGATGGGCGAGATGGTCGGATCCGACTGGAAGCACCAACGGAGGGATAAAAGCTTACCCAATCAAATTTAAATCCGAGAATATTTATCTGTCCCAGGCAGGCTCTACAAGAGCAGTGGTGAAGGTATGCTAAGTGACGTTATGTGACGTTAGTGACAAAGCGAGAGAGAAAATGTTTACAGCGTCAAATTGTTGCTTGTATGTTTAAAAAAATTAAATGAAAATAAACTCTCGACCATAGGAAAGGGAAGACAACCATTCCAAACAATGGGTTTTAAACGTCAGGCAAATAAACATCAAACAAGGCCAAATATCTTCAACTGTTAACCAAAAAATCATTACAAAACCAATGTTAAACAATGTAAGTTATCATAACACATGAAATCCATCATTTTTATTGTATTTTGACAATTTGGAAGCTCGTCAATTTTTATTTCATTCAAAAAATGATGAAATGATTTTCCTTTAAATATTTCTTGTGTAAAATATTATTTTGTTGTTCTTTTTATTTGCAATCCCTCATATTTTCAAGCGAAATTCATGAAAACTTAATCTTTTCTATCCCATCACAAATACCAACAAAACAAGTGCAAAAACAATTCACATTCACAAATACCAACAAAACAAGTGCAAAAACAATTCAAATTCCTATCGCTTTGGTCTCGAACCTCAATCGATTGATTTCTACAATTAGACAATCCACCCTTAAATTGGCTTAGTCCATTCTTGCTGGCGCTAGAAATCATTCCACCAACGCACAACAAAACGCAACTTAACCCAAGGGAACATAGCCGCAACCCATCGACCAACGGAAAAAGAGGAAGCGCATGAGTCAGCTATTTGCCGCTCGGCTTGTGCAGCAGTGCAGGCAGCATAGCACGGTGTGTGGTTTCGGAACTGTGGAACGCTACGCCAGAGATCAACTGGCTGAATCGCACCGACGTATTGAACCATCATATCGAAGACGAGAAGAGAACGGCAAGCAGGGGTGCGAAGGCGGTTCAAAGTTCACTGACTTGCGTTAACGCACGCGGTCGGATGCCCGAAAAGATGGGTGCTGTTTCATTAGGGCCGAGCCGTAGATGATGGAAACCCATGGGAAATGAAACAACAAAACGGCGAACCGAACGAGAGAAGTGTAGAAGCAATCGAACACCCAGCTTCTGTGGTGCTTGTGCTGGAGATGCTATTGGGAAATAAGAAACGATTTCAGATTTCAGATTTTTCTGAGATGCGGTGCATGTGGTAGAGCAGCAGAAGGCGCCCTTTTACGAAAAATTAACCACATCGCATCGCAAGACTCGTCGCACGAACATAAGCTTGAAATATTGCAATCTTTCTAATCTAACCCGGAAGCACAACCTTAACAAAGGCATACACACATACACTCATGGTTCATGGCTTGATGTTTGGCACCGGGCGGCCGTACAAAAGCCGACCGGAACACAGCATAAAGCACCGACATTGATTTGGCCGCGCATTTCAACAATATCATAAATCTGTCAACGAGCGACTTTTTCCCCGCTACAAAAACACCCCACCACGTACAACCTCAATGGAATTCGCAAAATCTATAGTTGTGTCCCGGTAGGAGTTGCGGAAGCACGAGAACACATAAAAGGCATGTCATTTCGGAACGGCAAGTGCTTTCAGTTTTGTCCAATACCTAAAACAAACAACATAAGCGCGTTCAACACACACACATGCACAAAAAACGACCAAGCCCTTCACAGGAACCGGCAAGCGCTGAAATCATGCATGTTGGTGGCAGTTGCTCGTCAAAGCAGTGACACAACGCACACACCCACACACACACAATTCACTAGGAAAGAGCTTTGCATGCACTCAACAGGACAATAAATTCGTTCTTTCCATGCCCGTCCGTGCCATGGCAGTCGACCTACCAGCATACTAGAGCCGGCCACTGTTTCGAGCATGACACTTAAGCAACAAAACGTGTGTCATTTTTGGGCGTGGGTGCGCGCCACTGCTCGTCAGCCAGGGAAATGAGTTTTCTCGCGAATGGAATGCCTACCGGGTTTCCAGCCACCAGCCAGGACACAGCAGCAAACTAAGCTTTATGTGTGTTTTTTTCTTCTTTTTTTTGAATCGTTATTTATTTAGCGCTACGAATTTTTGTTGCGCTCTAGTAAGCTTCAACATAGCAACACTTCAACGGGGACACGGATTCGTTTGACAGTCTATGGTTTTATTTTTGCAGTAACGTCCCATATGACAGTGCGGAGGCCAGTGCAAAACTGTGTAAAGCTAGCGTACATCCAAAAGTGTCTAGAGGGCACTACAAGCGCTGAAGGGTGAAACAATTGCAAGCTTATCCCACCAAAAGAGCACGCGGAAAACATTGCATCGTCTTTTTTTCGACACCCCAATCATACAAGAGAAATGTCACCAAAAGTACATGACAACACAACGGATTGTTGTGCACGAATGACTAATGAATCCATTAATGGGTATGCCTTTATTCGCGACTCTGTGGACGTCATAAAGAAGGGCACACTTTTATTTTTTGCTCGTGTTTTGATGCTCAAATCATTTCTAACATCTATTATCTGTAAATGTGAATGCCGTCGCAGAATGATATCCATTAAAATGACCAATTCTGCCAGAATGTGCCAAAATAACTGCCTCATTTCTGTTGCTGGTGGACCAGTTTGGGCGCATTGACACCATCTGTCACTGCGGGCGATGGCAATTACGAATTATGATTGGCGCAATGCTGCCGCCCTGGGATGGGGTGAGAGGATGGACATGGACGTCCTATCCAGCTTCTACGGTATTCATGAACTTGTGTACCGCGGCACAATCTCCTGGGCCAAGTGACAGTATTCGTCGGGACAAACGGGCCCTAGCGGATCTGGAGAGGGTAAAAAAGGAACGCTTTCTCTCATTCTCTCTTTGTCTCTCTCTCTAAACAAACTGCACACAGATCCTCCGGAGACACGATTAACATTAATGAGTAAAATAGCAAACTGAGAAGTGGAAGCGTTAGTGGAAGAACTGGCTGCAGCGAGAAGAGTTAAAGCAAATGCCAATTACTGTTAGCGGCGGGCAACATCCATGAAGAGTTTATGCACGCTCGTACCTAGAGCAGAAGGGGAAAACCCCTCCAAGCCCAATGCCTCAGGGATGTTTCGGTATGTTTTCGGACAAAACTGCCATGAGGGCGCCACTGGGTACTGACGATTGGGACCTGGCAGTATAATAAATTTTCATTACAACCAATTTAAATATTTATGGTGCCCTTCTACGAAATAACCCCATTTTTGCCATCTTCTAGGCTTTCGTTGCCCAACAATTGAATTCTAGCTATGATGCATGCTGTTACTCTATCATGGGTCATTGAAACTTCCTAAAAGGCTAACCAAAGATGTTCCAACTCTTTTCAGCCTGTCAAAGCACCGGTTGGACTTAAAAATCCATGCTACCCAAATCCACCCGAAATCGTTAATCAGTTGCAAGAGATACCAACGCAGAACGTAAACGCCCATCTTTGCGCTTCGAGTAAGGGTCAGTCAACACAGTTAAGATTAAATTTATGCATGCGTCTTTCTTTTCTTAATAGCAAACCTATTCAATCACACAATCGCTGCTTCCGGGGGCCAACTCCGCCAACGAACCAGTACCGTCAGATGGCTTGTACCAGCTGTTGGGTGAGAAAAATCCGTTCCCAAACCTCATTTATTTAACATTTGTTTACATTAAGCCCTTCGCCAACGTACGACTTCCGGCCCAACGGCAATGTTCGCCGGTTCGCCGTTCGACAGCTTCATTCTTCTCAACCGTCAACATACAGCATACATATGGTAATCGTGCTCTTTGGTTGATTTTTATTCCCCAACGGATAGCGCAGATTTATCTATGAATCGAAAACTCTCGCACACACACATATTGTAACGAATTGTGGCAAGGAAGTTGGCGTTGAAAAAATAAACGCTAGTGAGACATTGACTTGATAGCCAATTAGTAGCCGGAAGAAAGCTGCCTCTAGTGGTGGTCGTCGTGAAGTGCATTGTTTGATAGGAGCTACATCTGTCAGAGTTATTCGAGTTTGTTTACCCGTGCCATCCACTTTCGACTGTCAAAACGACAATTGAGTCCGCTAGACAACACGTTGACATCGATATCATTTTACATCGACAACGAGTTACACGGCTCGTTGCCCCCGAGGGCAAACTCACTGTTCGAATGGAAACAAAAATTAATTGGACAAGATAGCGAATGTACTTCAACTAGCCGACAGCGCAGGACAGATCGATTCCGAAAGTTTTATTGATCGATGTTCCCGGGATGTAGAGCGGGAACATGTGTCCGAACAACGATTTACAACTAAGAAACATTTTCCACAACGATTCTATCGTACGTTTCAAGTTTAAGAGGATCCAGCAGTCCAGAGATATGCTGCACACAAGAGTCCGCAGACCTCCAAAGAAGTTGTTTCCCTTCAAATCCTACTCTTTAAAGCTGACTCAAAGCCGCGGCCTAATCTGTAGTGGACATAAAATTATAATACCTACTGCACACATCCATACGTAAGCCCTACCTGAGCTGAGGACAGACAGAGGAATAAAGATACCATAGAGCATCAGCCGCTCCAATAGCTTCATAGTCGTTTCATATTCAAATGTTTCAGTGGCACTTGGCGTTGCCCTTAATGCCCCTCATTTAAAGCTGTCCACGGTGAACTAAACGTTTCTCTTCACTGCTTTTGGGGTGATAATAGCTTAGCCGAAGCTACCCTTTACCGGGACCACCGACAAAAATGCTGTCCAATAATCGCTCCACCATGCATAAACGGGTCGGAGAGTGTGTGTATAATCCTAACCACCACTAAAGCTAAACAGACCGGACCAAGATTAAAGCAAATCCACCATCAATTAATGCACACGAGAGTCACCGGAATGTGTCACCGAAGTTCGCACTCTTTAATTTGCCTTCGGGCGGGCACCACCATAGCTGAACAAACACGTAGTATGCAAATGTTTGTTTTCATTCCATCCCCCCAAAAAAACGAGAACGGGTTTTGAAATAAGATAACGCTTTAAGCGATGAGAAAGCTTATCGTAGACGTTGATCGCCAAACGGTGCGGTATTCATCGAACCTTCCCTTCCAAACTAACTCCCCCAACCTAGATGGGTATTATCCAGGCTCTACTCACCGTTGTGACCCTGATTGGTGATGATCACCCAGAAATCGATCGTTTTCTCCGGCCCGAGCTCCTCGTAGTCCCACTTCTTCTTCACGCGCACCGCACCATTCGTTTCGACCGTCACCCAAGGGTTTTCGTCGCGTATCTTAAACGTCTCGCGGTCCGTTTCCTTCTCCAGCTGGAACACGTTGCGCCCCTCGGTGTCGCCGTCCGCTTCGGTGAACTCGATGCGCTTGGTAGGCCGCACGGCACGCGTAACGCGCCGCTTGTCCCGCCGGTGCGAGTGCTGATACTCGTGCCCCGAATGCTGCAGTATCACCGGCAGCGGATCGGGCGCCACAAACTCGACCAGCACGCGGGCCGGCTTCTCGCTCTTCAGGCTCGGCGTGCGCAGATCGTGCGCCTCCACGTCGACAAACAGCTCCGGTGCGTCGGGTTCGCCGGCGAGCAGCAGCTCGCCCGTTTGCGGCACAATCACGACCGTGTTGCTGGGGCTGGTCAGCCGGTACGCTACCTTGTCCCCGTCGGCGTCCTTCGCCTCGACCCGCCCGACACTGGTGAACCGTTCCCAGGTGACGGTTTCGTTGCCGGCCGGCGTGGTCGCCTTCATGCCCGTCACCGTGAAGCGATAGTCCGGCTTGCCAAACACCGGCCGGTTGTCATTGACGTCGGTAATGTGTACCGGAAGGTGCACTTCCGCCTTGTTGATGCGCTTCGTATCCGTCGCCTCGATCGCAAGCGTGTACTGTTCCCGGTGCTCTCGGTCGAGCGGTTTGGCCGACACCAGCCACACACCGTGCTTGCGCGGATCGTCGATGCGTATCGTTGTGCCGATCGTGCCCGTGCTGCTATCTTCCAGCGCGAACGCATCGCCCTCGTTTCCGCCAACGATGCTGTAGATGACCGTCTTGGCGCCGCGGGCCGAATTAGCCTGCAGCAGCGGTATGTCGCGCACCCGCGTCCCGCCGTCCTTGTTCTCGCTCAGCTGACCCACCACATCGGTCAGCATGGTCGGGAAGTGCAGCATGTCCTTCCGGTTCATCACGTACAGCTGCAGCTGATGGGTTGCGGTCGAGTTGGGCGTCTCCTCCAGCACGACCAGCTTCACCGGCCGGTTGACCAGCGGCGACAGGTCGGCCGTCGTCATCACCAGCCCGTCCTCCAGCACGGTAAAGTACTTCGAGTAGTCCGTCTCGAGCAGCCGGTAGTTGAGCGGCTTGGACGAGTAGGACGAGATCGACGAGAACGGTGCGTTCGGGCCGGTAAAGTTGGCGGTAAACTTCTGGATGCTGTACCCGGGATATGTGTCGTGTGGCAGCACTAAGCTGATAAAGCTGTTTGTTGGATCGAACTTAAACTCCTGCTGCCCGCCCTGATGGTGATGGTGGTGCTTGCCCGCTACGGCGGCCACATTAACACTACACACTAACGCTACATATATGGCTAACACGTACACACTGACACGCTTTGCGGCTGCCCGGCTGTTACGGTTTCTAATGGCGCCTCCTCCATCGCCCCTGGCGGCCGCCATTGTGGCCGTGGCCACGGGCCGCATTCGACTGGCGGCTCCGAGGCTGCACATGCGTTGCGTCACCACCTGTGACGCACCTTTTTATACACGCACTAGTTGTTCACAATGGAAAAAACACACACACACAGACACTTCACACAGACAGAGATCGAGATCTCTGCACTTGCACTTTAGCACGCGCGGGAGTTAATCTCCTCTTAAAAGGATTCTACAATACAATTACACACACCTAACAATGAAATCAAAGGAAGAAAATTTAGCACATAATCGCACATTTACACTAACACACACACACGATTGGAAAACCACTACTTATAATTAACACACGCTTTTCAAATTCATTTATGATCCCTGCACTTCATCTACACGCAACCACACAACCACGCAATTCACATGATTTCTAATGTGACACTCATCTCAGATTACAAAACACTTGACGCATTGTACGAGTTTGCACTGCACTTCAATCGTACTCATAGCTTCACGAACTTCGCTCAGGAAGCTTTGTATCTTTCATTCGAGCGAGTACGTTACGCGCCAGCTTGTTCCGATAGATTACTCCTCCCACCGATGATCTGGAAATGAGAAGAAGATGAGAAAAAATGCCATTAGTGTTGGTTGAAAACAAAACAGACCGCTTGTGCTGAGAAGTGACAGTAACGATGGATGTGATGCTGCTTAGGAAGCTGCAATAACCGCGCGCCTACGCTCACATGCCCCAGCAAGCTGAACTACTACTATAAGCTGATCGATCGAATTTCATTCCGGGTATCTCTCATCTCTCCAATCGATAGTTACCTAATCGATCACACATGTACGAGTTCTGAGCCATCGATCGCTTCCCTCATTTGCTCCGGCCTGCAGCTGTGATGAATTTTTGTTTCATTCAATTTAAAGTCACCATGATGCGTTCAACACAGTTAAGTTTTCTGAATAAATGAATTGAAAAGGCAACAAAATAAACTAACTCATCGACCTGATCCACACTGTTCAGATGACGGTCGAGTTCTGACCATACGAGCGAAAGCAACCACCGCCTTACAGCATCAAATAAAAACGCACAGTTTTTAGCATGTTTTTCGTTAGCGTGTCAGCAAGCATAAAAACAAAAGGAAAAAAAAACCCATCGTTGTTCAACGTTGGAAAGCAAAAACACATGGTCACCAGATGGGAGTAAGATGTATCGTGTATGCAAAAATGCGACAAAGTCTAGAGGTCTAGGAACAGTTCATGTCTTGCTCAAATTCATACAGTTTCTAGGAAGCGCACAGAAGACCTTTCCCAAATTTATGGCATCCTTTTGCATATTCTCTATTTACGGCTATTGCTTATGCCATAAATAATACACAATTGGTTTTCGAAATCTTCACTGCAACATTTATGTAAAGCAGCATAAAGCACGGTAGAATAATGCTAGCAGAGCTTTGTTGAAGATAAATAAGAATGACACCAAACCCCGAGCAACGCGTTCAATTCTTCGCCGAGGCGTATAGAGAAACAAAGCAAAACTAATTATCTGCACACGAATGAAGATAGCCTCAGACAGCTAGGCGACAGGAGAAATCCAATGTTGTGCCTAATTTTTCCACCCGACTGCAAGCTGCTAATCAGTATTAGCATTAGCCCATTTACGCACCCGGAGAGCATCTCTTGATGGTATTATTTTTCTTTCTTTTTTGCGTTTCGCTTGTGACCGAAATGTGATGCTGTCATTCAGATGAACGTGTCTTCGGGAGTGTCAAATGATGATTCAAAAATAAAAAAATAGAGCATAAACATACATCTGCTAGGAAAATATGTGCAGGGATGGAAATATTGTCAGTCGAGCGATTTCAATTTGACGACAACAACTTTATGCTACATCCGTACAGGCAAAAAACGCCGTACAAAAAGTGATTTTTATCGACCGTAGCAAGAAGCTGTAGACACATCCAGTTGACCTGTGAACCCCTTTGCAGCAACCATGCAGATGGGACAGGATGGCGAGAGTGTTGTACGAGAGAAAACGCGCATACAGCCCACGTTGATTGAATTTCTTTTCGAGGAATTTTGTATAACAAAAAGCAAACTACTTCGAATGGAAATTCGTTTGAAAAGGAATGGCAGAAAACGGTTCTACCACTCTTAAAATTGGAAAATATAGATCCAGCAAACACAACCCACGCGTTTGAGATTCTTTTTATTCCAGAGAGATTGGACGAAATAAAGTTGAATATTGTGGGTGAAATTTGTTATAAAAAAATCTACAGCCCCATCTGTCATACGACACGTGCATACGAATTTCCGAGGAATCGCACCAAAGCACCACAGCTGACACGACCATACATTCTGGTTTATCGGTTGTGATCCGTACCGTCAAAGAGTCAAACCCGCGCTTTTGACCCAAGCGAAGGATCAACAGCACATTCCCGGGCATGAGATTAACAGTAATAAGAGGAGATAATAAAAGTCATCGTTAACTTTCAATATTCATTAAACAACGAACGAGAAGTACCGGCACAGGGCAAAGAAGAACGGGCATGGCGCAAAGCGCAACAGACATCCTCCCCTTATGACTTTTGGTAGACGAGCCTGATCGACCGTCCGATGCCTACTCGGTCCTCGGTTCGATAGCAGAGATGCAATGAAGCCAATAAAGAATGCAAGAGACGGAAGAGAGTCCACATGAACTGGCATCGCAACGGGTGACGCGGAAGACTTCAATTGGATGATGTGGCTCTGGGACTGTCTGCTTTCCCGCGCCTCGGACAACTTGACAGTGAGAGAGGATGAATTCTCAAGTGCGCGCTCCTTTGGTGTGAGGATGTCGTCGTAGGTCGCAGGCATCAAGCGAAGGTTAGATACACGAGATGACGAAGATGAACTCATCTACTGGGCGCTCTTTGACGTCGCACCCCGACCACCAATGAGGGGTTATGCATGTGTTTGTGTCGGTGTGTCTGTGTGTGTGTGTTTGGATGCTTGCTGCCAACTATGTGGCTCAGATCATGTGATGTATCTGAAGCTATCAACTGGCCCCTTCAGAGGGGGATGGTTCAACCGTAATAATCATCTCATCGTCTCGAGCGGCACACACATCGTGAAGCGCAATTTACAAATTGAAGCTTCAATTTCAAACAGACGGCGTCAGGGCTACGCCGATCACATCAGCAAAGAGGATGTCGATCATGATGCGGCAAACTGACGAGACTTGGAAGACAAATGGTGCGTCCAACGATCAGTCGG
Organism: Anopheles coluzzii; assembly: GCF_943734685.1. NCBI lineage: Eukaryota > Metazoa > Arthropoda > Insecta > Diptera > Culicidae > Anopheles > Anopheles coluzzii. Next base: position 40,909,042 of record NC_064671.1, on the reverse strand, counting down.
ATACACTGCCGGATATCAAACATGTAGTCGTTTAACGAGCGATTAGTTCAACGCAAAGCATCGATATTTTACCATCAACCAATACTATCCATTTCTACTGCTATGTTATAGACAAATGCATCAGAGCTTAAGGAAAACGAAACTCATCGAAATTTTAATAGGTCTCCTGCAAGTCCCAATGCTAACATGGTCCCCTCTGAAACATGACCGCTAGCAATAAACATCAAACAAAATCGGTCGAACTAATATACTTTATGACTGACCTACAAATCAAAACGATCCAGGACACACATTGTCGTACCAACAGTAACACCCACACACTTGGTCAGTTTTGGTTGTCCCTTTGATATTAGAATTATTCCCCTCAGTTTCATTTCAACTGAAGGTCAGCCAGCTGGCAGGAAATCCGTCTTACCCGTAACGAACCCGATTGGACACGAAGGCAATGAAACCACAAACAATAAAGCTTGCAATGACCAGACGCAGGGAAATCCAAAAAGGATCTCCTTGTACGGTATAGTTCATAACGCAGTGTGTCCTATATTTTCTGAGGTAACCCAACCACAAACGTAGAGACAGAATCGGAGAGAGCTTACCAAGTGACTGTCACCATCAAAGACATACAGCGCGTTTGTATGGTGGGTATCACTTTAACATCCAAACAGTTGCTTGACAATTTGAAACCAATTTTCACCAAACAGAGTTTTACTTATTTTTATTTGTTAGTATTCTTGTCAGAATTTCGAATACAAGATACTCTCTAGACGAAAATGATGCGCAGACAGCTCGTAAACTCGTTGATCCAAGATGTCTATGATGCCAAATGCCAAACCAAAATAAACGTCTGGCCAAGGCTATGCTAATTTCAGAATATCTCATAATACAACGGGTGTTTGATGAATTGTTTATGATTAAGCACAACACTGTGATTGAGTCCCGCTGAGACGAGACAGGACACTGTTAGCAACACTGACAACCTGGACAGGATGCCTATCTCCGGAACGAAGCTCAATTTTCACGCCCAATTAGCCAATGATCGTTACAGTCATCTCAGCGGATGACCGCAGGCTCGCAAATGAGGCGTCCGCGAGTCGTGCCCCTAACCGGTATGCGGAATAACTAATAACGCAGAATCCCGTCCACCAAACCTCGGTGCGTTTCCATCGGCAACAGATCGTGCCAGTACGTCTTCTGGCGGGGATTGAGAGGGCGTCGTCTACCACAGCAACAAAAAAGACAACATCTTCTTCTGTTCGCCAGTTCGTGGAATGAAGTCACGCATACCTCCCGCTGAAGGCCAACCGGCACGTTCTTTCCTAATTGGAGAAGATCGTGAATGGGCACCATCATCATTCATGCATCGTCAGTACGCGCAGCGTCTCATAAATCACAAGTGTAATTGAGGCACACGCACACAAACACTCACCAAACCGTCCATGTTCAGCCGACTGTGCCCGATGGCACCTCTAATTGATTGACAACAATTAATTCACAAGACAGGCGGAAAATTGCCCCGTCGGTCTTTCGTGTTTGCATTTGTATGCAGCCACGCAACACGAGCGTGTGCACGCGGGCACATACGCGCTCACTCTTTTCTTCTATGCTCATTATCATCCAGTCGGTGTCGCTGAAGCTAAGGTAAAAAGGGTAACCGCTGTAACGCCGATGTTTCTAAAAACGCGTAGAGAAGACGACGAACAGGCGCACACCGGCAAATAAAGTCCAAGCCGGCTAAGAAAACGAAAGCGGAAAAGATGAATTATTTAAAAACTCGCTGCCGCTAAAGATCTTATCGATCATCGTTTACACCTTGCCTCTGACTGTGGTGAAGAACCCGCTGTGGTGATGTTCGCAGCGTTTACACTGATGTTCTGGTTTGATACTGACATTTCTCAACCATTTATTCAGGCACATTCACATGACTCGCCCTTTTTGAAGCACGGGAAGCAAACGATAAACGATGAGTTATTTTATTTTACATCACTCGTGGTTCTGATCTTTCTCGTTAGCGCGGGACATAAGAGCCAAATCCTCTTGGCCCTTCCATCCAAACAAGTGATGATTGATGCATTGATTTCATTTGAAAAGGTGAGATTTTTTTTAAGGCAAAAAAAATCATTTTGCTTTTGGTCAGTTTGGTGACGAACGAATTTACGCACAGCATAATTACAATAAAATGACACCACAAGAGCTCTAAACAGTTTTCGTCGACCAGCAGGTGGACATGATCGTTTGTAACAGAGATGCGATTTCAAATCTATCTCGCATAACGACAAACGACATTTTAACGAGCTGTTGTGGACAGAGCTATCATCCACAGTGACACCACCTTGCGCCGGTAGTTTCAATGATAGCAATCATGAGAACGAAAAATATTGCGCCCAGTGCACACGGAAGTCAGTCCTCCTCCACACAGATGACTTTTTCCAGACTGTTGGATTCATCACGTTCGCGATGTTTCGGAGTCATTAGAGCGAATGCTTGTCTCGTCGTCGTGAAGACACAGATGATGGATGAATGGATAAAATTTATTTAATGACTTGAAAACCCTAGACACAAAATCAACCGAGAAGCAGAATATTTAAAAAAAAACCCGAACTGTCCTTCCAATTAATCGATAACAAACTTTTCGTTCTCACAAGCTACCTTCTAATCCACAAACATGTCTATCACTTGAAACCCTCTACGGAACAAATTTGATCACCGGTACCAAACCAGCGCAGACAGACTGTCTGCCAATTTGCGCTCCCGTACAACCGTAGTCCAGGCAGACTCAATCATACTCTACCCTGATTCCATAACAGAATTCACTCGTCACTGTTACCTTTGCAAATTCGTGCACAGGGTTCACTCACTCCCGTGACGTTGGGCGAATCACACGTCATGCCAGTTATGCACAACCCCTATTTACCGACCGTGCACAACTTGCAACGTTCTTTAGTATGTACACCCATACACTCCTCTGCCAAGTCCTAACATTGGCGTCAAACTCAATTTCACTTCTTTCCCTTATCGAGGTTTAGACGGTGAAACATCGTTTGCGAACCCCTCCGGAAAAATCATACCTCAAACTGGCTGATACACACCCCCTTTGCCAACCTTAAAACTCATACCCTGAGGATAGCTGAGTGACATTCGCATACCAGTAGCATGCTGAAGTTTTCATATTTTGCACCAATACCAAAACACACGAGAAAAAAGAGCACGGCAACACAGCTGTTATAGTTACAAAGCTCCGCAGGGGCACAAACGCACGATGTTTTTCCTCCCGGTACATTCAACGCCGAAAGTACCAGACAGTATAGCGCCAAACCAACGGTTTTTGTGGAGGATTTATCGGAAAATTCCGATTTGATTGCTACCTATTCAGTAAAGCCAATGCCCGAAGGGAGTTCAGGAACACACGCTAGCGATAGGACGCCGGTGTCAACAGACCGTACATCTCCCACCGGAGCGAAGAGACATGTACATGATGGCTCGAGCGTGCTACGACAGCCAACAATAGCAACACTATCAAATCCTCACCCATACTTTGTGCACACGACCACATAGCCACCTATGCGAGCGAATCGTCGTGATTAATGGTGTTGTGCGTTGCGGCAACAGACCAAAACGATATTGAGGTGTATACCACATCTCTCCAATATCGTCATTCTCCCTGGGACGCATATATTGAGCTCACATCGAGAGATTCTAATGTGTTGATAATAATGTGCACTCTTTTCCCGGTTCCACGTGATGTCCTTTCTGCAAAGACCTCCACCATTCGACGCGAGGCGCTGCTGTACACATCGATGCACACCGGACGGTGATGATAAAGAATAAAGAGATTTTCAACTTATGATAAGTGGTTCCTGTGGCTCACACACACACACAGTGGCGGATTTAACGGTGCGCGGACTGAGCGGCCGCGGGGGGCCCCGTCAATGTAGGGGCCCCGTGTATGGTAATTCCTGCATATAGAAGAGTGTGTACAGTAGTCTCAGCGAGATCTTCTGTGCTAGATAGGGGCCCCATGGATGAAGGGACTCATAAACTATAGGGACCCAGTACAGGGATTCTGAGCACCCCCCCCCCCCCCCCCCCGCCAACAAATCATTAAAGTGTGTTTGATTCAAAACTTAATGCAGCATTATGCACCCCCCCCCCCCCCCCCCCCCTTGCTCGACACCAACCGTGGGGCCTCCACTGCTTTTAACGCTTAGGGCCCCCAACACCCTAAATCCGCCACTGCACACACACACACATACATTAAACCACTGCGGGGCGACTCCGCAGTTCTAGAGACACGCATCCCTTCCTACCAGATAAATTCTATTCAGAAATTATGACCAAACTAAATTAAACCCACTTCACGATGTCCTTTTACGATCGGTGGAGATTAGCAGAGTGTTCTGTATTGCGTGCGTGTGTGTGGATTTTATGGCACGCTTCTAGCGGCCTGTCCAGTCTTGTCTGCAGCAGAAGCAGCATTGCATGCCTACGGTATGCCGGGTAGAACGACCATGAATGCAGTTATCATCTTCTTCCACTTTTTTTTCGACGTTTCGCTTGCACCGTATGTGCAGCTGTGTGTTAAATTGTAGGGACAGACAACCTACCGCAACATTGCTGCAATGTATGAATCGTGTCTCCCTACCGGCACGAGTACCGCACCCTCATCCGATACCCAGTGCTTCAAACGAACCCTCGCCGTCTATTTTCCATGCTTTAATGAAAGACCGCAGTACTCTCTCGAATGGCCCGCGGACAGCCTTACCGTTGTATCATTTCGTTAATGTGGTAACTATACCGAAGGACGAAGGAGCTAGCTAGAGCGTAATTTACGTTCCGAAATGTGTCTGTCTGTGATATGGTGCAGATACTGTTTTATGCTTCTGAAGTGATAAAATTAATGTGGAAAGAGTTCAACCATAATTCAGAATTTAGCTCATCCATCTTCTGTCCTGTTTCATGATTAACCAGCAAAAATGGTATAAGGAAAATCGTATCTTGGTTTTTCATTCGGTTTAAATGACATGCATATATCTATTCCATGTAAGCTAAATGAATCCCACTTACCCATTCTATCGGAATAAAGTATTTGCGTACTTGACCTATGGGCACGGCATATCAAATAATTATATAAGTAGAATACTTTAGATTTGTGCCACAACTAGATATAGTACAACATGAACAACAACACGACAATGTTACCATCCAGCTTAACGAAATTAAACACTTTTACCAAATATATTTCTATTACACCTCGGGATGAAGAAGCGGCTGCTTCAAATAGACTTTTCGTATAATTAAAATATTTATTTACGTACGCAGATCACGTTGCTTCCCGTCCACAAGGAAAAGGCATTGCACCTAACACAGTCTACACTAAACCTGATTCAAGCACCATTCCCAAACAATTCGACAAAGTGTCACCCCGCCAAAGCCGAGAACGATTGGATGTGTATTGGATGTGCTAACGAAAACTCCTTTTTTTGCCCCGTTATGATGAGTCCGTATGTCATGCGGTACAATCACCGCCCTACGAGTTTGTTTCCAGGAGGGAAAGGTAAAACAATGGAATATTAAATAAATTCAATCAACATTTCAGTTAACGCCCTCCGGTACGCAGAAGAAGTCCGGCCCGGTAAAGCAAACCGCCGCTCGCGGCCAATCCCGCTCTGGCGTGGTTTGGGACGCATCTCAATCTCGTGCCAGTGTGCAAACAACAATCGTCACTTGAACGCAAGCAGTCTACTATCCGGTCACCGTTACTGTCACCAGAGGCTGGGGCCACTGGTGACCAAACAAGTGAAACGTGTAGAAAAAGGTTCACACCAAGAAAGACGCGTTTCGGTGAAGATTGCATTATCTTTCCCTCTCTCTAGCACACTATCTCTCCTTGTCAACCAACATGCTGGTTAGGGAGATGTGACCCCCATTCAATTCAGAAAAAATACAAACGAATCAGTCAGACTAGCCAGCAGGGCGCGGTGGTGATTTGGTTTTTGCGGTCGTCGAAGTAGAATAAGAATGTATAACAACTCACATTACCAACAAACCGATATTTCTAAGGGGACAACACAAGGGGAAGAATATAATTCAATTCACAACACCTTCATCACCATGGCTTACGACACAGTCCGAAAGGCGCTAATCAATCAGACGCGAACGTCGAATTCTTTCTGGCAGTGTCCACCAAATTCCTAACTTTTCGTATTTCTTTTCCGCCCGAGAGAAAGAAACACGACACTTCGGTCGATGCGATTGTTTACAACACACCTCCCCCCTCGAGAGCCGCTTCGAATTCCACGCTTTCAGCACTCGGGATCAAACAGCCGTGCGGCTGTTGTTTGGGACGCTGTTGGAAGAGAAAGATGCCATATGACCGTAACCTTGAGCAACCCGAAAGAGAGATAAAGAGAGAGAGAGAAAGATAGAGAGAGAGAGAGTGAGAGATAGAGAGAGATAGAGAGAGAGAGTGAGAGAGAGAGAGAGAGAAAGAGAGAGAGAAAGAGAGAGAGCGACCGAGAAGGGTGTAGTGTACACGTGTTGGCGGTGGGTCGTAATCGAAAACGGAACTTCCGTCGATGCGTTACGGCCGTTCCGCTTTGGCATTACCTTCTTGCACGCTGGAAACCCTCGGCTCGCCAGCGCATTTTGTGCGTATGGAATGGAACCGAGCGAAGAATGAACCGAAAACACAAGAGCCAAACTACGCTGCGTTAGAGTGTGGCTGCTAGCAAGAAAGTAAAACCGGGCGTCCCTTTCACGGGGTTTTGTTTTGGGTTGGAACCGAAAAAAAGGACAGGGTACGGTGCAACCATCATCAGTCTGATTCCTTTGCGCTGTGCAGCGTGTCAATGAACTCGCACAAACTGCACCCTGCGTACAAAACACCCCTAAATATGCGATAGTCAGGGGGTAAATATTGAGTTCGAATCGGAAAACCCTGTAGTATCCTTGTCATTTCATCTCTTTCGCGCCAGGATTTTGCTTATTCTGCATCTCGAGTACAGGGAGGTTGATTATTTCGGTTCCTTTTCATCCCTGTTCACCCCAAAACAGCGCATACATATGCAACATGGACGCACACCCAAAGCGCAAGCGAACGGATGTATTTGTCCCGTTTTGATATTGCCACAATGCACCGACACCGACAGTTTCCGAACCTTCCTAGGGGGCGCTGTGATGTCAAAGCAGCGAGATGAAAACGTTCCTTCTTCCCAAATGAGTCACCACCGCTCGGGGAAAATATGACGGTATGACTTTTCGTCCTATCTCAGCACGCGACATTTATCCTTTTTTGTCCCCTCGACAGATGCTACCAAACTCACACCACCAAATAGGCTTTGCACTGTTCACAGTCCGCGTACGGTTGAATTTTTTCGTGCATTGAGCACCGCACCGAGGCTCTTCAGTTGGAAAGTGTTTCATAATTTACCTGCTAACGCCAGACTTTGAACTTTTCAAGTGGTTTTTCAAGCGAACCCTGGCTCTTCCTCCCGGGAGGGTTTTCATTGCGTTTTCCACCTTGGGCGAAATTATTTCGGGCGCATTAAAACCACTTGTAAAGTGTCCCAACCGTGAGGCGAGAATCTCCAAGCAGCGTGTGTACCAGTTTTTGCTAATCGCAGTCGAAATAATCATGGCGCTTCCATTTCTGCCTGTCTAATCGTATCAAGCAAAAAATTGTTTTTTGGATTAATTATGCATCTCACAGACGAAAAAAAACACATAAACCGTTCATGCTAAACGCAAAGCGTTCGGTTCCACATGAGCCCAGTACAATGTAGAATCGATTATCAAACGCACATGAGCTTCCAGGAAAATTCGTTGGCGGTAGTAGCAATTCCCCCATTATAGCATATCTTCATCCCTGTTGTGTGCGCTTTATGCAAACGCGTTCCCGTGCGATAATTAGCTCGCGATTGTGTTTCGCCCGGTAACCGCGCGAGCGTTAAACGATGATGGTCCATTGATTAACTCCCAGCGCGAGTCCACCATTCTTCTAGGTGGACAGACCATCGTAAAACACCGCTTGCCCCTCATTTCACCGCAACACCAGCGGACGGTCGCCCTTTGTTGGTGGTGTGCACCATAAATGTCCTAAACAAAACATCCAATTTCTCTATGTTTTACAGCACCATAAAATCAGACACGATTATCTCACACCAT